>NC_133064.1:12126212-12429242 GCF_048771995.1 Taeniopygia guttata
AAGCTTTGTAAAATTTTGTTCCTCCTCGGTTTGAAAGAGAGGAAGAAAGACAGCCCAGGAACTGAGATGTTAGAAAGAGAAATTCTAAGTGGGAAGAGATGACAGAGTAGCTTTTAGCTAGAGTTTTTCTTGTTAGCCATAGACTGAACTGATCTTCTCCTCCAAGAGAGACTGTATTTAAGGAGGATGCCGGTGAGCCAAGAAGTCTGCATCAGCAGCTGAGAAAAGACAAGATTAAAGCAAACAGAAAAAAAATTGGGGAGGTTGGTAGTAGTGCTCCCTGTCTTCAAACAAGAAGAAGAGAAGAAAATCTCTGTTCTTAGACCCTCGGCCCCAGGGGGAAATGGGGGGGACTGTGGTCCCAAAAATGAAAAATCTAAACTGTTGTTTTTTCCCTCTTGGCAAAGCATCCTTGAAAGAAAAGTCCTAAGAGCAGTCTGTCCATCCATGCATTGGTAGTGAGAGCACTGTGCATAGAAAAGAGAGTTTTACACTGGCAAACTTTTTCTCCGGGAAGTGCCATGTGTGACATGGAAACACAGGATGTGGCAGCTGTGTTTCTTGGGGGGTCTGTGGCACAGGAGAGACTCCTCTCTCCCTCAATAGACTGAGTATTGATTATATGAAGAGTGGGAACCTAATTATAGTCCAAGTTGTGTCTCACTGTGGTGTGTTAGAGTTGGGTAGTGGGAGGAGGAATGTTTTAAAAAGTTTTCATTTTAAATTTTGTGTGTGTTTTTTTCTTTCTTTTTTCTTTTATAGTAGTATGGTAGTAGTAGCTTAATACATTTTTTTCCCTTATTATTAAGCTTAGGCCTGCTCTGCTGTTTCCTGATCACATTTCACAGCATTCAATTGAGGGACTGCATTTTCATAAAAGCACTGGCATTGTGCCATTGTCAAACCATGACAGTGGAGAACAGTAAAGAGACCAGTAGCTTATTTATCAAGGATATTTGACCCAGTAAGCCATGGCTGGACAGTATGTATTCAAGCTATAGCAGCTATTACAATCCTAGTAGAAAAAACTCGTAAACTTACTTTTAGAGGTAAACTAATTGTGTACACACCACATGCAGTATGAAATATGTTAAATCACAAGGCTAAAAATGGTTGACAGATGCTAAAATGTTAAAATATGAAGCAATCTAAATAGACAGTGATGACCTGACACTAGAGGTACACAGAAGTTTAAATCCAGCTCAATTCTTATATGGAGAACCAGCAAATAACCGAATACATAATTGTCTAGAAATTATCCAATATCAAACAAAAGTTCAAGAAGATCTTGAAGAACAAACCCTTTCAGAAGGGGAAATGATCTACGTAGATAGTTCCTCCAGATGTCTACAAAGAAAAAGAATGTCAGGGTATGCAGTAATTGATAGAAAAAACATACAAAGTATCGAAAAAAGAAAATTACCTTCAAACAAGTCAACTCAAACCTGTGAATTATATGCTCTAAAAAGAGCACTAGAATATTTAACAAACAAGAAAGGAACTATATATACTAATTCAAAGTATGCCTTTGGAGTAGTACATACCTTTAGAAAAGTTTGAGAAGAAAGAAGATTACTTAATTCCAGAAGAAAAATATTAATACATGAGGGGCTAATTTTAGAAGTTTTAGAGGCATTAAAATTACCTGAAGAGATAGCTATAGTACACATTAAGAAACACCAAAAGGGAGTGACCCCAGAAAAAAGAAGAAATAATTTGGCAGATCAAGAAGCAAAAATACAACAGAAAATAGAGCTAAAATAGTTATGTTAATATTAACTCCAAATGAAGAAAAACTGAAAATTCCAGAGTTTAGTGAAGCACAGAAAAAATAATTATACAAAATAGAAAGTGAACCAGATGAATCAGGGAAATGGAAACTTCATAATAGAACATAATTACTTAATAAAATGCCTACTAAGAAAATATTAGACGATATGCATCAGAAAACCTACTAGGGTACTCAGGCTTTGTGTGATCATTTTTTAAGTAACTATAGGTGTATTAGGATTTTTAGAGTAACAAAGCAAGTAACTAAAAGATGTATAACTTCACAAAATATAAATAAAAAGGTAATGAAAAAAACATTAGGAAGACGTGAGTTAGCTCTTTGACCATTTCAAAGCATCCAAGTAGATTTTACTGAAGTTCCTCAAGTTCAAAAATGGAAGTATTTATTAGCAATGAGAGACCATCCAGCTCATTAAGTAAAAGCAGTTCCCACTGTTAAGGCCACAGCCAACATAATAAGTAAAACCCTTTTAGAACAAATTATTCCCAGATATAAAATAATTAATAAGATAGACTCTGATAGAGGAACTCATTTTACGTCAAAAGTGTTTGCCCTGGCTTGTAAGATAAGTATGTATTCTATTTGCCTTCTGTTGGAGATTGGGCAGTTTTCTTATCTCTTTTAAGAAAAATGTCTTCTTCCAGAGAAATATCTTATGTTAATGGACCATTAAATGACTCACTGCATGATTGGTAAAGTTACATCATCTCATTGTGAGATGCTCCACCCAGAGGGAGGAGCCAAGCATCCCTACCTGCATAATATTAGCACTTTTTGGGACATCAGAACAGCCTCTTTGCTGGATTCCCAGAGGAGCAGCTTCTTCTCTGCTGGATTCCCAGAGGAGCAGCTTCTTCCCCGCTGGATCCCCAGAGAAAGACCAGGCCTATCTACTCAATCACTAGACCTTCAGAGAAAACTACACCCTTTTACAGATCACCACTTCAGCAGCATTTCATCTGCCACTCCAGGAGGAGCAGCCACCATTTAATTAGACTATTACCAACACCCTGACTCTTCAGGGTGTCAGGTTTCTAACTCTATCAGTAATTTTGTTTATACTAATTATTATTTTTATTTAGGTTTTGTTTTTTTTCCTTAGTAAAGAACTGTTATTGCCATTCCCATATCTTTGCCTGAGAGTCTTTTAATTTTAAGATTGTGGTAATTCAGAGGGAGGGGGTTTACCTTTTCCATTTCACAGGAAGCTCTTGCCTTCCTTCACAGACTCCTGTCTTTTCAAACCAAGACAGATTTTGGCGCCCAACGTGAGGCTTGAGGGCATTGAGAGGGAAAAAATGATTTACAGTTCTTAAGTAATTCAATTTTTTGTGTGTGTGTGTGCGCTGATATAGAAACATCTTTAAGTGTCACCATGTGGTCTAGCTTATCCTGGTTTGGGTGGCACGTGGTCGCGGCTGTATTTCTCCCATTTGCAGGCACTTTTCTAAACATGGTTCCTGTAACTAAGGCTACTGTGCCTATTATCCAGTTTGGCTTACGGGTTAATAAGGCGAGGAATTCATGGATCTTTAACTTCCTCTGGAAGGCAGGTACATGGATTCAGAGCTATCACACACAAACTGTATGTTTTTAGGATTACTTTAGTAATGGTACCTACTGTGAGAAAATGACACTAGGGCAAATTTTCTCCCAACCTTTTAACCATCTTTTTGGGTCTGATCCACCAGTTTTCAAAGGGTTAAGATCCACTCTAAGTGCTAATGATATCATACAATCGGTGGTGTTGCTGATATGCCCGTTAAGCCTGTTATATTTAGCACTCAGAGATAAGGTAAAATTAATCTGGATAACTACCCTGACACCTACACCACAGACTAGGGATGCTGCTGCAGAGCCTGACACTGTCCCAGAGACTGGAGATGCTGCTGCTCCAGAACCTGACCCTGCCCCACAGCCCACCTCAGAAATGAACCACCCAGATTGGGTGAGGGTACTGGTTAAGGAGATATGTGAGATGCTGGAGTGCATTTCCCCAGCTGGTGAGAAACCCGCCCTTTGCCTTGAAGAGGGACAGTCTAATAGTACAGCTGTGGAACCCACAGATGTTACAACTGTCCAGGTTCCAGCTGAACCACAAAGGCAGTCACAGCCAGCAGCAGTTGCCCCGGTAGAAACAAAGAGGTCTAAGATGAAAGCAGAGCACACAGATAGGTATAGGAATAGAAGAACCTCACAACCCACAGGGGAGCCAGAGGTTGCGATCATCACCGAGTCCCTGAAGTACGAAAGTCTCTGTAATCTGCACAAAGACATAGTGCGACGAGGGCGTGAGGCTTATACAACCTGGTTACTCCGGGTCTGGGACTTTATGGGTACAGGCGTGCAACTAGACAGTAGTGAGGCAAAGAACTTAAGACCCTTGCCCCAAGACTCAAGTATGAATCAGATTTTTGTAAAGGAGCCAGGGTCCCTTTTTCTCTGGGAGTGGCTTTTAATGAGTGTCAGAGAGAGGTTTGTCCACAGGGAGACAATGCAGGACCACCATCATAGAATGTGCTGAAAGACCCTTGAGGAAGGGATCCAACAGCTGAGGGAAGTGGCAGTATTGTAGGTACTCTTTGGGAGGGATGGACAACATAATAATGACCCTGGCAAGGTCAGGTGCACGGAGCAAATGCTGTGGAGTCTAGGAAATCTTAGGCCATTTCAGTACACCACTTTCATTGCAACAATTGATGCTAACAGTAACTGAGAGACAGTGAGCTCTGTTGCCAACAAACTTAAGAATTATGAGAGTATGATTAATGGCCCAATGCAGGCTCATATCTCAGCTGTGATTAAGGAGTTCAAAGAGGAAATGAGGGAGGAGATGAGGAAGGTTAATGCAGCACCCGTGCGAGTCACAGGCCCCAAAGTCAGAATCCAACATTCCGCAGCTAGAGAGAGAGGGTACACCCCAAGGGCTAATCCGTGGTACTTCCTGCGTGACCATGGGGAAGACATGGGAAGGTAAGATGGAAAACCCACTTCTGTCCTGGCAGCACAAGTGCGTCAACTCAAGGAGGGAAACTCTAACCGGGGGAGTTCCACCAAGGTGAAGGTAGCCTCACCCTCCCATGACCAAGCTTTTGGGTGCGATCTGTCAGATCCCCTTGAAGAGACCTCTAGTGTATATGCCTAGTGTTAGAGGGGCCCTGCCTCTAGCCAGGGAGAGGCATGGGAAAACCAGACATTCTAGACAGTGTGGATCCAATGGCCTGGCACATCAGAGCCACAAAAATATGATGCTTTAGTTGATACTAGTGTGCAGTGTACTCTGATACCATCGGGTCATGTGGGGGTAGAGCCTGTTTCCATTGCTGGTGTGACAGGGAGATCACAGCAATTAGCCCTGGTAGAAGCTGAGGTGAGCCTGACTGGGAAGGAGTAGAAGAAACATCCTATAGTGACTGGCCCAGATGCTCTGTGTATTCTAGGCATAAACTTCCTCCTGAACAGCTATTATAAAGACCCAACAGGACTCAGGGGCTTTTGGAATAGCTGCTGTAGAGGCAGAGGACATTAAGCAATTAAACACCTTGCCTAGACTGTCAGAAAACCCATCTGCAGTAGGACTCCTAAGGGTGGAAGAGCAACGCATGCCAATTGCAACCTCAACAGTGCACCGCCGGCAGTATCAGACAGATTGAGATGTCGTGATCCCCATCCACAGAATGATTTGTGAGCTGGAGAGCCAAGGGGTGGTCAGCAAAACCCACTCACCCTTCAACAGCCCCATCTGGCCTGTACACAAATCTGACAGAGAATGGAGATTGACTGTAGACTACCGTGGCTTAAATGAAGTAACCCCACCGCTGAATGCTGCTGTACCGGGTATGCTGGAACTCCAGTATGAGCTGGAGTCCAAAGCAGCAAAGTGGTATGCCACTATTGATATTGCTAATGTGTTTTTCTCCATTCCTCTGGCATCAAAATGCAAGCCTCAGTTTGCTTTCACCTAGAGGGGTGTGCAGTTCACCTGGAACCGACTGCCCCAGAGGTGGAAACACAGCCCCACCATCTGCCATGGGCTGATCCAAACTACACTAGAAAAGAGTGAAGCTCCAGGACACTTGCAATACATCGATAATATTGTGTGGGGAAGCTCAGTGGCAGAAGTATTTGAGAGAGGTGAGAGGATCATCCAGATACCAAAACATGGATGAAAAATTAAACTCTATAATTTTAATAAAGATTTGTAGGGAATGGGTATGTTTATTTACAGCGCTGTGGATGCATGTCAGGACTTACTAATCAACAATATTTATTTTGCTGATTTTATATTACATTTATAGTTAGTTACACTTGTACTTAGTTTTTGTTAGAAAGTACAGAAAGAACTTTTGGGTTACTTTGCTTTGTCTGTTTTAAGGTCTGAGGAGCTTTTTTTATCTCTTATCTTTTAATGTGGAAATTTGCATTCTTTTCCTTAGCTGGGGTAGTTTTGCTATGGCTGTATATTAACTAGACTAAACAGCATATTTAGGAATCTTAAAGTGACACATTTCACCTAAATTTAAATAGATTTCTACTCTTTTAAATTTTTACTCTGTCTCATTTCCCCCTTTCCTCAAGATGATAAGTAAATTCTTTTACGTAATGTAAATTTTTACATTAGTAAGTGCCATTTAGTGCTTTAATATGTATATTTGACTTATTAGGCACAATTATAGCAGTATAAGGAGTTTTTGAGCATATGCAATCTTTACTAGTATATACAAGCACAGTTTTCTGATTAGCAACTGAATGAATCTCGAATTGGTAGATAAACAGTGGCATTGCGTATAGTAAATACTAAAGTAGTGGCTACATTGGAAGTAGGATTATAGGTTATAGATGCTTTTCACTCTTTCTTGTATGATTAAAGCTGCTGTTGCTTGTATCTAAAACTGTGCTTGTATAAAACTGAAAGCTAAAGACACATATCTTGTGATTTTGGACTTTGGCCTTTTAGGGATAACTGTAGGGGCTGTTTTAAGTTTCTTAGTTTACTTGCTGTAGTGGCTAGCTTTCTTATAGATCTAGTATATTGATTAGAACTTGGGACTAAGGCTACTGAGCATTGTTTTGGATACAGGTATTTCAGGATTTTAATTATAATTATACACAAAGCAATTTTCTAAATAAAATCATAAACTATTTTTTTTGCTACAATATATTTATTTTGCTTGAATAAGTTTTAGTCTTAGTTTATTGTCTCTTGGTGTCAGTTTTTAAGGGGCTTTTGGGACTAGATTTATTTGAGTGTGGTGGATCTAGGCATTCTGATTTTTAATCTTGATTGTGGTGAGGGTGGTGAGAAGTATTTGGAATGGTGTTTTCTTACTGTGTTTTTAAAGTCTTTTCTGTAAGAGATTTAAGGTAGACTTAATCTTTAGGCTGTATGTTATATATTGGTTTACTTAGCTCTTTGCTTTGAGTTTTATCTATATGTAATATTGTGATTTGAACTCTAAAATTAGTATTACTTATTCTGGTTACTTTGACAGTTCAGGGGAATGTTTCTGTCTACTTTGAAAATATATTTGCTAATATTCATAAATACTGACACACCCCCCCCCCCGCCTTTCGATGGGGGTTTTGAAAAGCTAATTTACTATTGCTGTCTAGATTTATGGCCCCTCCCAATCTGACTAAGTTTTGTCTGGGGTATTTTTGGCGTTAGTTTGGAGGTAAGGATTACATTGTTAGTTTACTTGGCATATAAGCTCTTCGCAATGATTATGATTTTTTAAATTAGATATGTGTTATAAAAGTTTGTGGGAATTACTACTAACTTTTGATGTACTTTGTAACACTGGTAGCTTTGGTCATTTTGGGAAAGGAGCTACACTTTATAAAAGCTTTTAAGTAGTTAGGCCCTAGTGTATTTTTTGGTGCTTTTTCTTTATTAGTGACTATATGTATGGGAAGGGATTTTTAGCTCCCCTTTAATGGTAGCCTATAGTTCATTTTTCTTGGTTATATGTCTCTTTTGATTAGTATTATTATTTTCTGGCTTAATTTAAGGGAAATATGTCTATAATTACTTTACTTTTTACTGCTTTCTTTGCCTTTCTATCTACTAGCTCATTTCTTTTTTTTTAATTTTAAATTTATTTTTTGGTGTGCTTTAATATGCATACTTTTAATAGCTGGATTATTTTTTGTGCATGTCTGATGTTCTTTTTTTGTGAGGTCAGCAGTCCACTCTCTGTCTCTAGACAGCTTTATGTGCGTGCACAACTTTGAATGTATCTTTAGAGTTTTTTTGCCATTTTTAAGCCACAGGTCAGTGCAATAATTTTAGCCTTTTGCGCAGAGGTGCTTGTTGGTAAGGGTCTGGATTCTATTATTTTTCTGCAGGTAGTGAGTATGTATTTAGCATGTTGCTTTTTACTGGCAACGTAGTTGCTCTCATAAGGGAACTAGGTTTTTGCATTATTTAAAGGAGTGTTTTTTAAGTTTGGGCAGCTGGAGTAAGTAGCTTTAGTAGTTTCTGGGTAATCATGGTGTATTGCTTTTCTTTGATTTCTACTGAGAAAAGAAGCTGGGTTGACAATGTTAGTTACTATTTTTTTTATATAATTTTGTTTTATTATGATGGCTTGGTACTTTAGGAACTTTTGTGATGAGAGTTGGTGGTTGCCCTTTACTTCTAGTATTGTAGACACTGTGCGGGACACTAGCATAGTTATTTTTGTTTTAGGGTAAACTTGCGTGCTTTTTGTATATTTAGCACTGCTACAGCTTTGAGGTAGCTTGGTTATTTTTGGCATTGTATCGGTTGCCTGGAAGCAACTGCCCTCTGGTGTCGCTGTCGAGGCAGGACGGGAATGAGAAGACTGATTCAGAAGGCTGTGAGAATGAAACTCCGATTTATTCAAAATACACTGCTCTTTTGTACAGAGCTTCGCAAAGGTTAAATCCATTGGTCCTAAAGTGAAAACAACCTACAACACTGGTTCAGAGTGCTTGACGCACAGTGATAGAGCTTAACTATAAACAGTGTGAGAACAAGAGAGATTAAGAATTATTTACATTCTTTTCCAGCTCTTTCCCAGGCTTTTGCCTGGCTAGAAACTCAAAATTTCTTTCTTTGTCTGAATCTGAGACCAGCACTCTGGTATGAATTTAAGTCTTGAGTTACTCGGGAGAATAGAAAGAATAGCTTATTTACATTTGAAGTCTTAAAGCTGGATCTGATATGAGAGCACTCTTTAGCTGGTGAAAGGCTCCTGTGGCTTTTTTTGTCTACTGGAGATCTTTGTTTGATAAACAGTTTGTAATTATAAACAGTAAGTACTACTTTCCTATGCCTGTGCTTTTTCTTTTTTTGGAGTTTTAGGAAATTTGAAAGGTTTCTTCTTTTTTTTTTTTTTTGGTGGAGTTTTTTAAGGTTTTGGATTTTTGCAAGTTGTTCTCTAAACAGTGGGAGATTTTGAAGCTTTGAGGCACATAGACTATGTGAGCTAGGTTTTGAGCTCGCTTTTATGGCTTTTTTATTTAAATGTAAAAATTTTTTGGCTGGCTTCGTGGATAGGGAGGCAAAAGAAAGCATCTTTCAGATCTAAAATAGTAAACTAGGTTAGTTCATGTGTTAAACAAGTTAGTAAGGTATATGGATTTACTATTACAGGATATAAATCTTTTGTTAACTTATTGACAGCTCTTAATATTGTATTATTAATTATTGGGCTGATTTCTTCCCTATCTTTTTTAGGGGGTACTGCTTAATATTTTATTGGTTGTGTCTTTTCTTTAAGCTTGATTACTAGGGGGGGCATTCTTTGTCCTCTGTGGTACATTAGAGGCTAATACTCTAAAAATACTTGTCTTAATATCTCTTCATTAATTTCTTCTTTATTCTTAATGGCTGTTAATGTTAAACTTAACACCCCTATGTACCTTTGATCATTTATTTTTAGAGTAACCTCCTCATTTTAGAATGTTTAGCGAGTTGAACATATATAAAAACTTGTAAATACTCTATTGTTACTTGAAAGGTTTGTAAAAGTATGCTTTCTTAGACTGGCTAGTTTTTTTCTACACTATAACATAATTATTCTTTACTTTTTCTACAGGTACTAAAGCTTTATTTAAAAGTGAATATATGGCCCTTGTATCAACTAAAATTCTAGCTTTTTCTTTTTCTTGATCCCACTGCTTTTCGCAGAGGGGTTTGTTACTTCTTAGTTTTGGATGAGATTGGACTGCTAGGAGGGGGATGGGTTTGAGTGGATATACCTTTGGTGTTGGGAAGGATGAATAAATATAACTGCCTGGCAAAAGATTTACAATAGTACAGCCAGGATGAAAACAATCCCCCCTACTGGTTGGACAATGCCCTTACCTACAGATAGGTCCAAAAGTCAAATGGACTGTTCTATCTCAAAGTCAAATGGACTGTTCTATCTCAACCTCCAAAATGTATTGTTCATCCCACACCTGTAACCCTACCCTGAAGCATCAGGTGTCTGTGACCCCATTGGCCTAAGTCTTGTTCCAGCTCACCTTGAAGCCCCCTAATAAGGGGTCTCTGAGGGGCCAGACGCCCTCTTGGAACTTCCCCTCTCTTGGAACCCCCACCCTCTTGGAACTTCCACCTTCTCCTGGAGCATCCTCTCTACCCCTTGTCTCTCCCCTCCCCCATTCCCTCAGGCCTTGCCACGTGCTGCGTCTGGCATCTCCAAACAAGACCTTTCACCATCTATAATAAACCTGATATTCTAAGAGCAGCCTTCAGAGATCTCTCGTCTCCATTCATCCAAACTGTCCTGGAGCACAGCGTTCCCCGCACTTTGGAGCCCGAGTCTTCTTCTCTTTTGGGGAGATCCTCCTCATCCTCTGTTACTTTAGGAGGAGCTTTTTATAAATCATATATGCTTTTGTGTTTCAGGATGATGAGCTTTGTCTGATTTCAGATATCACTGCTTTATACTGCATGTTGAGCAACACATTTGATTTGCCTTTTTTTTTGCTTTGTTTTCTTTTTGAAGAGCTAACACTAGTGGGTCAGAAGGAACTCTGAACTCAGTTACTCTGCCATTCTGGGTGATTTTTTAAGGTGAAAAACATAATAGCATACAATACTTTACCTTATTTGCTTTCTCGTCTTAAAACAGCATTGGTTGTAATAAGGTGTTATAAATTTTTTAGTTTTCTGAGCTGCCCTTACTGGAGGCTTTTTGGGACCCTCTTTGCTCTGGTTAGTTTTTATTCCTTATACTATTTTATTTCTACTCAAGCTTTATGGTCTTTTCTCAGTTTTTCTCATACATAGACTTTCTAGGTTGCAGGTATCAGATGTGATCTTCTACACATAAGCTTTAAGATCTCAGGGTCTCATTGGTTTGATTAGGAACTTTCGAATTACACTTGGGGCATAGAACAGCAATACTAGCCTTTCTCACAAACTCTGCATTACAATAGTACTCATGCAAGGTGTCAGCTTCTTAATGTACCAAAAACTCCCGGGAATTGCCTGCAGGCTATTCTGTTTATCACTTCAGCATTTCTCTTTTATTTAAACTCTCTTTTATAAAATTTCAGGTTTTTTCAGTTATCTTCCCGAACAATCTAATTAAAGCATTGTTTCTACTGACACTTATTTTGCTGCCCTGCAAAAGGCCGTGCTTGTTACAGCAAAAACTCTGATATGCCTACAAACACAGAACTCTGTCCTTATCTCAAATTTAAGGAGAGTTAGGGGTTAAGTTGCTGTGAGGGAGGAATTCCTGGAATTCCTTTAATTTGCTTTACTACAGTAAAACATAAATCACTATACTGTAGCTCTTCTGCATAAAATGCGGCACTTGTTGCAAACAAAATCCTAAAATCTCTACAAACACAACTTTATAATCTCGAGAATTAAAATATTACAATGCGGGGGAAGAATCGCACAAACTCACTGGGAAACTCACTGGGAAACTCACTAGGAAACTCACTGGTGGTATCTCCCAAAGTGTCTACTTTTCTCAACACAACACAGCATAATAGCACACAGTAAAATTCTAGGAATCTAAGTCCGAACTACTGAGGCAGAGGAACCCCCCCTAGTTTGTCTAGCTACTGTTAAAATGTACACAAATCACTACCTTTAAACACAGTAAACGTCTTCATCTACGTTTCTCCACTTGTTTCACTTCCCTGCGGGGCACTTTTTGCTTTCATAGCTTATCTTAGCTGGCGCCTCGGGCCTCACTCGGCCGCTTCAGAAACAAGTAAAACTTTTTCTCCCTGCGCTGCAAGTACATTCACTCATTCGTTGGTTCACTCCCTTTATACACCACGCACTCACACGACTACAAGCACATGAACCACACAATGTCTGGACACTACAAGCACACAAACTTTGGGTTCACTTGACTCACCCCTAGAGTCGCTAGCGGCCGCTCTATCGGAACAGTGAACTCATCTCCAGCCCAGCTGCCCTATCCGCTGGGCTGCCTGCAGGCCTAGGAACGAGTCTGGGCACTCAGAAGTTTCTAAGTGACTTACCAGTAGTTCTGTCTCTCTTTCCCCTAGGGCCTTCTCAATATATATCGTTTATCTGCACACTAGCAGGTCCTTGTCTGTCTTTATAGGTGGCAAGCTGAGGCAGAGCAGAGCCCCTCCACGGAAATTCCCTGGGGCACGCTAAGGAGGTCTGTTTTCTCCCTTGCCCCTGCGAGGACAGAAAATCTGCCTGGCCCGCCACAATGAAAGGCAGATGAAAAATAAAACCCCACAATATTAATAAAGATTTGTAGGGAATGGGTATGTTTATTCACAGCGCTGTGGACGCATGTCAGAACTCATTGCCCTTTAATGGCCATGCGTACCTCTGAGAACTCTTGATCCTTTTTTATTACCCTTACTAATTTCCATATGCATGGAATTTCAGGATAGGTTAATGCATATTCATTATGCTGATTTTACATTACACTTACAACTAGTTACACTGGTATTCAGTTTTTGTTAGAAAGTACAGAAAGAACTCTTGGGTCACTTTGCCCTGTCTGTTTTAAGGTCTGAGGAGATTTTTTTATCACTTATCTTTTAGTGTGGAAATTTGCATTCTTTTCCTTAGCTGGGGTAGTTTTGCTATGGCTGCATATTAACTAGACTAAACAGCATATTTAGCAAGCTTAAAGTGACACATTTCACCTAAATTTAAATAGATTTCTACTCTTTTAAATTTTTACTCTGTCTCAATACTGCTAAAAGCTGGCTTCGCCATCAAGAAAAGCAAAGTCAAGGGACCTGCCCAAAAGATCCAATTCTAAAAGTGAAATGGCAAGACGGATGGCGCCAGATTCCCACTGAAGTCATCAACAAGATCACGGCAATATCTCCACCAACCAGCAGAAAGGAAACACAAGCTTTCCTAGGTGCCACAGGTTTTTGGAGAATGCCCATTCCTGAGTATAGCCAGATTGTGAGCCCTCTTTACCTGGTTACCCGCAAGTAGAATGATTTCCACTGAGGCCCTGAGCAGCAACAAGCCTTCTCCCAGATCAAGCAGGAGTATGCTCATGCTGTAGCCCTTAGCCCAGTCAGAAAGGGACCAGAGGTCAAAAATGTACTCTACTCTGCAGCCAGGAACAATAGTTTGTCCTGGAGCCTTTGGCAGAAGGTACCTGGTGAGACTTGAGGCAGACCATTAAGGTTCTAGAGCCGAAATTACAAAGGGTCCGGAGCCAACTACACCCCAACAGAGAAGGAAATCTTGGCTGACTACAAAAGAGTTCAAGTCGCCTTGGAGGTGATTGGCATGGAAGCACAACTCCTCCTGGCACCCCGACTACCGATGCTGAGGTGGATGTTCGAAGGAAAGGTTCCTACTACCCACCATGCCACTGACGCCACATGGAGCAAATAGATTCCCCTCATCACTCAGTGTGCCCGTATTAGAAACTTAAATCGACCTGAGATTTTAGAAATAATTACAAACTGGCCAGAAGGTGAAAACTTTGGTATCACTAACAACGAGGAGCAGGTACAAGCAACAAGGGCTGAAGAAGCTCCACCATATAACCAACTACCAGCAGAAGAAACACACTACACTCTTTTCATTGACGGTTCCTGTCGCATCGCAGGCATGAACGAGAAGTAGAAAGCAGCCATATGGAGCCCCACACAACAAGTTACGCAAGCTACCGAAAGAGAAGGTAGATTGAGCCAACTTTCTGAACTCAGGGCTGTTCAGCTGGCCCTGGACGTTGCTAAAAGAGAGAAGTAGCCAAAGCTCTACCTTTATTCCAATTCGTAGATGGTAGCCAATGCTCTGTGGGGCTGGCTGGGAAGGTAGAAAAAGGCCAACTAGCAACGTAAAGGAAAACCAATCTGGGCTGCTGATATATGGAAAGACATTGCCTCTCAAGTAGAGAAACTAACGGTAAAAGTCCGTCATTTAGATGCCCATGTCCCCAACAGTCAGAGTAATGAAGAGCACCAAAACAACAAGCAAGTAGATCAGACAGCAAGAATAGAGGTGTCACAGATAGACTTAGATTGGCACCATAAGGGGGAGTTGTTCCTGGCTCGATGGGCTCATGATGCCTCAGGTCATCAGGGCAGAGATGCCACCTACAAGTGGGCAGGAGACCGAGGGGTGAATCTAACCATAGACACTATTTCTCACGTTATCCATGACTGTGAGACGTGTGCTGCCATCAAACAGGCCAAGTGGGTAAAGCCCCTATGGTATAGTGGGCAGTAGTCCAAGTACAAGTATGGGGAATCCTGGCAGATTGACTACAGTCTCAGACACGCCAAGGCAAGCTCTACGTGCTGACCACGGTGGAAGCCACCATGGCTAGAGACCTACCCTGTACCTCATGCCACTGCCAAGAACACCATCTTAGGCCTAGAAAAACAAGTCCTGTAGAGACGTGGCACACCTGAGAGAATTAAGTCTGACAACGGCACCCATTTCAAGAACGGCCTTATCAAAACCTGGGCCAAAAAACATGGTATCGAATAGATATATCACATTCCCTATCATGCTCCAGCTGCCAGCAAAGTTAAATGGTGCAACAGAGTCCTTAAGACTACCCTAAAGGCACTTGGTGGAGGAACATTTAGAAACTAGGAAATTAACCTAGCAAAAGCAACCTAAATAGTCAACACCCGAAAGTCCATCAATAGAGCTGGTCCTGCCTAGTCAGAACCCTTGCACACAGTAAATAGAAATAAAGTCCCTGTGGTACATATGAAAAGTATTTTAAGAAAAACTGTTTAAATTAATCCCACCTCAGGCAAAGACAAACCCATCTGTGGGATTGCTTTTGCTCAAAATCCTAGTTACACTTAGTAGGTAATGCAGAAAGATAGGGAAACCCGTTGTGTACCACAGGGAAACCTAGTCTTAAATAAGAACTGAGTGTAAGATTTCGTTGTAATGCAAATAAAAATAGAATAAGGGGTGGATAATGTCCTGGCTTGTAAGATAAGCATGTATTCTATTTGCCATCTGTTGGAGATTGGGCAGTTTTCTTATCTCTTCCAAAAACAATGTCTCCCTCCAGAGAGATATCTTCTGTTAATGGACCATTGAATGACTCACTGCATGACTGGTAAAGTTACATCATCTCATTGTGAGATGCTCCACCCAGAGGGAGGAACCAAGCATCCCTACCTGCATAAAATCAGCACTTTTTGGGACATCAGAACAGCCCCTTCGCTAGATTCCCAGAGGAGCAGCTTCTTCCCCGCTGGATACCTAGAGAAAGACCAGGCCTATCTATCACTAGACCTTCAGAGAAAACTACACCCTTTTACAGATCACCGCTTCAGCAGCATTTCATCTGCCACTCCAGGAGGAACAGCCACCATTTAACTAGACTATTACCAACACCCTGACTCCTCAGGGTGTCAGGTTTCTAACTCTATCAGTAGTTTTTTTTATACTAATTACATTTTTTAATTTAGTTTTTGTTTTTTTTCCTTAGTAAAGAACTGTTATTCCTATTCCCATATCTTTTCCTGAGAGTCTTTTAATTTTAAGATTGTGGTGATTCGGAGGGAGGGGGTTTACCTTTTCCATTTCACAGGAAGCTCTTGCCTTCCTTCACAGACTCCTGTCTTTTCAAACCAAGACAGTGTTACAACAAATAATTCAAGCCTTAGAGATAAAATAGAAGTTACACACCCCATATAGCACCCATGGAGTTCCAGCTGAGTAGAGAAGATTCATCAGACTTTAAAAAAACCCTTTAACTAAATTAATAATTGAAACCCGAGAGTCATGGGTACAATACCTACCTTTAGCCTTATTGAAGATCTGAACACAACCCATGTCCGACCTGGGAGTGTCACCTCATGAGATGATTGTTTGGGTTACCTTTTCTAACCACCCAACATGAAAATGCTACCTATGAGGTAGGGGAAATGAGTGTTAAAATATATGTGAACACTGTTGCAAAAACTCTTCAAAATTTACGGTTAAAAAGAATAATCCCTCAAACCACACCTTTAGACTTTAAAATTCATAATATTCATCCAGGGGAGTGGGTGTTAGGACAAACTTGGAAATAACAATCTTTAACTCCACGATAAGAAAATCCTTTTCCGGTATTGCTGACAACCGAAGCTGTGATCTTGCCCAAGGAACGAAAGTAGATTCACGCCAGCAAAATCAAAGGACCCATGGAAAAACCTAAAGAGTAGACGATAATATCTGAACTTTGTAATACAAAATTGACTCTTAAACGGGGAATGGATGATAATAAACTGGGAAAACCCAAATGATCCAATAAACATACACCAGATCACACCTAAATGAAAAATAAGACTAAGCTTTTATCAGTAGTTTCAAGTACCGCCTAGACAATCTTTGAGACGCCTCCAGTACCCTCCTTGGGGAGGAATACTGCCACTTCAAACAAGAAGATCAGGACTGTTTCAGATAGAAAACTCTTGTATTTTGGCCTTAGCCTGTGATTTATACAAAGAAGAAGATGAGTTACAACCTCAATCAGTGCCATATCATATACCCTGTTTGATTCACCTGAATACCAAACATATTAAAGTTAAATATAAATGTTTGAATTGTGAGAAAAATTGCTATTATAGTTCGTTGCAAGATGTGTCGAATACCAAATAGATCCCCTATCCAGGTAAAATTCAAAGCAACTGAAATAATAACTTTGTTTTGTAGATAAGAATTATTAGTGCCTGTTGAATAGGAGATACCTGAAGAATGGTGGGAAACCACAGTTAGAGTGTCAAAAACTATTTACCTAGAAATTAGCTAAGAGAAAGTGACAAAAAAACAGAGGTCAAGACCAGATTAGCCTCTGTATTTACCACCAAGATCAAATACACCTACTGTGAGTTACAACCCCATAGACATACGAAATGAGAGTATAACCCATACTAGACCTCTATCATTCCTTCTTCTGTCACTCATTTTTTGTCTTTTCCCTTTTGGGATATAGACAAAGCCATACCACATGTGTTACTGAAAGCTGTATATAGAAAGACACCAAAGTTCCTTTTTTATTTCTCACACTCGTGTCAACAGTCACTGTTATAACCCATCCAAATTAAGCAATTACATGCACAATGGGAAAAAGTACTAGATTGCAGAATATCGGGGTCAGCTGGAGAGACCCCAACAGTGTGAAAGTCCTTTTTCCCCTAGCCTGGCAGCCGAAGAAGAGGTCTGAAATGGAATGCGTGAAGCTGAGTTTTCAAGGTTGCTTATTTTTTTCTTATCTATAATAGTTTCTCTCTGACCAGTCGAGGTCTGGCTAGTACAGAAGCCATGGCAGTCTCCTTCCAGCCCCGTGCATCTCCCACATTATATACTCAAAACTACATGTACCATGTTTACAGTTCCCATACCAATACCTAAGATCTATGTTGGACAGTGTGTCCCTATCCTAAACCAATAGAAAAATGTCACCATCACACCAAGACATGGAGGACAAGAAGAAGGAGAAAAGGCTAAGACACGCCCAGATTCCTCCATCTTGTACCCCTGAATTACATTCTAAAAAACCCCAAAATTCTATTTTTCCACCCTGTGTCAATTCACTTATTACACTACTCAAACCCTTTTGGCTTGTAATTCCTCATATAGAGTTGGCAGCCTCTCCCATGGGCTAAAATAGAAGCTACAGGTGGTTTTGACTTCTTGCCAAGGTCCCCAAGCCCCCTGCCAGGGTCTCGAGATATTCAGGGTAGCCAAAGGGATGTTCTGGACTCCGACAGCAGAAAATTTAAGAACTAGTAGCAACAAGATAAGAAGTAAATACCCAAAAAAGGGAGAGAGAGATTTGTTTCACATATGTGATTAGAAATAAAGTGCAAGATTTAGTAAAAGAGCAATTAATAAACAAAAAAGCCAAGCCAGCACAACCACCTAAACCTGTACCAATCTCACTTAACGATTTGAATACAAAACTTGAACAGCAATTAGAAAAAGAAATAGATATCTCAAGGATGAGTAAAAATCTGTTTGTAGAATCTAATTGTTAAGTCTGTAGAGTGGCTTTGATGTCAGAAGAATGGCCATAGACAGACAGCAGCTTAAGCCCAATTAAGTTCCTTAAATAGAACCAAACAAGTATAAGTAGAGAAAACCGACCAGAGGGGTGGATTTTGAGTTCAATAGTCATAGGGGAAGAATGTCTCTGGAAAAATAAGAAAAAATTCCTTCACAAAGTAAGAAAAACTCCCTGTAAAAGATATAAAGTTAATAACAGAACTTCTGTACAGTGAGTCCCAGAAGAACCTAACATATATTAGACCCAGGAAAAAGTGAAAAATGGAAATTGTAAGTATAATCATAACATCAGACTTTTTCAATGTAATGATACAGACAAAAATCCTTACTTTATCATCTCAGAAATTTCCAAATTTTAGAAGAATATAGATCAACAAAAATCTGACTATTAGAAAGCTCTAGATGGCTTATTTTGAATATGTAGTAAAAGAACATACCCAAAACTCTCCTCTCAGTGGAAAGAGAGCTGTAGTCTAAGAATCATGCAGCCAAGATTTTTTCTTTTACAAGGACTTGAGGGGGATCAGTTAGAGATACCAGTTTATGAAAATCTAAATAGAAACAAAAGAGATTTGATTAGAAAGTTCCAAAAATAGAGAAACAAGGAATGGCCCCCTAAACGCATATTGAAAACATATGGGCCAGCTACCTAGGCACAAAATAGGAATTAAGGATAACACACCCCAATTTATATGCTAAATCATATTATAAGACTCCAAGCCGCTATAAAGATAATAAGGAACAAAACTAGTTGAGCAATGAAATTAATATCAAAACAACAAACCCAAACAAGAGCAGACATTTATCAGAATAAGTTAGCTTTAGACTATCTATTAGCTAAAGAAGGGGGTGCTTGTAGAAAATTTGATACATGAAATTGATATTTAAAAATAGATAACAATAGGAATACTGTCCTAGATATAGTCAATGATATAAAAAAATTGCCCATATACGAGTTCAAAAATGAGAATCAATGCTAAATACAACCTAGTGGGATAATGTGTTAAGAATAAAATAGTAGAAAATGTTAAGCTTCTTCCTTTTATACACTATAGCTAGTCTAATAATTCTTCTTTGCTGGATCCCCTGTTTCATTCAACTCATTACCAGTGTAGTCCAAGGCATGCAATTAATAACCATAAATCAAAAGTTAGGTACAACAAAAACAGTGCAAAGAATTATAGTGTTTAGAAAACAAAATAATATAAAAGATGTTGGAACTCAACATGTCCCTCAGACATTTTTGGAGGTTCCAGGCCTTGGTCAGAAGCATTTTGGACTCTGGCAAGCAGCTGGAAACAGATGTGATTTTGAGTTTGAGCCATGGAATGAGTTACCAACTTTGAAGGTGGAACAAGCAGTCACAAAGGGTTAGATAGTATAGTAGAAGTAGTTACAAAGTAGAGGGAAATTTTTTTAGCATTGTACAGGGGGGTTTTAGCACCTGTACAGGGGGGTTTTTACTTTGTACATGGGGGTCAGAAGTTCTAAGATGGAGGAAAGTGGGCCAATCCTGTTCTTCCTTTTTCTTCTTCTTCCTTGCCTCCATGTTCTTGGTGATGCTGGCACTTATGGATTGGTTTAGTGTAGAAAAGCACGTTGTAACATAGGTAGTAGGTATTGGGGAAAAACTGCAAACATGTAACATGTAATATATAATATAAAAGATAGCAGCAGCCCTGGGCGGGGAGAGAGAAGAAGAAGACACCAGACAGAGAAGGTGTCAGGAGTGTGTGTGCCTCTGCCTGGGCTGCTGACCAAACAGCCGCAGCCCGCGAAGACAATCTTTTAGATAATTAGCAATAAACTGCCTTGAGACCGAACAACAAGAGGCTGCGGAGTTTTTCTTTGGAAGCACGGGTTGGAGGAGAGACTTTACCACCACACGGAATCCCTGAACCAGGCCGGGGGTTCCGGCAAAAAGATCCATCAAAGAAGCAAAATTAATTTGTGAAGAAAATGAGCGAATAATGAAGGCTAGAAAACAATGAATATTAATCATAATTAATTATAAAAGGAAAAAAGGAATATTGTAAAAAGTGCTTATTATATGGCTCTATGCAGATATTTACTATTTATTGATTAGTAGTACTGTATTAACATTTTACTGGTATAGTAAATGTAGTTTTGTAGTTAAAATAGAGCTTTTGTACTTAAAATAGAAACTATGTATGTGAGAAGAAAAGAATGTGGTACTTACTTCAAGATAGCAACCACAAGACACCTAAATCTTCCCGAGAGAAAAAATTTATAACTCCCTTATCAGAAGAAATTAACTTCTTCCTGCCTCACTCAGCTCTGAACACACCACAAACTTAAGAGGAAAATGTTAACACTGATGAGACAGAGTTCTTTGTTTCGACAGAATTTATACCTCATGTGTGAAATATACAAATATGCAACAGACTATTACTTTTAAAGGTTAATCCTTTGTTCACAATACATACTGTGTGTGGCGTAGTGCCCGAGAACATCTGAACGTCCATAATTGTTTTATTGTCCTTTATAGTCCTAACGCTAATTGTCCAAATTCTTATTGCTCTAATTTTTATTACTGTTTTTATACTATTAAACTTTAAAAAATTTTAAAACAAGTGTTTGGCATTTTTCACACTGTGCAACCAAATTGCTCTGTAATAAACCCTACATATGTATATTTAAAATCACCAATCATTCAGTATTGTTTCACTTTAATCCGCTCCAAGGGATTTATTTACAAGAACCTGGGTTACCTTTGCCTTCTGCAGCAGGTTGTAACAATATCATAGAACAGACTGATCTCTCCTAAAGCCATTCTCTTCCAGCCTGCAAAAATCAGCCCTCAATGAACATCTAGAGCTGGAGGTTGCATACTGACCAGCATGTATAATAGTCACTGAAACATGTCTGCCATTAAGGTATCTGGTTCCTTCTAGAATCTGTATAGTTTCAAGCTTCATGCCATCTTGTAGCAGCATGTTCTGCAAAACACCTGTGTGGAAAAGAACTTCCTTAGCCTTGAGAGGAATGACAAATTTGTCTTTACAATCAAACTGGGTCTGCTGGTAGATAAAACTAGCACAGAGAGATAAAAGAAACAATGAGAAGGATTCCACCGATTGTTGAATGGAAAAAGATATTTGCCTTTACAAATAAACTGTAGGTTTGCAGATAAATGAAATTGGATATTGAAAGACGAAAGAAACAATGGGAAAACCCCCTAAATTCCATAAGAATAAAAAATTAAAAGGGACGGTTATACATTAGAGGGAAATATTTGGTATCAGGTATTCCGGGAAGTCTGTACCTCTCAAGTACCTCAGTCAATGGGGAAAGAGAGAAGGGAAATGTAGCCGGGAAATTAGGATAAAAAGGAGGCTGTGTCCTCCAAAATTTGAAAGACGCCAGGGGAATACCCCATGGCTTCTCCCTTTATTCAAATAAAGTAAAATAACTCCTCAGTCTCCTATTTGTACATAAACCTCTGATGCTTGTGGATTAATTTTCCTGACAGCCTCCTGCATAATAAATAATTTTGCTGTATGTCCTGCTTCTGTGCCATCAGAAATGCTCATTCCTTACTTAATGTCTCCCCACTTGTCGTGGTTTGACATGGAAAATAAATTTTTCCGGAAGGAAGAGGTCAATTTGGACATTGACCAATTGAAGGTGGAAACGCCTCTGAGAACACAGAGGGGTTAAAAGCAGAATTCCCAGGAGAACTCGCTCTCTTTGGTTCCGGTCAGCATGCAGTGCAGGACTCTCCCCTGCCCGGCCCGTGGCTGGGTGGGGGAGGGGAAGGCCCATGGCCTGACTGAGGTAGGCCGAAGGGTGGAAGGAACTGGACCCCCCCTGCAGATGGAAGGGTGGAGAAATCTGGGATGTCTCTGTCCCCCCCTTCCCCCCCCCAAGTATCTGTCTCTCAAGAGAGAGAAAGAGACAGCAGCAGTTCTGTCAGCAGTTCACCGCAGGGAAGGAGAAGAGCGGGGGGGGCCACAAGGTGCCCAGCTGCCTGTGGGAGCCGGAGTCTGGGCAGTGAGCCATCCTTGGGAGTCGGGACTTTTAACCCTTCCTTGAGAAATTAAAGCTTTGTGAAATTTTTCTCCTCCTCAGTTTGAAAAAGAGGAAGAGAGACAGCTTGGACCCTGGGATGTTAGAAGGAGAAATTCTAGGTGGGAGGAGATGATGGAGTGGCTTTTTGGCTGGACTTTTTCTTGGTAGCCACAGACTGAACCGATCTTCTCTTCCAAGAGACTTTATTTTAGGAGGATGCCGGTGAGCCAGAGAGACCTGCTTCAGCTGAGAAAAGACAGAAGTGGAGCGAACAGAGAGAAGTTAAGAAGGTTTGTGGTGGTGCCCCCCTGTCTTCAGTGAGGAAGAAGAGAAGAAGATCTCTGTTCTTGGACCCTCAGCCCCAGGGGAAAATGGGGGGAACTGAGGTCCCAAAAATGAAAAACTGAACAGTTGTTTTTCCCCTCTTGGCAGGGCATCCTTGAAAGGAAAAAAATCCTAAAAGCAGTCTGTCCATCCATGCATTGGTGGTGAGAGCACTGTGCATGGAAAGGAGAGGGTCACCACTGGCAAACTTTTTTCTCCAGGCGGTGCCATGTGGTGACATGGAAGCACAGGATGTGGCAGCTGTGTTTCTCGGGGGGTCTGTGGCACAGAAGGGGCTCCTCTCTCCCTCAATGGACTGAGAATCAATTGTCTGGAGGGTGGAAACCTGATTGGGGTCCAGGTTGTGTCTCACTGTGGTTTGTTGGAGGTGGGTGGTGGGAGGAGGAATGCTTTGGAAGGTTTTCATTTTGATTTTTTGTGTGTGTTTTTTTCCTTTCTTTTTCCTTTTATAGTAGTATAGTAGTAGTAGCTTAATAAAGTTTTTTTCTTGTTATTAAGCTTGGGCCTGCTTTGCTTTGTTCTCGATTGAATTTCACAGCATTCAATTGAGAGGTTGCATTTTCATGGGGGCACTGGCATTGTGCCAGTGTCAAACCATGACACCACTATACAATACTTTATAGGCCTTTACTCTTTCCTACTATCATCTATTTTCCCAGGAGAAGTCATTTTTAAATCTCTTTTTACAGAAGATATTCTAGTCCCTTAATCATCCTCATTGCCCTTTACTGTATCGTGTCCAGGCCTTTGCCACTCTTTTCAGAAAGGGTGACTAGACTGTATGTGGTACTCAAGGTACATGCTGTAGAGGCACAGAGAAGTTGACTTTAGTCACAGAGTGGATTGTCACACATGCACAACATGACTCCATACCTACATATACAAGAATACATATCAACATTTTTGGTTTACTTTTTATTTCCAATATGTCTACCCTTTTGGCTACAACTGAGCATTGAGCTGATGTTCTCAGATAACTATCCACAGTGACTCCAAAGACTTCTTGTGGAAAATGAGATACTGTTCACAAATCACCATTATATGCAGAAAGTTGGGGCATTCATCAATATGGAATCCCATTTGCTGTTTTATCATGGTAATAGTTTTTCAAGATATTCATAGAATAATAGAATCAGTTAGGTCAGAAAAGACCCTTAAAAACATCTACTGTTAGCCTTATTCTGCCATGTTCACCACTAAAGCACTATAGCTCCATGTGTGGCCTTAAGTTTTAACTTTCATATTTTTTAGATTCTGTACTGCCTTGGTATGTGATTCAGAACTTCATATAAAGTGTTAGTAAGTTGTTTTCACAGGGTAGTTAGACAAAACAATCCTTTTCTGTGAGTTTGCGGGCCCCAAGCTGGGCAACTCCCTGGGGGCTCCTCTGGCAGGGAAGACCCTCCTGGAGCAGTTCTGTGTCAGGAACAAGAGACGCATTGGACTTTTTCGGTCTTCAGCTTCTGTTTATTGTTATCTTATCAAAACTTCAACACACTGTCTGCGCCCAGACCTTGCATGCGTGAAAACAGCACAAAAATGGCCAACAACTTCGTGCTGCAAGGTCTTTTTAAGTCTAATCAAAAACTAAACTACCCAATTAAGATGTGACACCTAAATTATTTTCCTTTCTAACCCAATAACTGACCCCTAAAGACCCGCAATGCAGATTTTTCTACCCAATTACAAGATACCACTTAAACCCAAGAAGAAAGAGGAAGAGGAAGGGAGAAGAAAGGAATTCGAGACAACACCCTATATCCTCCATCTTGAACCCATCTATAACACACTAAAAATCCTAAAACCTAAATTTCTCATCCATGTGACATACTACACTACTATCTACAATATCTACAATCTATTTCACACTTTTGTGGTTTCTAGTTTACCTTGAGGCTTTGGAAGTTTTCTCCATGAATGAGGGTCAAAGTCAGTGTTTTCCTGGGAGTCAGAGCACCCCAGGGCAGACAGGGGGATATTCCCCTTGCCCTGGGTTCTCACACTTTTCCATCTTGAGAACCAAGGACAGCCATTTCAGCCTCAGGTCCAAAAGTATAGACAACGGAGAATTGAAGGGAGCAAACGGGGAGGATAGGACTCCATAACCTGAAGCTGTAATTGGGGAGTTAACCCCAATATGTAAATGGACCAAAACTTATAAAAGTGTGAAGATTTGTGAGCATTCGTCCATCTTGTGTCCATTTTGGGTCCATCTTAGGTATAGCCACAGCTGGGCTCTTGTACTGCTCAAGGTGTATCCTATAAAGGCCTTTTAATAAATACTTACTTTATTCCTTTAACTCTGTCTAGTCTCTGTTCCAGGTCAGCCTCTCTAGGCATCACATGTCTTTTTAAATACCCTCAGGGATGATAATTCTACCACTTCCCTAGGCAGTTTGTTCCAAAGCCAGACCACCCTTTCAGCGGAGAAATTTTTCTTAATACCCAAACTAAATATCCCCTGGCTCAACTTGTCCTATCACTGGGACAAAATACTGTTAAAAATGAAAATTTGTCCAGCCAAATTAAAATGAAAAAACAAAATATTTATTTTGCAATCAAATTCTATCTAGCCAACCCCAAGGAAAGAACAGAGCCGATGAGCAAGATGAGTGTTGGTCTTGTTATGTGTAGTAGATATAATTCGCACCGTTTCTAGTATGATTTATGTGATATTGAATATTTGTTAGAGTATACATGTTTGTATTAGGAGTCCCCCCCCATCCTCACGCAAAACCTGGTGTATATTAGAACCCAATTTACAAGTAAATTGTGGCTGGGCCAGGAGGTGGGCCATGTCTGGGGAGATACAGGGACTCCCGGCGCTGATCATCACGTGAACGACCCGAGATGGATGTCATGGAAATCCTCAGGCAGACACATGTGAATGCAGGTTCCCGTAAATTTCATCAAGGGATTCAACAACTCCAGACACTGAATTGTTCTTCTTCATCACCAAAAAAGAAAATCTTATTAACCTATGGACTCTGCATAGAAGAAAAGACTGACTGCCGAAATCTTAGCCTCAGGCGGATTTTCCCTATAAAAACCACTTGTGCCAGGATGGAGGTGTGTGGGCATAGAGGAAAACCTCTGCTGAGGCTGACCTCTTTGTTGCACACCCAGGGCCGACCCTGGGCTCGGCTCTGTTCTTTCCTTGTGGCTGGCTAGATAGAATTTGATTGCAAATAAATATTTTATTTTTCCATTTTAAATTTGGCGGGACAAATTTTCATTTATAACAAACTTGGTGACCCCTATGCGGTCTGGTTTGGGGGTATCCAGGGAGTTCCCTATCCTTGATCTGGGCAGCGCCCTGCTGATTTCAGCGGCCGGACAGGACTGAGGAACTCCACGGAACCATCCAGATTCCGAAAACAGCCGAAAAGCCACATTAAGGAAAGGGTATAAACGGGCCCAGAGCTCTCGGAATTCGGAGCTAAATCTCCGAGGCTGCAGCAGCAATTTTTCACTCATAAAATCGACGTGCACGAAGAATCCACGCGGGAAAAGGAGCCGTGAGTATCGCATGGTTGAGTGGGGCGTGAGTGGGTGTGTGTGTGTGAAACGTGACATAGTCACAGCATGAGTTTGTACCCCAATAAGCCGCAGTTCCACTAGACCGTGAGGGAGGTTGTCAGCTACGGGGGAAGTGAAAGGACTCGGGTATACTCACAACATGCATACGACCTGAAACTCTGGGAGTTATGGGGATCTACCCACGGACAGGTCAGGAGAGGGAAGGTACGTTCTCGTGGACTCGACAAATTGTTAAACCTCACCGACTCTGGACTCAGGGAGTCCAGGAAAACAGGTAAAAGAGAGCTCAATGTTCTTCCAGCTGAAAACCCATGGACCGGTTCGCTGTGCGGTTGCTAGGTTGGCAAGGTTCAGTCGGGGACAGGACTGAAATACACATTTAGCACGCGGGTAACTGACTTCTTGGAACGGCTTGCGGACACTGACTCAGAAATATGGTAAGGAAAACTTTTAAATATGGGACAAAGGAGCAGTAAGGTGTTGGGGGGGGGACCTCAGGCAAAAAATTCTAAGCGGGAAAGGGCAAACACCTGAAGGCAAGAGAAGGTAAGCATTCAAAAGGAAGAAAGGGGGAAAGAGACCAATTTCCTGAGATTCCGAGGGAAAGCCCTGTGGGTTAATATTTAAAAAAGGCTGCGCAGCCCCGTGCAGACACAGGCAGCGTGGCTCTGCAGTTTTTAGAACCCGGGCTGCAGCAGCAGAGGCGGCGGCGCCGGCTCGGAGGGAGCGGGGGGGGCTCTGCCTGCCCCTCACCTTCGCAGCGGTGCGGAGCGGCTTTGGTTTCCCTGCGGTGGGAGTGGGAGGGGGCTTCTGCCTACCCCATTAGTGCGGCGGGAGGCGGTGGTGGATCCTGATATCGGCGGGGGAGTGTGGGCGGCGGAGGGAGCCGTGGCTTGGGCTTTCCTGCCATGCGCGGGCAGCGCTGGTCGCTGCTCGGCCACGTGGCCTGGGCGAGTCCCGTTCCTGCAGGCGGCAGTTTTAAAAGCAGCACAAGCTGCTGCTACTGCTCTGCAGGGCTGAAATCTAAGTACTTTCGCTTCTCAACCACGGTTTTTGGAAATCGGTAGCGAATTTGTTTTATTCCTGGTCAGTATAAAGTTGTGCTGTGCATTTTACGCCTAAAATGGGAATGGGACAATGAGGAGCTGGATTATGCCAGGCTATGGGAATATGCCAGCGTGCGGCTGCTCCCTAGTAAGACCTCTGGCTGCAAGGTAAGTACAGAGAAAGCTGCCACCCCCATACCGAGTTCCTCTATCACAAGCACAGGTCTTGGCAGCCCCCCCTCCTACCTCCAGATCAGTCTGCATCGCCACCTAATGCACAAATATCGGCTGCCGAGACGCTGAGACCGCCCCCACCCCCCCCATCCCCACAACACGGGGGCACACACACACACACACATGCTTCTCACTGGGGAAAAACACATCTTCTCCCACCACTAGAACTCAGTGTAAGACGAGGAGAGAAAACACAGAGGATAGTGATAATGAAAGGGACAAACTTAATCTGTACCCTTTAAGGGAGTCCCAACTGCCCCAGAGTCATCAGGTTTGTAAACGTTCCCATACGGGAGATGTAAAAAAAAACAACAAAAAAACCCCAAAAAAACAACAAAAAAACCAAACAAAAAACCCCCACAAGCCAGGGTGTTAGTAGCAGCAATTAGAGAAGCAAACAAACAAGAGCAAGTCCAAACAACGGGAAAACCTACGCCACCTCAAAAGCCCCCAGGGAAGAAACTGGGACAAAAGACAAAACAGGTAAGTGCTCCTGAATGCTTTTACTGTAAATCTTTCAGTTGATTCAAGAACCACAGTCCAATGACTGCCTCCTGGATGTATCAAAGGTAAAGATTTTTATGACTGGGGCAAAAGAGGAACCCTTTCAGGTGTCTGTCCTAAAGGATGTGGAAATTGAATCTGATAATAAAATTTGTTTGGGTGATATTTTATTGGTAGAGGAAGCTGATTATAACTTCGTAGAAAGAGATTTGGTGGTAGTGCTAGGAATAAGTGTAATCGCAAGGGATTCACAGTTTATGGCAAATCTGCATACATTAACCACTGAGGAGGAGGAAAAGATTGATCCCAGGGTCTGGCAAAGCTGGCAGATTGAACATGAAACCTATACATATAGAAATTGAGAGACCGGAAGATCCCATAAGGATCAAACAATACCCTTCCCTTTAGAAGGGAGGAGGGTCTAAAGACAATAATTGAGGATTTATTAAAGAAGGGTACAATGGAACCCTGCATGTCCAGACATAACACACCTATATTGGCAATACAAAACCTGATATCAGTTACTGATTGGTGCAGGATTTAAGGGCTGTAAATCAGCACCCTGTTCCCAGTCTCTAATCCTTATACTCTATTGAATAACATATCTCCAGAAGACACTTGATATAGTGTAACTGACCTAAAGGATGCCCCTTTTTGGACTTGTCCTCTAGCTGAGGAAAGTCGGGACTACTTTTCCTTCCAGTGGGAAGACCTGGAGACACAAGAAAAACAGCAATTAAGATAGACCTCTCTCCCTCAAGGGATTGTGGACTCAACTTATCTTTTTTAGCCAATCCCTTGAAAAAGTATTAAGTGAGCTCATGCCAGTTCCTGGGAAAAAATGGTTGCAATATGTAGATGATCAATTGGTGGATAGTCCTAAGGAGGAGTGCGGGATTTGTAATTTTCTCTTCTTCCCCCCCCCCATTCCCCCCTCCCCCCTCCCCTGCATTCCCTTATCCCTCCCCCTCCCGCTGCGGTCCCTTGTCCCGATCCTTTGATCCTTTGTTCCCTTATCACTCCCCCTCGCCACGCGGTCTATCCTTGCCCTCCCCCCCGCCTTTCCCCTCGCCGCTCCTGCCTCCTTGGGGTCTCCGAGGTTTCCCTGCCCCTGTCCCCTGCTGCCCGTCCTATTGGCCGCGGCTCAGGTTCCCCCCACCACCCACAGCACAGGGTATAACCGACCCTCGGTCGGTGCACCGGTGTCTCGGGAACACACTTCTACAATAAACACATGTTTTCGCCCGAGCCCCGTGTCACCATTTCGTCTGTTCCTGCGCTAGAACTGAGCCTCGCAGAGCTGAAGGGGAAAAGCAGTGGCCTCCTCTCCCCTCCTCCCGCTGTGCTTCCGCAGGCACCCGCCCAGAGACGGTCTCGCACAGCCACAAATGGTAGCAGAGGATGGCTATTTCCATCGATTTGTGAAAGGGGGGAGACAGAAAGGAACTCTGCCGCCGTAAGATCTCTGCAGATGCTAAGAGGAGTGATGCGCTGGGCGGAAAACAAACCCGAAGCTCCGGGGACCCTCTTCCGTCCTCGCTGGCGTGCTCTCTACCCTGCCCAGGAGCAACCGTGCTGCGGGGGCAGCCGGACTGCAGAGGCCGGGAGCCAGGTAGACTTACCCAGGGACAAAGAGGACAGTTTGGCGGTGGCTCGATGGACTGAGCTCGAAAAGTGGCCCGTCAGGGGACGGCATTTGAATGGAGACCAGAGGCTGACAGTAGCCGAACCCAGGGTTTCAGGGACGAGCTCTGGTTAACGGGAACACCCAGGCTTCTGGGAGAGCCAAACCATGAAAGAATATGTCCTCAGTTTAGAGCGATTTCCCACCACGGAAGAGAGAGATTTCACTGCCTGAGCCCGGAGGGTAAGTTGGGTCAGAGCAGGGTGGGGACCCTGGTGGGCGGCTGGGCTACCTTTTTTTCTTTTGAGTTTTAACCATTGTCCGCGCCCAGACGGGGGCTGTAGGCTGCATGTCCCTGGCGGCCAGCAGGCTTTTTCTTTTCCGAGGAGGACACAACCTTGCTCAGTCTTTTTGGGGTAACTCATACTGGAAAGTTCTTTCTCTTTCTCGGAAAGCTGACTTTTCTACCCTCTCCTCCCTATTCTGGGCTATGGGGGCAGGGCGGGTCGAAAGGACACCAATGGGACAGAATTGTAAATGGTGACATGTCAGCTATGGGAGAATTGTTAACATCCTAAGAGAGGCCCTTCACATCCATGCATTTCATCAGCTTCCATCCGCGTTGGGCTCCTCTTGTGTAGATTTCCCCCTTGGCTACTGTGAAGCCCCCCCTTCCCTTTTCCCCACGGACTTCCCCAAACCTTCTCCCTTGGGGATGGCAGCGGCCGAGCCGCCCCAAGTGCCCTGCCGGACACTGTTACCCTCCCTTAGGGGCAGCATTGACCGTGCCTCCCCGGGCGAGATGCAGTGCACCCAGCACCCCCTCCCAAGATGGCACTGGCCACGCTACAGGGATCCCATTTTCCCGCCATAACCCTTCTCTTCCGCCCACGTTTTCCCGCCAGCCCCACCCCTCCCCTAATGGCCCTGCACCATCCTGCAGTGGGCCAGCCCCTATTGGCGGGGAGGTGAGGTTGGATTAATCCCTCAGTCCTTCTTCTGGCCCCCCCTCTGATGGGAGGGATTGCTGGAGGGGCCCCTCCATTAGAGGACCTCCCTTTGTAAGAGAGCTTTCCCTTTTGTGGGGGGGGGGGGGGGCCCTTCGAAGGGAGTGGAGCTGGAAACCCGGAGCAGATCTCCACTGTTTTCTTTCCCCTGAAACAGTGGTGCCCACGTTCACCCTCTATCCCATCTCCTAAATGTACCTTGCCCAAAGTTCCCTTATTATTTCAATACAAGTTTTCCCCATTGCTTGTGATAATTTGGAAATAACTTCTTGGATTGAGTTATATCTTATAGAAGGAAAGATCATCCTCTCTAATTACTGCCCACAATGCTATGCCAACTTCGCAATCAAATAATCAAATTGGAGAAACCACATCGCTGCTTCTGCTCTGCTAGAATTCGAAAACCCACAAGCATCGCGTCAAGATTCCTGCTTTCATCCTCGATACAAAATGTGTTTGTGATAATTTTGTACCCTTTATCTTAAATTGTAATGTGGAAAAGATTTTTGCCCCATTCATTGTAACTATGATTGGTGTATCACTTTCTGATGTCTCTTTGTAACATTGCTAATTTGTTTTTACCTCAGAACTCCCTTTCTTTTATGTAAATTCAAAAGATTGAGTGGTGGGATTTGTAATTTTCTCTTCTTCCCCCCCCATTCCTCCCTCCCCCCGACCCTGCATTCCCTTATCCCTCCCCCTCCCTCTGCGGTCCATTGTCCCGATCCTTTGATCCTTTGTTCCCTTATCACTCCCCCTCACCACGTGGTCTGTCCCTGCCCCCCCCCCCCCCGCCTTTCCCTTCGCCGCTCCTGCCTCCTTGGGGTCTCTGGGGTTTCCCTGCCCCTGTCCCCTCCTGCCCATCCTATTGGCCGTGGCTCAGGTTTCCCCCCCCCCGCCCCCGGCACGGGGTATAACCGACCCTCAGTCGGTGCTCCGGTGTCTCCGGAACACGCTTCTACAATAAACACATGTTTTCACCGGAGCCCCGTGTCACCATTTCGTCTGTTCCTGCGCTAGAACTGAGCCTTGCAGAGCCGAAGGCGAAAAGCGGCCCCGCCTCTCCCCCCTCCCGCTGTGCTTCCGCAGGCGCCCGCCTGGAGCCGGTCCCGCATGGCAACAGGGGAGGATATAAGGGCATGAACTATAGCCCTCTTTAACTTCTTGGGAAAAAGGGGACAATTTTCACTAACCTTTGGAAAAATCTGGGAAGAAAGGGGTCTGCTAAATACATGGGGAAAGGGACTGATTCATGAAGAAATAATTAAACAAATTTTAAAAGCCATCAGAGGGCCAGAAACTATTACTGTGGTTCATGTAAAAGGACACCAAACCGGGATGCAGTTCAGGACTTAGCCAATAAAAGTGGTGAAAAGCGCAACCTTGTTAAAGGTAAGTATCCCAGAAGGTGAAAGAGAGGAAACCCAATAATTCCCCTGTATACTCTCCAAAATGGAGAAAAAAGATTATCAGAGGATTGGGGGGCGTCTAGAAGAAGTTAAGTGGAAGTTACCAGATGGGAGGGAATTATTGTCAAAGGAATATACTAAGAAAGTTCTAAGGAGATTGCATTAACAAACACACTGGGGGGCCCAAGCCCTAACAGAGCATCTCCTGAGATCCTTTGTCTGCAAAGTTATATAAAATTGGCTAAACAAGAGGTGCAAGGGTGCATAATTTGCAAGAAAATAAATAGGGCAAACTCCCAAAAACTAACAATAGGAAGTCGCCCAGCAGCTTACCGGCCTTTTTAAAGGGTCCAGGTAGATTTCACTGATCTACCCAAGGTTGAGAGATACAAGTTCTTATTAGTCATAGTGGACAAACTAACCCACTGGGTGGAAGCTTTCCCAAGCTGCCAGGCTACAGCCCAAACAGTATCAAGAATCTTATTGGAAGAAATCATACCTCAATACGGGTTAGCAAGCTGCATTAATTCGGACCAAGGAACACATTTTACTTAAAAAATTATCAAACAATTGGCAGAAACCTTAGGTATTCGGTGGGGCTATCACACCCTGTGGCACCCTCAGAGTTCCGGGGCAGTCAAAAGAATTAATCAAATGTTAGAAGCCCAATTAGCCAAATAGATGTTAGAAACAAATGTCATAAATAAAATGCATCCCATTGGTCTTATCAAACATAAGGACGATGCCTCATTCTGAAATGGGATTTTCACCTTTTCAAATGTTACATGGGATGCCTTATACTCATGGTATGCCTGTAAGGCATCCGGGAGTAGAGAAGGGACAGATACAACCATACCTGATAGCATTAAATAAAAATCTCAAGAGGGTGATCATGCATCACCTTTACAAGCAAAGCTAAAATTATTAGTGTTGGGTGCCATAGGTTGAACAAGGCACCCTGCAGCACAGATCCTGTTAAACTACTGATGCATTTTCTTTTTAGCAAAGTATGCAGGTCGGCCTTGGCATAAAAACACAGACAAAGATTCCTGCTGCCAAGAAGATGGTTTACCCTGCTGCTGGAAGCACCCCAGTGGGCACTGGGAATGGCAGAGGGATCCTAGCAGTGGGAGTAATCCTGGTGAGACTGAGCCTAGCCTCGTGCCTCAGTAACCTTCCTAATCCTGAGATGGGGGGGCCTGGTAGAAGGTACCCAGAAGGTCCAGTACCACTTACCCCATGGAACTGCAGTGAGGGTAAGCCTAATAAACCTTGTTTTAAAACAAACACTCAACAGGGGGCATACAAGTAAAAAACCAACCAAACAAAAAAAACCCCAAAACATGCCTTGAAAACGAACAGTGAGCACATAAATTGCACTGAAGGAACACAGAGAAAATCTAAATTCCAGCTTGTAACAAATGTAATCGTACTGTATAGATAGGTAAGAAGCAGGAGTTGGTCTTTGTCGCTTATTTTCAAACGAATTCACTGTGTTATAACCCAAATAAATTAGGTATATGTGTAATAGGGAAAAGAAAAACAAAATAAAAAGAAAAAAAACACCAAAACTACTGGGTGGGTTCTGGAAAATCGAGTAATTAAAACAAATAAAGGGAAGGAAACAAACCCACAAATTGTACCATAAAATCCCAGGTGAAGACTAGAATGTGGGGAATTAAGAAAATATATATATATAAAAATTGGTTTCTTTATATACAAACCCTCTGTAGCTTTATATAGGTTTTATTTTATGTATCGAGAAGCCAAGAGGGCTGTTTTGCATAATTACCCTCTGCTTTCGCAATTCTTCGAGATTCTTATTTAATTCTACTAGATATGGTTGTATTTGTTTATCCTCTAATTTCGGATGCCCTACAGGCATACCATGGGTATAAGGCATCCCATATAACATTTCAAAAGGTGAAAGTCCCGTCTCGGAATGAGGCATAGTTCTTATATTTAATAAGGCTAACGGGAGGCATTTTATCCATGACATTTTTGTTTCTAACATTAATTTTGCTAATTGGGCCTTTAATGTTTGATTCATTCTCTCAACTTGTCTTGAACTTTGAGGGTGCCACGGGGTGTGGTATTCCCATCGAATGCCCAAAGCATCTGCCAATAGCTTGATGATCTTTGATGTGAAATGTGTGCCCTGGTCTGAATCAATGTAGCTTACTAACCCATAGCGTGGTATAATTTCTTCTAATAAGATTTTTGATACTGTTTGGGCTGTAGCCCGGGAGCTTGGGAAAGCTTCCACCCAGTGGGTTAGTTTGTCTACTATGACTAATAAGAATTTGTGTTTCCCGACCAGTGAAATCTACCTAAATCCTTTCAAAAGGCCAGTAAGCTGCTGGACGACTCCCCTTTCACCTTTGGGAGTTTGTACGATTTATTATTTTTTTTTTTAAGTTACGCACCCTTGCACCTCTTGTTTAGCCAATTCACATATACCTTTGCAGCTGAAGAATTTCAGGAACTGCTCTGCCAGAGCTCGGGCCCCCCAGTGTGTCTGTTGGTGTAATATTTTTTAAATCTTCCTAGTGTATTCCTTTGACAACAATTCCCTCCCATCTGGTAACTTCCACTTACCTCCTTCTTTTCAGAGGGGTGGGGGGAATTCCTGAGCATCCCCTTTTCAATCTCTGGGGCACTTACTTTTAGCAAAGCAGTGCTTTTTGCCTCCTTGTCTGCTAAATTGTTCCCCCGAGTCCTGAATTGCATCCCGGTTTGGTGTCCTTTTACATGGACTATAGCAATAGCTTCTGGCCCTCTAATGGCTTTTAGGATTTGTTTAATTATTTCTTCATGAATCAATCCCTTTCCCCATGTGTTTAGCAGACCTCTTTCTTCCCAGGTTTTCCCAAAGGTGTACACCACCCAAACGCATATTTGGAATCAGTGAAAGTTGTCCCCTTTTTCCCCTTCAAGTCCCAGCAAAGCCCTGTATATTGCATACAGCTCACATGTATAAAGAGCTGGAAGAGCCTTTTTTTTAGGTCAGGGAGACTTAATACTGGAGATGCCATGAGGGTTTCTTTTAATCTTCTGTAGCTCTTTTCATCCTTTTTAGACCACTTAAGCCTGTCCGTGGTAAGTTTGTCATATAAAAACCTTACCTTTTCACTGTACCCTTCGATCCACTGTCTGAAAAAAAAAAGAAAAACCCAAAGCCCCAGCAATTTCCTGGTTTCCTTTCTGGGGGGGCAATGTAATTATCCTGACTTTCCTCAACTAGAGGACAAGTCTAAAAGGCATCCTTTAGGTCAATTACTGTCGGAATCTGTGGGTATTGGTGATTCCGAGATTGTAAAAAGTCTCTGTCTTTCTGCCCCGTTGCCAAAGAAGAAGCCATAATTCGTCTGTGCTGTTTTCAAGGTTGTTTATTCTTGCTTATCTAGAACATGTTCTGCTGCCCTGCCGCAGGTCTGTCCTGCAGGGCAGCGTGCGGGGCTCTGCCCCTCAGTGGGATGGTACAAACATTATATACCAGAAACTACGTGTACTATATTTACAATAACGTGCCAATATCTATCATCTACGTTGAACAGCGTGTTCCCAGCCTAAACCAACAGAAAAATGCCAACACCACAGTGAAACATGGAGGGCATGAAGGAGGAGGAAAAGGACAAGACACACCCAATTCCTCCATCTTGTCCCCTCTGAACCCCTAATCTAGAAATCTAAAATTTTACTTTTGCACCCATGTCACACTTAATTATTACTCTTATCAAACACTCAAAGCTTGTAATTCATCCTGTAAGATTGAAAACTCCTCTCCATGGACAGAGATCACAGACAGTGTCTCTTGGGGCTCTGTCCAGGGGGGTTCCTGACCCCCTGCCATGGTCCCAGACCTGCCAGGGCAGCCAGAGAGAAGCCCTGGATTCCCACAAATTACACTATAATAGAGTATAAGGATTAGAGACGGTGGGTAACTGCTATCAGGTTTTGTATTGCTAAGGTAGGTGTGTTATGTCTGGACATGGAGGGTTCTAAGGTGCCCCCCTTTTTTAAGTCCTCGATTATTGGTCTCAATCCTTTCCTTCTCTCTAGAGAGATGGGATACTGCTTTTACCCTTATGGGGTCTTCTGGTCTCTTAATTTTAATGTGAATTGGTTTCATGTCTGATTTTCCAGCTTCCCCCGGAGTGTGCCAGACCCTGGGATTAATTTTCCTTGTATCTTTGGTAGTTAGGTTGTATAAGCTTAACAACCATGAGTTGTGAGTCTTTTGCAATTATACTTATTCCTAATATTACCATTGAATCCTTCCCTAATAAATTGTATTCTGTTTCTTCCTCTAATAAAACATCCCCAACACAGATTTTATTATCTGATTCTATTTCTACATTCCTTAGGACAGGGACTTGAAAGGGCTCCCCTTTAGCCCTAATCACAGTCATGAAATCCTTACCTTTGATACATCCAGGAGGCAGTCATTGAACTGTGGTTCTTTCTGCTCCAGAATCAACTAAAAAGACTAGCTCCTGTTTTTGGGGTCCAACTTTTAATTTTATCAAGGTCTCTCTTGATGTCCGTGACCCCAAATTATAAAGCCCCTGACACCTCTATTCTTCTTGAAAGACCTTTTCATCCTTTATTCGTTTCTTACAATTCCTCTTGAGGTGTCCTTTCTTTTTACAGTAAAAACATTCAGGGGCACTTACCTGTTTGTTTTTCTTTTGGGTGTGTGCCGGTTTTCCCTGGGGCCCCCCAGGCCGGAGCTGATGTCCCAGACGTTTGTGCTTGTGCTTCCCTTACTGCTGCCACTAACACCCTGGCCTGCGTTTTTGTTTCTACTCATCCCTTCTCATATACACCTTTTGTGCTTCCCTCAATAGTTCCTGTAAGCTCTTCTCTTGCCAATTATCTATTTTTTCTAACTTCCTTCGAATGTCTTCCCATGATTTAGCAACGAATTATGTTTTTAAAAGGACCGCCCCCACAGGGGAGTCAGGGTCAGTACCAGAATACATTTGAAGACTTTTCCTGAGCCTCTCCAGCCAGTCCGTAGGAGTTTCATCCTTCCCCTGGCATTCCCCCAATGCCTTACTAATGTTTTGTTCTTTTGGAACCACTTCTCGAATACCTTGTATTACCATATTCCTTAGTCTGATCATTTCTTCCCGGTCTGCTTCCACCTGAGCATTCCATGATGATCTTTGTTCTGGCCACTTTTCTGCCCCGCTCCCACCCTGGGGGTTTCTGAATTCCCAATCCTTTATGGCAGCCTGCCTTATCATATCTCACTCTTCAGTATTAAACAAGGATCTTAATATAGCTGAGATATCATCATATGAATATATACTATTTCCCAAAAATTCGTCCAACCTTTCTGCCACCCCTAATGGATCATCTATCAATTTTACCATTTCCTTTTTGAAAGCCCTTACATCCCCCGTGTTAATAGGAATATTTACAAACCCAATTATTACGGGAGCCGTAGGGACCTCCCTTAAGGGGTATAGATTAGGTCTGTCCCTTTCATCATCGCTATCCCCCGTGTTTTCTTTCCTTGTTTTTTGCCGAGTTCTACTGGCAGGAGGGGATGTGCTTTCCCTGGTGTGGCATGCGTGTGTGCGTGTTTCCCTGGGCTGTGTGGAGAGGGGGGGTGGGGGTTGGGACGGTCCCGGAGCGCCTGCATCAGAGACTTGTGTATTAGGTGGCGGTGCAGACTGAGCCGAGGGCGCTGATGGGGGAACTGCCGGGGCCAGTGCTTGAACTGGGGGAACCTGGTATGGGGGGGGGGCAGGTTTTCTAGGGGTTCCCAAGTTTTTCCCGAGCTCACCTTGCTGCCAGAGGTTTTAATAGGGAACAGCCGCGCGCTGGCATATTCCCATAGCCTGGCATAGTCCAATTCCTCATTGTCCCATTCCTCTTCCTCATACAAGTGATCCAAAAGTGCTTGGCAGAGCTTAATCTCGAAGGTACCAAAGACGGGCCAGTATTGGAATTTTCCAATTTCCATATTTCCCCATACTTCTACACAATAGTGTATAATTTTTTCTTTGGACCTTTTCCGTCTAACAGAACAGTCCTCCCAGTGTTCTAACATCCAGCCCAGGGGACTTTCCCTCGGAATCTCAGGGAATTCGTCCTTTTCCCCCTCCCTTATTTTTGAATGCTTACCTTTTCTTGTTTCTAGGAGTTCACTCCTTCCCGGCTTAGGATTTTCCCTTCGTGGTCCTCCCTGCACTTTGCTGGTTTTCTGTCCCATATTAAAAAAATTCCTTACCGTATTCCAAGTCAGGGTCCACAAGTTTCTCCGAGAAGTCAGTTACCCGCGTGCTAAAACGTGTATTTCAGTCCAATCCCGAACTGAGTTTACCAAGTGTTTAAACCGGTCTTTTCCTGACCGAACCTTGCCAACCTAAATAACCACACAGCGAACCGATCTGTGGGTTTTTCGGTTGGAAAATGAGTGAGCTCTCTTTTACCTGTTTTCCTGGGCTCCCCGAGCCCAGAGCCAGTGAGGTTTACCAATTTCTTGAGTCCACGAGAACGTACCCTCCCTCCCCCGCTCCTTTTCCCGCGTGGATTCTTCGTGCACGTCCATTTTACGAGTGAAAAATTGCTGCAGCCTCGGAGATTTAGCTCCGAATTCCGAGAGCTCTGGGCCCGTTTATATCCTTTCCTTAATGTGGCTTTTTTTGGCTGCTTTTGAAATCTGGTTGGTTCCGTGGAGTTCTGCAGTCCTGTCCGGCTGCTGAAATCAGCAGGGCGCTGCCTGGATCAAGGATAGGGAACTCCCAGGATACCCCCAAACCAGATCACGTAAGGGGTCACCAAGTTTGTTATAAATGAAAATTTGTCTAGCCAAATTAATATGAAAAATAAAATATTTATTTTTCAATCAAATTTTATCTAGCCAGCCACAAGGAAAGAACAGAGCCGAGCCCAGGGTCGGCCCTGGGTGTGCAACAAAGAGGTCAGCCTCAGCAGAGGTTTTCCTCTATGCCCACACACCTCCATCCTGGCACAAGCAAGTTTTATAGGGATAATTCCGCCTGAGGCCAAGATTTTTGCAATCAGTCCTTTCTTCTATTCAGAGTCCATATGTTAATAATTCAGTGTCTGGAGTTTGTTGAATCCACATGGATCTCTCTGGGGATTTCTAAGATATCCATCTCGGGTCGTTCACGCGATGATCAGCGCCTGGGGTCTCTCGCATGGCCCATCGTCTGGCGCCTGGCGAGCCGTATCTTCTCACTTGTAAATTAGCTTCTAACATACACCCGGTCTCGGAGGGGAGGAAAAGGCGGGGGGGAGGGGGGGGGAGAAGGAGGGTGGGGGGAGGCTAGTACAAACGAGGTAAATCTAACAAGTATTTAACATTATATATTCCATATAAAGAAAGGCACAAATTATGTCTATTACCCATAACATTATGTATAGGTTTGTTCCATGTACCCCCGGTTCTGTAATGGTTTCTCCCCGGGTTTTCCCGCCTTCCCCTGCGTGTCTGTTATCCCCAAAAGTGCTAAGTCATCCCCCTGTTTACCCCAGATGCCTGTTCGTTACTCGGTGTCCCTTCCCATCCACCTAGAATCTTCCACCCGGGACGCCGGGTGATTGGTAAAGGACCTGGGACCCTTCCCCTCTCTATCCTTCATTGGATGTAACCCCGTATCCCACCACCCTCGAACCCCTCCGCGGTTTTACCCCATTGGCTGTTCGGTTTTCCCCCATTCCGTATTTATTTCGTTTGCGCGGTTCGTTTCACGCTTTCTTCTGGCTGGCTCCAGCGCATTCCGCCCTGCCTGCGCCTTTTCGGCAAATGCTGGCGCGGCACGCCTGGTCCCCTTCGAGTTATTGTATTCCCCGTTGGATTACAATAAACTGAATTCGCCCCCAGAGAAAGACTCTCTTTGTAATTCGCCGTGGAGTCACTGGCTGCTCTCTCGAACTCCGATAGCGCTTCCCAAAGCCCGCAAGGGTCCAGTGGGAGGCGCTAGAAACCTGCCCGCACCTCTCCCCAGACGAGCTAGCCGGGGCTGAGGAAGGGAGTCGGGGAGAGGAGCGTCGGCACCGTCTGGCCAGATTGGATTCTCAGACCAAAACTACCCCTGTTATGATTCTAGCAATCAGCATCTACAAACACAATCCCTGTTGTGGTAGTGGGATTTTGAAGTTTATGTTTAAGAAATTGTTTAAAATAATTGTAATGGTTTGCTCCTATTCATCCCTGTTCAGTTTTCCTAATAGTCTCTCCCCAAAGTTGTTTTTCCACCTGTTTTCCCATCTTTCCCCGTACAGTCCTGGGGTATACGTCCCTTATTTCCAGCTTCTTCCCTGTCCATCTTCCAAATCCTGCCCATGCAGCTTGTCTGTCATCATTTGCTACACCCATTTATCTAGAAGCTTCCTTGTCAGTTATGATATTGGTATATTAAGTATGCACTCTCCCCTTCCCCTTCCCTATTGGTTTTATGTTTACATATATCCACCCCATACTCCTCCTATCTAGCCCTTGACTAGCCCTTGATTTGTTTTTAGGCTGCCCCCACCCCGGGGCAGCCCCCCTTTAAAAGTGACCCTTTTTCTCTACTTGTGCCCTTTGCCTTTGCCTTTACTTTGACTTGTTACACTATAACACCTGTGTCGCTGCCCCCTGCGTGGGGATGAATAAAGATTGCTCAGAGATGCAAGCAAGGGTCCTTCCCTCTTCCTTTGCCTCGATCCTTCGACCTGGGTCCACTCTTATCAGCTGCTTCTGTTGGTAAGGGACCACAGCTGACGGCTGAACCGCTACCCTCTGCCGGCCAGTGCCAGAGGCGGGGAGCAGCCGCTCGTGACGCACGACGAGGGGAAAGCGGGATCAGATCTTGCCGGCAACCTGCGCCATCCCCTTCTCCTGCAACCGAGGTGCGGTGTCACCCTGTACCTCAAACCACAGTAAAACTCTTATCAAAGTCATCTACTTTTTCTTGCCAAGCTGGCCCTGTCCTTTGTCTGTCCCCAATTTACTTCAAAATGTTCACGTCTCAGCCCTCAAAAATTAATCAGTTTTTTCAAACCAACCAATTTTACTACTTCACACTCAATGTGTGCTACACTTATAACTTTTGACACAAGATGTCAGTGTTGCCTCAAAAATACAACACAGCTCCAAACACCACTACAACATCACAATCTTATTATTCCCCCAGGAAACACTTAATGCAATCTAACAATATACAAACACTATACTAAAGCACTTAACCATTATATTTAAAATTTGACAAACATAAACACCTGAAAAGCAAAGTGCCATCCCTGTAATTTCTCAGAATATGAACGCTTTAAATGTGAACACCGGGTGTTACAGTAAATTCCGTCCCCTGTAACCAAAACACACACACACACGATCACAGTGGGGAGGGAATTTTATTAAGGATCATGCACCCCAGTCTCTTTGGTTTTCCCTTGCCATTTCAGTTGCCCGAAAAGGGAACCACAGGTCCAAACTCCCACTTGTGTTGTGCTAACAGCACGTCTCAACAAACTCTCTCACAATCATTCTCATAGTCAGGACACATTCACAATAGCATAACAACTTTAGACCAGGATTTGCCCTTATGACTGCTAGCCCCAATTGGTAGCAAACTGAGCCCTCTACAGCAAAACAAATGGCAAAATCCCTCTCTGTCGGCAACAAAAGAGTGAGCTCGGTACAATAATTCAACAACTCTTTCTGCTGACAACCAGATTTCAACTGCAACTTCAGCTTGCAAGCACACTACAGAGGCACAAGTTGCGCATGGGATGTCACCCATGACTTACCAAACGGCCTTTCCTGACCATGCGTATGCCTTACAGGTCACTATTTAAAACTGTTTTAATTTTTAAACATACTGTTTTGTCCGGAGTTTTAGTAGTCAGGAGTTCTTGTCTGCTGCTGGATAAACAGTTCAGGCAGCAGATCCCCCTCTTCCAGGAATATACCTGGGGCACCCCGATGGGGTCCATGACCTGAGCTGGTCTCACAGCTGAGCAGAATATCCTCCTGGCTTGGCTCGCCAATTGAATGGTTAAAACTGAAAATCATGGACAAAGACTCTCTAACTCGTTAAAGTTGGAAAGTGATATGTTTATTATGCCAGTGGGTGGCACAAGGGGGGCGGGGGGGTTGTCCCCAAAATGGGTGACCGTGCCACACAAGGTTTCTGCTTTTGATTTATTTCCCAAAATAATACATATGCATAACCCCGGCACCTCCCATCCCCACTTTATATTGAAATGAGGTTTTTAGTCATTCACGCGTGCCCAATTCTTCTCTTGAATTGGGTCATTGGTCTCGAACTGGGTCAGTGGTCCCAGGGATGAAATCAGCAAGGTCTTCGTCAGGTCTCGGTGACCCTCTGGCATGATCCAAGGCCCCCTGCTCCGTGATGGATTGACATAGAGTCCAGGTGCTGGGCATTGTTCTACTGGTTTCAATACGTCCCTATAATGGTTCACTTGCTCTGCTCCTTTCTACAAATGAACTCATAACAATTAACTTTAGCTTAAGCATCTCATAATCATTAACCTATCGTTAGTGCATCTAACTTCAATATGAATTGGTTCTAACTTTCAGCTAAAATCGAATCCTTTTAAAACCATGATTCACTGTAGCAGCCACAGGGCCTGCAAGGCCTCCCTGGTGGTCACTTGCCTGAGATAAAGAAATGCCTAGTCATGATGACTGGACCAAAGAAGCCCCTCTTCTGCCTTTGGACCCTCGTTATCTCTCTATAAGACAATAGGTCATATTCACCTCGACCCTTACTACTAGACCATTCCTCAAAACCTATGCACCCTATATAAACCCCCATTTCTGCCCAGTTCAGCAGAAGAGCTGTCACTGAAACCCTTCACAGTAGCTGACAATAAAGACACATCTGTGGAACCTCACACAGCCTTCTCCTCTCTCTCTCCGCGTCTGCCGAGGTGTTGGAATCTGTGGTATTTATGATTCCAAGATTGTAGAAAGTGTCTGTCTTTCTGGCCCATTGCCAAAGAAGAAGTCATAATTCGTCTGTGCGAATTCTAGATTAGGGGTTCAGAGGGGACAAGATGGAGGAATAGGGTGTGTCTTGTCCTTTTCCTCCTTGTCATGGTTTGACACGGGAAGAGAATTTTTGTTTTGGAAGGAAGAGGTCCATCCAGTCAGGGGTCAGGTTTAGATACTGACACTTGGGGTGACCAATTGAAGGTGGACACGCCTCTGAGAACACAGAGGGGTTAAAAGCGGAATTCCCAGGAGGACTCGTCCTTCTTTGGTTCTGGTCACCGCATGGTACGGACCTCCCCTGCCCAGCCCGGGCTGGGTGGGGGAGGGGAGCCATGCGGCCTGCAGAGGTAGGCCAGGGGGTGAAGGATCGGGAACCGAGCTGGGCCAGCTCCTGCGGATGGAAGGGTGGAGAACATCTGGGATGTCTTTGTTCCCCCTCCCCTAAGCTAGAGGGAAAAGAGATAGAGAGCCAGCAGACACCTAGGAGTTTGCCGGCGGAGGAGAAGGAGAAGGGGGGGGGAAGATGCCCAGCGTGGGAGACTGGAGAAAGAGTCCTGGGCTGAGATTGCAGCCGTCCGGGGAGTCCGGGACTTTTAACCCTTTCCTGTGAAATGAAGGCTTTATGAAATATTACTCCTCCTCAATTTGAAGAAAAGAGAGACAGCCTGAAACCTCAGATGTTCAGAGAAGAAGGTTGGGGGGAGATGATAGAGTGGCTTTTGGCTGGACTCTGCTTGTTTACCATAGACTGAACCACTCCTTCTTTCAAGAGGGACTGCATTTTAGGGGGATGCATTGGTGAGCCAAGAGACCTTCTTCAGCAACTACCAGTTTTGGAGTGGACAGAGAGAGAGCTGAGGAGGGTGTGAGGATGCCCTCCATCTTCAGAGAAGAAGAGAAGGCGATCTCTGTCTTTTGGACCCTCAGCCCCAGGGGAAAATGGGGGGGACTCTAGTCCCGAATTGTGATACTGGACTGTTGTTCCTGGTGGTCCTTGGCAAAGCATCCTTAAAGGGGCCCTATAAGCAGTCTCTGTCCATGCACGGTGGTGAGAGCACTGTGACATGGAGAGGAGAATGTCACACTGGCCGGTGTGTCTGGGCGGTGCCACGTGTGACATTGGAAACACAAGAGGTGGCAGCTGTGTTTCCTGGGGGTCTATGGTGCAAGGGGGACTCCTCTCTTCCCCGATGGACTCAGTATTGATTATAGTGAAGGGTGAAAACTTGATTAAGGATCCAAATGGGTCTGGCTGGGGTTTGGTGGAGTTGGGTGGAGGGAGGAGAAATGTTTTGGAAGGTTTTCATTTCGAATTTTGTGTGGTTTTTTTTCTTTCCTTTCTTTTCCTTTTATAGTAGTAGTAGTAGTAGTAGTGTAATAAAGTTTTTCCTTTGTTATTAAGTTTGGCCTGCTTTGCTCTGTTCTTGATCAGATTTCACAGCATTTGATTGGTAAGTTGTATTTTCATGGGGCGCTGGCATTGTGCCAGCGTCAAACATGCCCTCCATGTTTCACTGTAGTGTTGGCATTTTTCTATTGGTTTAGGCTGGGGAAACGCTGTTTAACGTAGATGATAGATATTGGCACATTGTTAATATAGTACACGTAGTTTCTGGTATATAAGGTTTGTAACATCCCACTGGGGGCAGAGCCCCGCACGCTGCCCTGCAGGACAGACCTGCGGCAGGGCAGCAGAACATGTTCTAGATAAGCAAGAATAAACAACCTTGAAAACAGCACAGACGAATTATGGCTTCTTCTTTGGCAACGGGGCAGAAAGACAGAGACTTTCTACAATCTCAGAATCATCAATACCCACTGATTCCGACACCTGGATACCCTAACAACGTGATTGAAGAATCTTGTAACTTTGCATTGTCCACTCAAAATATTTTTTTCTTTATAGGTATATGAATGATTAAGAAATCTTTGCCTGACATTGTCAGCAACCTGGTCCTTTCCTTAATAATGATCTGAGCTATCATCTCTAAATCTATAAGAATTGTTTTTGAGGTTCTGTAAGCTAAAAAAAAAAAACAACAAAACAAAAAAACATAACTCACATTCAGCTCCTGTGAAGATATTAACACAATCCTTGCTCAAAGTTATTAATTTGAACGATTTTTTCAATTTAGTCTGTCCAGTGTCTGGGACTCCCACATTTCTCTCGATGATCAGGGAAATTGGATCTACAAAAGAATTATTTCAAAAGATTAAAATATACAAAATCTTCATCCTCATTCCAGCCTTATTTCAGGCATTTCTTCACCCTTTTTTCTTTTTTCTTTTTTCTTTTTTTTTTCTTTCTCTTCTTCCCTTTTGAAACAGGAAGGTTGAAATATAAAACATAATATAAAATAAGACAAAATACCTCAATGATAGAATGCATAAAACTTATCAAAATCGATAATTCAAGAAAGTTCAAAAGAAAGAGATTCTAAATAACATATATAAAATTGAACAAAGAATGATCATTAGAAACATTGTGCCAGCAGTTCAGAGTCTGCAGACAACTGAAACATTTGTTTCCAGTGAAAACCCTTGGCATCCCTTCCCGGGCAGGGCTTTACAAGTTTCACCTCAAAGCTGTGTCACCTGTCATATTTGTAGGATCAAATTGGTGGATCAAAACGGTCTACATATCATTCATTTTTGTGCAAAAACCTCTTGATTTTGCTGACAAAACTCATCCGTCCAAGTTAAAATCGGGCCCTGGCCAAAACCTAAACTTTAAATTGGAGTGATGTCCTTTAACATACTATCTTAAAGCTTATACCAACAATACATATAGGATACTTAAACATAAAAACTCATTATAAAATTTTCACATAAAATAAAAACTTGAAGTTGAAACTGATAAATTGATCAAATGACACAAGGATTCATTTTTCTTGAAACTCTTTGAGGGAAAAGGATGTGAATTGGAAGTAATAATAAGATTAACAGTGACAAAAGGCTGTCAGAATGCTTCAGGCATCTCTCTCTGAGATCTTCTGAAAAACATTTGGGAATGATAGAAAATAGAAATGCAATGATTCCACTCACAAGAGATATAAAAACAAACCAGAAAGGTCACCTAGAAAAATGCACAATACAGTTAAAATCCAAAATGAGACTTCAGAATGGCATGCAACCTGGATAATTTTATACGAACAACAATAAAACATACAAAAATTTACTATGAAAAAACAAAGCACAAAGCTTCACCTGATAACATGATAAAATTTCTTAACAATAACATTTATAAAACACTTAAATAGTTAAAAACAAAATATTTGAAAACAAACACCCTTTGTATCATTATACAATGAAATAACAGACTATAAAACTGACTATTAAGCAACAAAATCAATCTCAGAAAACTCAGAATAAATTCCTTTACAACTCTTATATACTCATAAACTTATAATAAACCAGAAAATACTAAAACAAAACCAAGGATCCAAAAAAATTTGTCTTCTCCTTAAATCAATGTTCATTATTATTTCGTGGGCTCTTTCAGTCAAAACCTTCTCATCCTTAAATAAAAACAAGTAAACTTTGTTAGCTAAATAAACTTGACCTTTGAAAAACTTAAAATAATTTTTGAATCAAACAGTACTTAAACTCAATATATAAAAATCTCAGTAAAGAATCCCTAAATTATATTAACTTTATGAAATCCATATGTAACAAATTAATAATATATAAATCCATTATCAATTAAACCTTTATAAACTTAACTTCTTCAGGGCCCAAACCTAAAATAAACTTAAAGTGATGTACTCTAATTAAGCAATATTTAACTTAAACTCAAACCAAACTATATAAAAATCAATTCTATCATTAATAGAATGCTAAAATGCAACCTAACTTAAACCTTAATATAATAAATTACTAAAATTTCATGCTGTTTAATTTTCTATTTCAATTTTCATTATGATAAGATATCTTTTTTTTACATTGTTACACACAATCATAACCTATCATCACACCGGCTGGGTGTGTCTGCTGAAGCTGATGAGCCTGGGGTTGATGCTTAGAAACATTGGAGAAGTTTGGAGAAACCCTTATATTGCAATGATTTCAAAAGGCGACTTAACTGCATCTCATTTTTGGGGTGAATGTTGGAGTCCAAAAAAAAAAGGACAAGGCGCACCCAATTTCCTCTGTCTTGTCCCCTTTGAACCCCTAATCTAGAAACCTAAAATTTTACTTTTGCACCCTTGCCACACTTAATTATTACTTATATGAAACACTCAGAGCTTGTAATTAATCCTGTAAGATTGAAATCTCTTTTCCATGGACAGAGATCAGAGACAGTGTCTCTTGGGGCTCTGTACAGGGGGGTTCCTGACCCCCTGCCAGGGTCCCAGGCCTTCCAGGGCAGCCAGAGGGATGCTCTGGATTCCCACACTGAGGCACTTAGCAAGCAAAGAGCTGAAATTACTAAAGGGCTGAATTAACCAAAGAGCTGATCTCATTTAAGAGCTGAGCTGCTTGCTAAGATTTCCTGCTGCTGGGAGCCTGCCTGAGGGACCTGGACAGGTTGTGCTTAGTGGGACTTTGCTATCCAGGACACCTTCGGCAGCCGGGGTCAAATAGACCCCGAGAACCCCAGGCCATAATAATTCACCATTTTGGTGATTAAAGGTTGAATTTTTTCTTTTAGGGTCTGAGCGGGTGTGACCTGAGTGACTATGGTTTCTCCTGGTGTCTGGGTTTATGGTGCTGTTCTATTCTCTCTGTTCATACAAATTTGGGATATATTACAATTAACCTCGAATTCTCTAATTCTACATCCCGATACTACAATTCTCGATTCAGAACAGTTAGTTAAGCATTTGTCACAGCATTCAGTACAAATTTGTATGCGTTTTATAAGTCCTCGGTGTATTCCATCCTGGACAAACCTTAATTTGCATCCTGGGGCATTTCTCCCTGTCTAAACAGTTTAATTTGTAATTTCTAACACCTGCTACAGAGGCTTACAAGAGTTAAAGTCGTTTTTCCTCGACAAACATACGTGCTGGTCACATTATATACAGGTGGTCTATATACAGGTGGTATTGCATTGACATCTGTTATAGCCATGACTATCATCACAAAAGCCACAGGTTTCCAGGTTGCACCTGCTTGATTCTCCATGGTGACTGTGAAGCCTTTTTGATCCTAGTGTGATATATCCATGCAGCTTGCTCTCTGATCTTGACTGTGGAGCTAATGTGTTCCTCTTCGAGCCAGGTCTTATGATCTCTCAGAGGAACCCATTACAGCCAAGATAGCTCTGCTACCCAAAATGGCATAAAATTAGCAGGATGGCTTCTGAGGTAGTGTTGGAAACATAAAAACATTTAATAAAAGACAAAATAACAAAGCTCTTAGAGAGAAAAACCAAGACAGGCACAAGAGGTCCTTGCTCCTGTTAAAACACCCCACAAAAGCGATTATTTCGTTTGTTCTCTTCTTTTTATAGTGAATTACCTTGGTGGGACTTCTTGGCCTTTGTCCAGTCGGGCAGCCCCAGGTCTGAGGTGAAGTCCCAAAGGTCCTATTAGGTGTTTTTTTACCAAATCGAGGAGACAAACTTCTGGGCTTTTTGCCTTTTTAAGCAGACAAAGAATAATTTGGTCACTCTGTAAACAGGGGGCACATTCCTACAAGGAGCACTTGGAATGGTCCTTCCCACTGTGGTTCCAAAGCCTTTTCTGCAAGCAACTTTACATAGACATAATCTCCAGGTTGTACATTATGTATTGGCCCATCCAATCCCCTACACCGAGTTCCCAATACATGTTTCTTAATATTATTGAGTTGATTCCCCAGTGCTACCATATATTCTGTTATAGTTTCTTCCCCTACTTGTGCTGATGTTCCGTTTTGCATCTCATAGGGTCGCCTATACAAGATCTTAAAGGGACTCAATCCTTCCTTTACCCTTGGCTTAGTTTGTATGCATAAGAGAGCTAAAGGAAGATACTGAGGCCAAGGCATATTGACGTCCTGTCCTAATTTCACAATTTGCTGTTTGATCAGATGGTTTGTCTCTTCTACTTGTCCATTTGATTGGGGATGATATGGGGTATGTAATTGCCAATCTATACCCAAAATATTGCTAAACTGTTGTACCAACTTTGAAATAAAATAGGGTCCTCTGAGGAAATAATGACTGGAGACCCAAATCATGGTGCTATTTCTTTGATCAATATCATGACCACCTCTCAAGCCTTAGTAGTTCTAGTGGGAAAAGCTTCAGGCCATCCTGAAAAGGTATCAGTTAACACTAGTAAATAACAAAACCCCCCCATTTCTTGGGAGTACTGAAAAATCAATTTGCCATTGTTGTCCAGGTCCATTCCCTCTCCCAATTTGACCCATTTGTGGTTTAGAAGTATTTTTGGATTAGTCTGGAAGCAGAGATCTTACTGTCAGGTTACCTGCCTTACTGTTATGTATAAATTTCTAGCTATGATGTCCTGAGTCAAGTGCTTATTACAGGGCGTCTGCTCCCCAGTGCCTTTTCCTATGCTCCTCCCTTACTACAGACCATATTAAATGGCTAAGTATGATTACCTTTCCTTCTGGGGTGTAAGCCCACCCTTCTTCATTGTACGTCCCCTCCAAATCTGTGATTAGCTTCAGATCCTCTTTGTTATCATTTGGCTTGCCTTCAAAGGGGATTTTTCTGTTTGGAATTAAATCTCCTTCCATTTTTACCTCTCTCTTTGCTGCTTCTTTTGCCTCTCTGTCCGCCAGCTCATTTCCTTTTTCTAATTCTGAGTTTGCTTTTTGATGTGCTTTGATGTTCATGATTGCTATTTTCTTTGGGAGCTGTACTGCCTCTAACAATTTCAGAATTTCTTCTGCATGTCTAATGATTTTTCCTTGAGAGTTCAATAGCCTCCTTTCCTTCCCAATTGCTCCATGGGCATGCACAATTCCAAAAGCATACTTTGAATCTGTATATATGTTCACAGTCTTACCTGGGGCCAATCCAAGGTGTGGGTCAAGGCTGTTATCTCCAGCTTTTACGCAGCGGTATTGACAATCAATGGCCCTGACTCTATTACCTCATGGCAAGTGGTGATGGCATATCCTGCATGCCTTCTGCCATTTAGGACATAGTTGCTTCTGTCTGTGAACCAGTTCTCTGCATCTTCCATAAGAGCATCCTTCAGATCTGGGCTGCTTGAGCACGTTGCTTCAATGGCTTCCAAGCAGTCATGGTGCACTGGTTCCCCTGTGTTTCCACTTAGGAAAGAAGCTGGATTGACAATGCTAGTGACCACAATCTCCACATCATCCTGTTCCACCATTATGGCTTGGGTTCCCACCAAACTCAAATGATTGAGGAGGGGGTCTGTATAAATCATCCAGATTAGAGTGAGTCTTCATCCTTATATATCTTATGGTTTCTACTGTACTGCTGGCCAATACTACAGGCCAAGCAGCATCATTTTAATTTATGTGGGGCCCTTCTGTTTTCCCTTTCCAATACTAGAACCATAGGATCTGTGGTGGGTTAATACCACAATCCCTTTGCCATTCTGGATGATTTTGCAAAGTGAAAAACATATCTGCATATGGTGCCTCATCCCATTTTCCTTCCCACCTCAAAAATAGCATTAACTGCAACATGGTGTTATAATCTGTGGTCCCATTTAATGGCCACTTTGTTCCATCTTCTAATTTATACAGAAGTCACCACTGATTATAATATTTAATCAAAACCCTTTTACTTTCCTCCCATCCCCACAATTTTCTTTTAATGGGCTAGTATACATACTAAAGGGCTTCTCTTGGGCACTTCCTTACTCTTCTAGTTTCCCGTTGTAATTATAGCTATTGATACAAGCAGGCGGTATTACCACAAGAATGAATACAATGATTAGAAAAGTTTCCAAAGTTCTACTTAGATACACTTTCAACAGCCACTAAATTAAAAAAAAAAAAATTGAATTACCCAGAACCAAAATTTCTACCACCAAGAATTGAAGCAATGCAGATACAAAACACCATATAGTGCTGATTTTGTTCTGCATAGAACCTTCTCCCATCACCTATTAATATAATCCTACAACAAACACAATTTATAGAGGATATTTATAGCAGTAAGAAGTAAAACAGCAAAATTATAGAAAATACTGATAAAAGCTTGGGTTCTGTTCGAGCTACCCATAAGCTCATTAGAGGCCACCCCATGCGGTCAGCAGAAACTCCCTTCTCCCAGCTTTCCTAAACCTTTTCCCAGAAGTCAGCGCTATATCCAAGACATCTCAGACAGGCTGCTTCAGCCAGGCCAGGGTTTCCCAAGCCTCTTATAGGCTTACCTTAGGCCCACCTCAATTCTAGTAAAACATACCTTATCTGCAGTATAAAAGGTTCTTGCTCGTCTCCACAGCGAGTGGCCAGGTAGCGGAGGTCCTCTGGAAAGGTACAGGGCGTGCCTAGGATGTACACTTCCCAGGCAATCCTGCAGCCAGGAGAAGACATCTGAGTCGTGGCACCGAAAACTGTGTTGCGGAATAAGTATTTACAATTAAAATTGTTGTCATAGCTTGTAAGATGAGAATGTATTCTATTTGTCATCTGCTGGAGGTTGGGCAGTTTTCTTATCTCTTCCAAGAACAATGTCGCCCTCCAGGGAGATATCTTCTGTTAACAGACCATTAAATGACTCACTGCATGACTGGTAAAGTTACATCATCCCATTGTGAGATGCTCCACCCAGAGGGAGCAGTCAAGCATTCCTACCTGCATAAAATCAGCATTTTTAAAGACATCAGAACAGCCCCCTTCACTAGATTCCCAGAGGAGCAGCTTCTTCTCTGCTGGATTCCCAGAAGAGCAGCTTCTCTGCTGGATCCCCAGAGGAAGACCAGGGCCATCTACTCTATCACCAGACCTTCAGAGAAAACTACACCCTTCTGCAGATCACCGCTTCAGCAGCATTTCATCTGCCACTGCAGGAGGAGTAGCCACCATTTAACTAGACTATTACCAACACCCTGACTCCTCAGGGTGTCAGGTTTCTGACTCTATCAGTAGTTTTGTTTGTACTAATTACATTTTCTTTTAATTTAGGGTTTTTTTTTTCCCTAGTAAAGAACTGTTATTCCCATTCCCATATCTTTGCCTGAGAGCCTTTTAATTCTGAAATTGTGGTAATTCGGAGGGAGGGGGTTTACCTTTTCCATTTCACAGGAAGCTCTTGCCTTCCTTCACAGACTCCCATCTTTTCAAACCAAGAAAGATTTTGGCGCCCATGTAGGGCTCGAGGGCATTGAGAGGGAAAAAAGGATTAACAGTTCTTAAGTAATTCAATTTTGTGTGTGTGTGCGCTGATATAGAACCATCTTTAAGTGTCACCATGTGGTCTAGTTTACCCTGGTTTGGGTGGCACATGGTCGTTGCTGTATTTCTCCCATTTGCAGGCCCTTATCTAAACATGGGTCCTATAACTAAGGCTACTGTGGCTGTTATCCAGTTTGGCTTATGGGTTAATAAGGTGAGGAATTCATGGATCTTTAACTTCCTCTGGAATGCAGGTACATTGATTCAGAGCTATCACACACTAACTGTATGTTTTTGGGGTTACTTTAGTAATGGTACCTACTGTGAGAAAATGACACCAGGGGAAATTTTCTCCCAAACTTTTAACCATCTTTTTGGGTCTGATCCACCAGTTTTCAAAGGGTTAAGATCCACTCTAAGTGCTAATGATATCATACAATCGGTGGTGTTGCTGATATGCCTGTTAAATTTAGCCCTCAGAAATAAGGGAAGATTAACCTGGTTAACTACCCTGACACCTACACCAGAGGCTAAGGATGCTACTGCAGAGCCTAACACTGCCCCAGAGACTGGAGATGCTGCTACTCCAGAGCCTGACCGTGCCCCAAAGCCAGCCCAAGAAATAAACCACCCAGATTGGGTGAGGGTTCTGGTTAAGGAGATACGAGAGATGATGAAGGAGTGCATTTCCCCAGCTGGTGAGAAACCCGCCCTTTGCCTTGAAGAGGGACAGTCTAATAGTACAGTAGTGGAACCCACAGATGTTACAACTGTCCAGGTTCCAGCTGAACCACAAAAGCAGTCACCGCCAGCTGCAGTTGCCCTGGTAGAAGCAAGGAGGTCTAAGATGAAAGCAGAGCACCCAGACAAAGACAGAAATGGAGGAACTGTTGCCTTTATAAAGGGCAACGGGCGACCTGGTTCAGGTGAGGCAGCACGGCGGTCTGGCCTCTCCAGACCGCTCGGGCTATCGATAAAGACGCTGGCACCAATTTGGTGGACAATCGAAAGCCTTTATTATCTCATCTCGTGGGTTTAAATAGTCTTGGGGGTCTTTGCTACGTCAGAGGGGGGTTGAGGGGTCTCAGGGGTTAGTCAGGAGTGGAAAGTTACCAAAGCAGGTGTGGTCACATGCTCCTGGGGTTAATGGATAGCGTGGGGCAGGGAGAGGGGGAAGGGTCTCTCTTTCCGTCACATCCCGTGGTCTTCCGCTCCGCCTGTCCCTATCTACCACATCTCCCCTCCCCTTATCATATACAAAATGAGGTAGTCGTAGATATAGGCACTGGAGTGAGGTACAAACTTGTAACTTGTTAAGGAAAGGGTGGTTTGGTAAACCTGGGTAATTTTTTCAAGGCAGGTCTTGAAGGCTTTAGCGACTGACTGTGTTTGCAGTTTTTGGTTTACAGCATTTGTTGGTGGCCTATGAACAGAATGTTTGTGTTGCAGCATTTTTGAGAGAAAGAGGGCATGAATTGTGAAAGTTGAGCTACTCCAGGCTAGGCCTCAGATTGAGGCCTGGTGGGGCCTTCAGGCCTCTGACGCAGTTAGAAATTCAGAGGTTGTGGCGCAGATAGAAAATAGTCTTAAGGTATTGTAGGGACCACCGGGTGTGAACTAGTATAGGTTTTATGGTGTACAGTGTAGGCCGTTTTAAGGAAAAAGTAAACAATGTTAGCCTACCAATCAGAGTGTCTTTGTTTCTGTAAACTATGTAGAAGCTTATATAAACTACCGCCTGATTTTGAATAAACGGAGAACGTTGCATTAATCATATTGATTGGATGTGCGTTTGTCTTGTCCAGTTTCCCGTTTTCCTGAGGTTCCCTGGCTTTAAGTGGCGCCCGCACAGGGACTCAGGAGGCTCCGAAAAGGCTGCCAAATTACTTTTAGAGTAACGGGCAGTCGAGTTTGAGTCGCGCGACAGAAATTCAGGTCCAAATCGCCTCATGGTGACGGGACCGGGATCCCAAATTCACTTTTTGTGAACGGGGGTCAAGTGGGACGGAGCAGAAGTCTCCAAACTCCGAATTGGGCCGTTCCCAACGGGAGGAAAAAGACTCTTCGCATTGTTGTTTGTTTGCGAGAGTCCGTTGGAGCAGTGGGAAGACCTCGGCGTTCACAAGAGACCCGAACGGCGGGGGTGGACGTGGCCGAGGCCGGGAAGCTGGAGCGGGGTGCTGCCTTGCCGAAGAAAAGCGAGAGCGGAGCAGCCCGCGGAGATTGAGGTAAGCCGCGGACAGAAAGAGAGGTTGAAAGTTCACCATGGATGGAGATTTACAGGCTTCAGTGCGGCTGCTCTTTCATATTCTCTCAAAGAGAGCTGAAAAAGTTAAAGAAGCCGATTTAGAACAGTTGGTCTTTTGGGCAAGAAGCAAAGGCAAGCTGCAAAAGCCTTCGCTGATTTTTAGTGAAATCGAATGGCGAGAGCTGGGGCAGCTGCTTTGGGATGCAGTGATAGAGGGCAAAAAGGACAAGAAAACACTATTAGAGCTTGGAGGTGTTTGGAAGAAAGTTTCACATACCTTACAGAGCCTGGCCGCGGAGAAAGAGGCAGCGGAAGCTGCCATTCGAGCATTTGAGCAGTCCACAGCAGAACAAATAGAAACGCGAAAGCCATCGCGGGTTGAAAAATTCTTTAATGTTTGTAATATGCGGCCAGTGCGCGGGCAGAAAGCCCCAGTCAGCCCCTCTGTCAGAGATGTTGTTGCTCGTTTGGAGGGCGGCACGGAGCCGGGCAGCGCGGGGCCGGCCGGCGCGAGACGGAGGGGGGATGCGGCCGCGCCCGAAGCGGAAGTCTGCTCGCGAGCAGCGGATGTTAACAGCTCGGCGGTTCCGCGAAATGCGGCAGACCAGGAAGTGGCCCTCCCGGGTCCCTTGGGAGGCGGGGAGACACCTGAGGAGGCAGGTGGAGCTGGTGACGAAACAGGGCTGAGTCAGGAGGAGGAACTCAAGGGCGGAGATCAAGGCAGAGACCAGGGCGGAGACGGAAGCGAGGCGGCGCTGGCCCCGCGCCCCCCCGCAGCGGCAGCGGCTGCGGCTGCTGCGGCTGCGTGCATGCGCGGAGGAGCGGCTCGCCGATACCCGCCGGCGGCGGCGGCCGCGGCCAGCAGCCTGGCGCGGTTTGGAGGGGCTGGACACCCCAATGCTAGCGGAGTGGCAGAAGTAGCCACCCAAACAACACCAGAGCAGAGCCCCGAAAATGCCAGTTCCCACCCCACCACCGTGGCGCGGCACTGCCCACTCCCACCGAGTTCAGATTCTGACGACTCAGAGCCAGACTTTCCGGTTGTCAATTGCAGCAGGGACACGCGATCACAGAACAAGATACAAAGACCAAATACGTTACAGAAAAAAATAGCCCGCCTTGCCACCCTTTCGAGTCGTCAGGCTCAAGCAGTCGAACCTTCCACTGGACAGCAATTGGCATCGCCAGCAGTTTTAAAAAATCCCTTGCAGTCCCGATGGGCGTCAGTTGTGAAAGATGCTCTTTTAGACGGTGACTGGAAAGCTGCCAGCTCCCTGGCTTGTCCTGTCATAGTGTCTAATGGGAATGCCATCTGGGAGCCCCATGACTGGAAAATCTTACAATCAGCCAAGCAGACAGTCACCACTTATGGGATCAGATCAGAAGCAGCCAGGAACATCATTCAGTATATATTCACAGCAGATGTGCTTTGTCCTAGTGATTCGTCTAACATTGCATCCCTGCTTCTGACACCTTCTCAATTCCTCATGTTTGAAAGGGAATGGAGGCGGTTGGCAGTTGAGGAGGCCAACAAACACACAGATGCGGGAGACCCCTTTTTTGGAGTCCAGCCAGATATGCTGACTGGGCAGGGACCATATGCAACCAATCAGGTGCAACTTACGTTTCCTATTGAAATACATCAATTGTCACAGCAATTGGCTCATCAAGCTTTGCTTTTGGTACCGGACAAGAAAAAGTCAGCATCCTATGCCACCATAAAGCAAGGAGCCACTGAACCATTTGGACAATTTATTGATAGGCTGTCAGCTGCTTTAAAGGATGCACCTGACGTGCCACCAGACGTTCAGGAACATTTATTCCGATCCCTTGCTTTTGAGAATGCTAACCCACCCACCAGAACCATCCTAGCCACCCTCCCTCAGGGCTGTCCAGTCGATGAGATGCTTGTCAGAGCCACACGCGCAGAACAGAGCAACCAAGCTGCGGCATTCGCCGCAACCATCCAGGATGCAATTGAGCAACAAGGACACATCATTGCAGCTGCTTTATCAAGCAACAACACAAGGAGACAAAAGACGTAATGAAAAAGTATAGCAGTACTGAGTGTTTTCCATGATGCCAAGAGGGATGGACATTATGCAAATCAAAGTTATTTCAAATACAATGTGGATGAAAATTACTGTAAAACAAAAAAGGATAGAAATGTTAATAATGATTTAATTGCTAAAAATGTCTTTGAAAACAAAGATTTGAGAAAAGTCAGTCAGATGGAATGTTGGCATTGAGTTCACAATTTCTGTTTTTGAGTTTTTATAGATAATAAGATAAATAATAATTGTCAAGTTTTTATGGGTAATGATAAGTAGTGATTGTTACTAATGTTATATGAATGCTTGACAAGATTGTTTTAAACTATTTTAAACATTTCTTGTTAATAGGTTGATCATATAATGTAAGTTGTCTGATTTTTGTGATAAGAATTATTATTAAGATGTTAAGGTATTGAGATGTTGTTTTAATATTTACAGTCAGTTTTCATATGTTTTATGGGTTTTTTTAGGTGATTGATTGTAAGATGTGTTTTTCAAGATCCTGTGTGTTTGATTTTTTAACTACTCATGTGTTTTCTTTATTCAATTTTCTATGCAGCTGCAGTTCATCTTTTAAAAATTTATAGTCCAAGTTCTGGTTCAAGATTTCAGACTTCAAATTTTCAGATTTTTGAAGAAAAGGTTTGTTGTATTTAGAGAATTTTTGTCTTGAAACAAATTTTAGACAGGTTCAATCATTTGATGTTTTGATAAATTGTTAATAATAAGGTTTTTCACTTATAACTGTTATTTTTAAGACTTTTGCTTTAAACATATCCTCCAATTAGAGTTCGAGCTCTGGCCAGGCTCTGGCTCTACGTGGATGGTGTGATTGATCCAGATGTTTTCTGCATCAAAAAAGTATTCAAGTCCTTTTGGCTTGACAATTTGACCATACAGGACAGCTGAGCCTCAAAGGGAGTTTGGAGAAGCATGATCCGGACATGTTTTATCCAAATCTCTGTTGTTTTAAGGTTTTTCAGCTGCTGCAGACTCTGGGATGACAATTTGATAGTGTAGCACTTGGTAACTGTGATTTTATATGTAATATTGATTGTGTATTATTTGATTGATTTTTATTTGTTGTTAGTTTTTTTACTATATGCATTGTTTTGTTCTTAATGTTTTTCATGTTTATAACAAAGATGTTGATATTTCCATTTCTTCATGCAAGTTTTAGGGAACAGAATTGAGAGAGGACCCTCCAGTCCCTGTGGGGGTGTTGGGTTTGTTTGTGTTTTAACAGGTGCAGAATCTGGATGGATTTCAGTGAAGAATGTGGAACTTCTCAATTGCAAGAGGGCACTGATCTCTCCACAAGTGGATCAGAGGATGCACAGCAAAAGTGGATTGTGCAAAGATTTGTGTTTCACCCACAGAAGATCGTGGGCTTTGAGGTTTTTTTTATAAGTGTGTTTTTAATGATGTTATAGAATTTTTTTTGTTAAGTTTTTAATAAGTTTTAGTAATACCTGTGATTTTTCTGTTCATCTTGCCATTGTCTTTCAATGGCAAAAGAAAAAGAGGGAGGTCCCAACGGGGATCAACAGAAATTCTACTTGAGTGAGTGTTTTTACCCATCCAACCAAGAAGTCGTGTGATGGGCAGGACAGATGCTCTTGCTGCATTGATACGAAAAGGCAGAAACAGAATTTTAAAAATAGATGAAAAAGATATCAACCCGCAGTGATAACAACGTGAACAACAACAGTTCGCCTGGAACATCCCGTGATGAATCCAGTTCTGATGAAAATTAATTTTGTAGAGTACAGAAAAAATAAGTTGAAATATTATAAGTGTGAAGTTAGATTTATCAGAAGTTAGTTTATTAGAAGTTATAGTTTATGTTTAAAATTAAGATTGTTTCTTTCATGTTAGCTGGGTCAAAGGGTATTGCACTTTTTTTTTTATCTTTATAGTTATTTAAATTGTTATACCGTGTTTTTTTACAGTGTGTGCAAAAATTAGTTCATTGAACCTTCACTCCAGCCTGAGTAGCTCAAAAGAAAAAGAGGGAATTGTTGCAGCATTTTTGAGAGAAAGAGGGTATGAATTGTGAAAGTTGAGCTACTCCAGGCTAGGCCTCAGATTGAGGCCTGGTGGGGCCTTCAGGCCTCTGACGCAGTTAGAAATTCAGAGGTTGTGGCGCAGATAGAAAATAGTCTTAAGGTATTGTAGGGACCACCGGGTGTGAACTAGTATAGGTTTTATGGTGTACAGTGTAGGCCGTTTTAAGGAAAAAGTAAACAATGTTAGCCTACCAATCAGAGTGTCTTTGTTTCTGTAAACTATGTAGAAGCTTATATAAACTACCGCCTGATTTTGAATAAACGGAGAACGTTGCATTAATCATATTGATTGGATGTGCGTTTGTCTTGTCCAGTTTCCCGTTTTCCTGAGGTTCCCTGGCTTTATGTTTTCCCTTTCCAGACGGGCCTGAACAAACGAGACTAGTTTGTTCAGCAGGCATGGTCCTATGGTAATAGCTAAAAGCAGTATTGCCAGTGGACCTACCAGGGCAGAAATTAAAGTGGTGAGCCAAGGTGACTGATTGAACCAGGATTCAAACCAGCTCTGTTGGGTCTCCCTGTCTCTCTTTCTCCGAGGCAGTCTGTCTCGGAGTTCTGCCATGGAGTCTTTAACGACTCCCGTATGATCTGCGTAGAAGCAGCACTCCTCTTTCAAGGCTGCACACAGTCCTCCCTGCTGCATGAACAAAAGGTCCAGTCCCCGCCTATTTTGTAAGACCACTTCTGAAAGCGAAGAGACAGATTTCTCTAAATAGGAGACGGACTTCTCGATCCTCTGCAGGTCTTCGTCGATGGTCATTTGCAGCTGAGAGAGTCCGTGCTGCTGGGTTGCGATGGCTGAGACACCCGTGGCTGTGCCAGCTGCTCCCAGGCCGAGCAGCATTGCGATAGTTATACCTGTGATGATTTCCCTTTTGTGGAGTCTGTTAGGTTTCTCGAGAAGATGGTATATCTCTTCGTCTGAGTGATACAAGACCCTGGGGACAATCAGAACTTGAACACAGAAATCAGTAGAGTCATTGAATTTGGCAAGGAACACACAAGGACTCACTCCGGACATTTGGCAAACCCACATCCCAGACGCAGATGGGATCACCCACTTGTTAGTTTTTCTGTTGGGTTTGACAACTTTAGTGCAGAAGTTGCCTTTCTGCTTTGCTAAGGTTGCATTTCCAAAACATCTGCCCTGTCCTGTGATTTGACTCAGGGTGATTCCTCTGCGGGGAGTGTCCCATCTGCACTGGTGGGGGGCACTGGCTGTGGAGTAACTGAAGGGGGTGTCTAAAGCAATGCCTTCATAGAAAGGGGGTTTGACATCATAGCAAAGCCAACAGGAGTTAGTTAGGTTTGGTTTGGTTTCGTTTAGGGTTAGGAAGGTAGCTTCTAGCATACGAAAGATTGGGTTTGGGTCTGACTCAGCTGTGCGGCCTATCTGGGGGGTATCTGCAAGGCTGGTCGGGGTGTCAGTGACTTTTGGGGGCAGGGTTTTGGGGTGGGTTGTGTTTTTCCCTCTCAGCACATTCTTGATAATTTTGTTGGGTCCCACTGGTCGAGGTGCTGGTGGCTGGAGCCTGATAATTCGCACATTCACCCACCTCCTCGTTCCTCTGAGGACCACTGTCCATGTTCTACCCGTGGCCCAGCTAGGGTGATCTGGCTGTAGGACAGTCATGTTATAACTTACGCATCCCCGTAATCTAGGCTGTGCATTGTGGTCTCCCCAGCCTAAGGGTGCCCAGGTGAACTGTAAGAATTTGTCGGGCTCCTGCGGTTGCCACCCGTCTCCCCATGGTCTGGCATCTGTAACAATGGTTTCGCAGCCCCAATATCCACAATGTCCCCACCCCGGGTAGTCACAGTACCTTTTCCCTGGGTTGGACGCTGGGCACCAGTAAGATATGTACATGAGTATGATGTGCGGGCTTGAGGGCCGTAGTTTCGGTTGCCCTGGAAACAGATCGGCTATGTGGAATACGAAGGATGGGGCGTTTGCAGTGGTGACCTCTTTGAACACCTTGTCACTTGAAAGATGTTGCATGACCCATCTGAACGGCTGGTGAGGGTAGTGGCCTGGGTCGGCTTGCCCCCCGGCCACAAGCCCCACCAGCAGGATTGCACAGAGACACTGTGCAAGTCTGGGTCTCACCGCCGTGGGACGCTCAGGTTCTGTCTGGTGGCTTGGTGGTCCGTCATCTCTCTCTGGAGCAGGGGTGTGTGTGTCACGGGGACGGTCCACGAGCGTGTCCTGCCTTAGCGCTCTCTTGTGTCCCCCCTTTTCGTCCCAGCTAGCTCTGTGAGGGGGGGGGAGCGCTGGCAACTTCCGTGTTTTCCGGCGAACCCTCGCGGGTATCTGCCGGTGCTGCGTGGGTCTGGGAGCGAGGCGAGTCCCGAGGCGAATAAAAGGAGAGAGACTTTTTCCCCCGCGGGCGATATCTTGGTTTATTACGGCTTGGTTGGGAAGGCAAAAACCGAGGAGGCTGCTGCGCGCTAAGTTCGAGTTTGTCCGTGCTGCCTGGCCGATTCGGGGGCAGGGCGGCGCGCTCCGAGGCTGGCCGCGATCCAAGAGAGGCTGCGTGCAGAGCCGTGGCGCTGCTGCCGGCACGTGCAGGAGCCGCGGCGACCGCGGCAGCGGCGGCGGTTCGGCTGCAGCAGTCAGGGGCCGGGAGAGAGAGAGAGCCGCGGCGGCACGCAGGGATCCGGCGGGAGAAGAGGCGGCGGGCCGGGCAGCAGCAGCGAACAGGGGCCGGGCGGGAGAAAAAGCACCGGGGCGTCCCCAACCCGTTCTATAAGTACTGGAGAGGGGAAACCCGGGGCGGCCAATGAGATAACGCCACGGGGGGACTGGGGATATTGGGGTGCAGGGGTCCAATGGAAGATGGACAGATGGAAGGGTGCCCGGTCGTCTCTCGACCCCGCCGCGTGGCTGACAGATGGTCTGAGAGACGTAAACAGAATGACTCGGCACTTCCTCGGGAAGGCAGACCGCGGGGGGGAAATGGGAGAACCCGGGAGGTCGTTACAGAGCGCGGGGGGGATACATGGAATGACCTTATACATAATAGAACATATAATAACACAATTCCACAGTGTCCTGCAAACAAAAACTCACAGTTTTCCATTAATTTCATTCTGAAGGTCAGGTTTGATCGACCTGAGTGGACACCACCTGATCTTGTCCTCTTTTTTAACTGCCGCGTACCCTCGTCCCGTAAGCACCAGTCTCCAGCCCCGTTCCCACTCGCCTAGCTCGTTTTTGACCATGACCTGTGGGCCCTCCTCTAGGGTCTGAGTGGCCCAGTGCTTTCGAATGGGACTGTTCGCTTCATCTCCCCTAGGGAATTGGTTCAGTGCTAGTAGCGCGGTTGCTAGCATGCGTGTCTGGTCTCCTGAGGGGATGGAATTGGCAAAGCCCTCTGCCTTTGCCAATACTTCTAACTTGGCTTTTAGGGTCTGATTTGCTCGCTCAACAATGGCCTGTCCGGTGCTGTTATATGGGATTCCCTGTGCTAAGGTGATACCCCACACCGAGGCGAATTCCCGCACTGATTTGGAGATAAAATTGGAAGCATTGTCAGTCTTAATTTGCTTGGGGATACCAAGCCATGCCATAACTGTCAGCCAGTGCTGGATCGTGGCCTTCGAGTTGGGTTTGAGGTGCTGTGTCGCTATGATCACTCCGCTGTAAGTGTCCACTGTCACTGCAAGCCATGCTCGGGGCTTCAGCAGTTCGCAGAGAGTGAAGTCTGACTGCCAGATTTCTGACGCCTTGAGGCCTCTTGGGTTGACTCCACCGGTCCATAGGGGTGACTTCTGGCAGTGGGGGCAGGTGGCCACTACGTGTCTCGCGTCTGCTGTCGAGATCCCGCATCTCTTTGCCAGTGCTTTGGCTCCGATGTGGAGTGACTCGTGCAGTTGACGAGCTTCCTGCAGCGTCCACACTCCCTTCGCTGCGGCATCTGCTTTGTCATTTCCAGTCTGGAAGAAGCCCTTGACTGGGTTATGGCTGTTGATGTGAATGACAGACACGGTGCCCTGGCGTGGGGAGAGTGCCTCTTCAAGCATGGAGGCCGTCGTGGATGTTGACACACCTGGTCTTGACATGGCTAGGCAGAGCTTTGCCACGAATATAGAGTCTGTCACGATGTTGAGGTGTTCATCTTGGAAAAGTCCGCACGCCAAGACCACTGCTGCTGCTTCCAGCTGTTGCACTGACAGCGTGGGGTCACATGTTTTGACGCAATGCCATGTTTCTCCTGCCTGCCACACCGCTGCTGCAGTAGAAGTCATGGAGGAGGCGTATGTAAAGACCGTTGGTCCTGGTTGTGGTCGGTCCATGACCTTCGGTGGCACATCTATGTCGACAATGGTCAGTAGCTGGGTCCAAGGTGGTTTGGTGGCGTAGGAGATTTCTCCTCCGAAGCCAGTGAGAGCAAGGGCCAGGTGCTCTGATATCGCAGTTGACTCCATGGTTGGTCGCTTGCGGAAGGGGAGGTGGATCCTTGCCGGCTCGATTCCCAGGTGTCTCAGGGCGAGTCTCCTGCCTTTCATGATGAGGTTAGCAACGCATTCGACTCCTGGGGAGAATGCGTGAGTTGGTCTTCCAAGGACCACCCATTGGATCGGCTGGGATTTTTCGGAAGGTCCTTGGGCCAGTGCTCCCACTCCTCCCTTCTGCGTGAAGTGGACGTATAAATCTAGCGGTACGCTTGGGTTCCACCTGGCAAGCAGGCTAGTGGACATCTGACGTTCGATGAAGTCGAGGGATTTCGTTGCTTGCGGCGTCAGCTCCTTGGGGTCCCAGGGGTGTTTTCCTTTCAGGAGGTCATACAAGGGGTCCATGACCTCTGGGGGAACTAGGACGATGTTGCAGAGCCACTGCAGAGATCCCACGAGTCGCTGCATGTTGTGGAGGGTCTTGATGTCTCGGCGGACCTTTATCCTGGGTGGGGTCACGTAGGAGTTTGTGATCCCCACCCCCAGGAAGGTCACGCACGGTCCTCTCTTGATCTTCGTGTTCGCGATCTCAAAACCGTTGGCCTGGAGGGTTTCCGTGATCGTGGACACTAGGTGATCCACTTGGCCTGCTGATGGTGCAGCGACGAGGATGTCGTCCATGTACTGAATGATGGTTGCGGCAGGGTGGGAGTGTCGGACTGGCATCAGTGCCCTGTCCACGATAATCTGGCATATGGTCGGGCTGTCCACAAGACCTTGAGGTAGCACCTTCCATTGGAAGCGGAGGTTAGGTCGCTCGCCGTTCGGGAACACGACAGAGAAGGCGAACTGTTCTTTGTCCTCAGCATGCAGGGGTATTGAAAAGAAACAGTCTTTGATGTCCAGCACTGCGCATGGCTGCCCTTCGGGGATGGCTGAGTTCGCGGGCAGTAGTGTCTGAACTGGACCCATGGGCTGAATTGTCTTGTTCACTTCCCTCAGGTCGTGGATGAGGCGGTAGCCTTCTCCTGATCTCTTGGGGATTACAAACACAGGGGTGTTCCACGGGCTGGTGGAGGGTTCAATGTGGTCCTTTTGTAGCTCGCGGTCGACCAGTTCCAGCAAGGCTGTCATTTGAGGCTTTGACAGGGGCCACTGCTCAACCCATATGGGGTCTGGTGATTTCCAAGTCAGTTTGATTGGCAGCAGTGGGTGTACAGCAGTGGCCCTCATTATAAATTTGTAATCCTGACTCCTAACATAGCAAGGATGTCTCTTCCTATCAGGGGTGGGGAGTTTTGCAAGATGTAGGGGTGGACTGCTACTGTCCGTTCTGGCCCTTTCTTTGTATGCAGCGTTATAGCTACCAATTGGGTGCTTTTCCAAGCTCGGGACAGCCCTCCCACCCCGTTCACTGGAGGGACCTCCTTGTATTGCCAGTGTCGGGGCCATAGGGCTTGGGGCAGGATTGTGCAGTCTGCTCCTGTGTCTGCCCAAAACTGAAGCCCTATTACGTGGGGGTCCCGACTGCCATAGAGGCGGCATGTCCCCCAAACCTTCGGGGGTTCCTTCCCTATTTTCAGGGCCAGGGCCACCCAGGGGTCCCGACCTGGGGCGCCCCCTGCTGACCCTGTGGCACAGGCGCTGCTTGCGGTGGCGGTGGGTACGAAGGCGCCGCAGGCTGTGTTGTGAGACTCGTTGGCAGGGGTATGAAGTTGGCTGCTTCCTGTGGGAGTATGGGGTACGAGGGCTCCCCGCCCCATTGGGGGTTGGCATGGATGGGCCGCCTCATATTTGCAGCGGGAGGAGGCTGAGTGCGGCCCGCAGGCCCCCTCCCTTTTCCGTTTCCCTGGAGCCGGGACCTGCATTCCCTAGCGAGATGCCCCTTCCTCCCGCAACCCCAACAGGATCCCCGCGGGCGTGTTTGGGGCGGAGGCGCTGCGGCGGGCTGCCGTGCCAGCTGTGGGCAGCTCACCGCGATGTGACCCGCCTCACCGCACTTGAAACACGCCATGGCATTGGTCAGGGTGTGGACAGCTGCCTGAATGGGCGTCAGGTGCTCTTCCCTCACTACATGTCTGATCATGTCAGCCAGGCTAGCTCCGGCTGGCAGGGAGCGTAAAATATCCTTGGTAATGGAGTTGCACTGCTGGCGCAGGCAGTCAGCTACCACGGGGCCCTTTGCCTCTGCCGGCAGGGTCGAGGAGTCTATCGCTGCCTGCAGGCGGTCCACAAACTGCGTGAAGCTTTCGCTCTTTGCCTGCCTCACGGTGGACCACGGTGCCGGCTTAGCCACGACTCGAGAGGCTGCGCGGATAGCCTCCCAGCAGCCCGAGTGGTCGCCCTGACCTCCTCAGCCTGCATCTGTGCAGCTTGTTGTTGCGGCGTGATCATATCATCATGCTTTCCTATCAGTCTGGATAAGCTCGATCTGTGTAGTGGCTGCCTCGCGCCAGATGCTTGGGCTAACTGCTTCCTACAATTATCCTCCCATTCCTGTCTGAACACAATCATTCCCGCACCATCAAGTATCATGCGCCCTATTCGTTCGATATCAAAGGGAAGCAAGTCATCGTTGCTAAAAAGACCATCGATTAATGTGGAGACTATGGCTGAATTGATCCCCTTTTCTGCGATGGCTTTGACAATTGACTGTACGTCCTTTGGGTTTATCGGGGTATATACCCTTTGTTGGTTCCCCTCCGGACCGGTGAGCCTCACTGGGAAAGCTTGTATGGCAGCCGCTGGGGACCAATCAGCACAGGCTATTTTTATTTTCCCCCAGTCAGTAAACTGGGCTGGTTCGTATTGTAGTTGTTTTTCGGTGCGGCTTAGAACTCTACTCGGTTTTGTTTTAAACTGCGCTGGTTCCATTTCTTCGGTTTCGGAGTCATAGCCGGCCTCCGTCAGCTCTTCCGAGCTGGCGGAGCTGCTGCTGGACTCTGAACCGGAAGTCGAGTGCCAGTGTATTTCCGGGGCTCGGTGCCTTTTTGTTTGGCCCTGAGCTCGCTCCTCCCCTCGGGGGTGGGGCCGCTCCCGCCCCCCGGCTCGCCGCGCCTCCCGCGGGGGGTGGTTTCTCCCTTATATGGTAGCAGCTTCAGGCGCGGCTGCCGATTGGCTCCGTGCCCTCTGCCGCTCTCCGCCTCTTTCTCCCGCGCATGCGCATTCCCGAAATCGCGCACTCCCCGGGTTTTCGCGCCGGGACCGCCCGCGCCCCGCCCCTCCCCTCGGGGACCGGCGCCATTTTCAAGGGGATAAGGAGACGGCATGGCGGGCGTGTTTTCTCGAGCCGCGGTTTCTGCATCTCTGGCTTCTTTCGCCAGCCCTTGCCAGAAGCGCTCCGCGCGCCGCTGCGTCTCTGACAACGGATCACTGACCGGCGGCACGGTGGGACGGAGGAAGCTGCGGCTTCTCGGGGGGGTTTCGCGGTGGGGGTTTTTTGGGGGTCTTCCGCGGCGGGGGTGTTTCGGGGGGCTTCCGCGGCGGGGGTTGGGCTCTGATCTGGGGAAGGGGGTGTCGCGCCGAGCCCCCCCGGGTCCCCGCTGCCGGGCAGATCGCTCTCAGGGGCAGTCTGCGTTCCCGCTCCCACACTGAGCTTGGGAGTAACTAATAAACAGGTACGCGCCACGCTCCATGTCTCCTGCTCTTCTATTGCTTTGCGTAGGGCTTTCTCTACCTTGCCCCATGCCTTAAGGTTTTTGCCACTGCCTGAGGATTTTGTGTCCTCGGCTAGCGCGGCAGTGCATTTTTCCCATATTTCCGGATGTAACACATCCACAGGGCGCTCAATCGCCCCAAGCTCAAGCAGCCTCGCTATGGCAAGATAAAAATCCTTGAGCTTACACCCAATACCCCACTGCGTATGAATGGCACTTACGACCCTTGCGATAGCGTCCATGACGACCGCGGGTCCTGGGACGTCTCCCTGCGCCAAGATACGGTCTGACCGTTCCGGCCGCTGCTCCCGTCCAGGCGAATCCCGACTGCCGGGCGAATTTTTTCCTTTTTTCTCCCAGGTTTCGGCACCAGTATGTTGCCTTTATAAAGGGCAACGGGCGACCTGGTTCAGGTGAGGCAGCACGGCGGTCTGGCCTCTCCAGACCGCTCGAGCTATCGATAAAGACGCTGGCACCAATTTGGTGGACGATCGAAAGCCTTTATTATCTCATCTCGTGGGTTTAAATAGTCTTGGGGGTCTTTGCTACGTCAGAGGGGGGTTGAGGGGTCTCAGGGGTTAGTCAGGAGTGGAAAGTTACCAAAGCAGGTGTGGTCACATGCTCCTGGGGTTAATGGATAGCGTGGGGCAGGGAGAGGGGGAAGGGTCTCTCTTTCCGTCACATCCCGTGGTCTTCCGCTCCGCCTGTCCCTATCTACCACAGGAACCTCACAACCCACGGGGGAGCCAGGGGTCGCAATCATCACCGAGTCCCTGACGTACGAAAGTCTCCGTAATCTGCACAAAGACAACGTGCGACAAGGGCGTGAGGCTTATACTACCTGGTTACTCCAGGTCTGGGACCTTATGGGCACAGGCGTGCAGCTGGATGGTGGTGAAGCAAGGAACTTGGGACCCTTGACCCAGGACTCAAGTATGAATCCGATTTTTGTAAGGGAGTCAGGGTCCCTTTCTCTCTGGGAGCGGCTTTTAATGAGTGTCAAAGAGAGACTTGTCCACAGGGAGAGAATGTAGGAGCACCATCACAGAATGCGCTAGAAGACCCTTGAGGAAGGGATCCAACAGTTGAGGGAAGTGGCAGTATTAGAGGTACTTTTTGGGAGGGATGGACAGCATAATAATGACCTCAACAAGGTCAGGTGCACCGGGCAAGTGCTGTGGAGTCAAGCAAATCTTGGACCACCTCAGTACACCACTTTCATTGCAACAATTGATGCTAACAGTAACCGAGAGACAGTGGGCTCTGTTGCCAACAAACTTAGGAATTATGAGAGTATGATTAATAGCCCAATGCAGGCTCATATCTCAGCTGTGATTAAGGAGTTCAAAGAGGAAATGAGGGAGGAGATGAGGAAGGTTAATACAGCACCCGTGCAAGTCACATGCCCCAAAGTCAGAGCCCAACATTCCGCAGCTAGAGAGAGAGGGTACACCCGAAGGGCTAATCCGTGGTACTTCCTGCGTGACCATGGGGAAGACATGGGGAGGTATGATGGGAAACCAACTTCTTTCCTGGCAGCACGAGTCCGTCAACTCAAGGAGGGAAACTAACCGGGGGAGTTCCACCAAGGTGAAGGTAGCCTCAACCTCCCATGACCAAGCTTTTGAGTACGATCTGTCAGATTCCCTTAAAGGAACCTCTAGTATGTATGCCCAGGAAAGGAATAATAACCAGTGTTAGAGGGGCCCTGCCTCTAGCTAGGGAGAGGCACGGTATCCAAGATTGAAGCACCAAGATGTTTCCTATTACCATCCGAGTAGCAGTTGCCTCTGGGCAGTTTTCCATATCTGTTAATAGGACCATCAATGTCTTGCCACATGACTCAGAGATAACATTTTCCAGGAGCCAGTTCTGTTTAACAGGTAATTAAGGACACACCTTGTGACTCAGAATAACATCAGCCCATTGTGAGATGCTCCGCCCAGGGGGAGGAGCTAGGCATTCCCACCTGGATAAATCCGTGAATTTCTAGACAGAGAGGCAGCCTTTCCACAGGTTTCCGAGAAGACACAGCTGTGGAAGGGGCTAACAGCGGGCCTGTTAGCTAAAGAAGCTGAGAAGAAGCTGAGAAGCAAGAAGAAGCTGATAAGCAGCTTTCTCCAAGGCTGTCACCAAGGAGATCGAGAGAAGAGAAGAATTGAAGAAAGATAAGGAGAGAACTTTGCAGCTGGATAAAGTATTTTTAGAAAGTTAGCTGAAGTCACTGTTACCTTTCATCAATGGTGTTACGTTGAATTATTGTAGCCAATAGTTAAGGTAGAAGAAGGATAAGCAATTAGAAAGTGTATAAAAGGTCAGCCATCTTTGAGAATAAACAGTTGACATCTGAAACTGCTTACTGTCTATACTTTGTGTCGCGACCGCCTCAACAGCGACACACAGCAACCACATCTGCCATTCCAAGAGATACTGCAGCCACTCCAATTTGGACTGCTACCAGCACGCTGGCCAAAGGGGTGTCAGGTTGTATTCTGACTTTGTCAGTGGTCTTCCTTTTGTATCATTGCATGTATTTTTGTCTTTTTCCCTTTTCCCAATAAATTGTATTTCTGACTTGAAGTCTCTCACTGGTTTTGCTTTCAAACCAGAACAGAACATATTCAAACATTCTTGTGGGTTTAAATGTTCTGGAAATTCTTTTGCTTGATTTTAACCGTAGACTTGTCTGCATGCCATCCTGTAGATTAACTCAATATATTTTATTTCTTCTCGAAGCTCCACTCTGTTGTTTTGACACTTCCCGATAACTGGAGAGTCAGTAGTAAATTTTTCTCTTGGCGTCCTGGTTCTTGTCACTGTTATCTTATCATTCAGATAAGATAGTCCACAAATACATTGATTGAATCAACATAACTATTTCGCATCATTATCTTAGTTAGTTACACAAATAAAAGTATTTAGCAGTACATAGTCTCTATTTTAGTAGTATGCGAAGGTCTAAGCCATAATATATTTATCAAACTATTATTTATAAACTATATGGTGCATACAAAAGATGACAGATTATACTATATCTGTTGCAGCATTTTTGGGAGAAAGAGGACATGAGTTATGAGATTTGAGCTACTCCAGTCTAGGCCTCAGATTTGGGCCTTGTGAGGCCTTCAAGCCTCTGACGCAGTTAGAAATTCAGAGCTTGTGGCGCAGATAGAAATAGTCTTAAGGTGTGATGGGGACCACTGGGCTGTCTGGGTGTGAATTAGTATAGGTTTTACAGTGTAAGGCTCAAGACACTTTAAGGAAAAGGTAAACAATGTTAGCCTACCAATCAGGGTGCCTTTGTTTTTGTAAACTATGTAGAAGCTTATATAAACTACCATCTTATCTCGAATAAAGGGAGAACGTTTGATTTACCACATTGGTTCTGATCTGCGTTTGTCTTGTCCAGTTTCCCGTTTTCCTGAGATTCCCTGGCTTTTTATATAAAAAAGCAGTTAAAAAGGGATCACTAATTGTACTATATCAGAATCTTTGGGATTAATAATAACCTGCAAAAGCCAATACATATATGCAAAAGCCAATAACTATATTGTTGTGGATGTGACAGCCTGGTCAGAGAGTGAGAAAACTAGATAAGTTTTCCCTGAATTGGCCTGAGAGACATTAAGGAGTTGAAGATAAACAGTGATATCTTATTATTATAAACAACTTGCAGATGGTGTTTTCCTACTCTCTGTTTTCTTGTTTTTCCCAAAGATTTTTTATAACAAGGGTGTCTTGTTAATTAGCCAATAAGGTGAAATGTATTAACTGAATGACCAATTAAATCTATCTCTAATGAACAGCTTATAAAAAGGAGCAGTTCCAGTCATATGGTGCACATTATGCCAATCAGCCTTCTGATGAGTCTGTGTCATTTCTTACTCAATAATGACATCTGGTGACCACACCATGTATTGCATGGGTCAGGCCTTTGTGGATTGCGGGATGGATGAAAGGATGCCTTGGACCCCCGCTGGAACTCCGCCAGGAACCCGCAGCCCCCGCGCAGCCTGCCCACGTCTGCATACCCTCTGTTCCCCCAGAGAGATAATGACCTTTCCCCGCGTCCTCCTGGAAAGGACTGGCATGATGGTTTTGCCCTGATAGCTTAAAAGCTCAGGTGGGAATGAATTCCCCAGGAAAGTGGACAGTCAGTACCTCTTGCTGGAGGTTGGGCATCAATGTTTTCACGATGAGGAGTCACCTCCCCAGGGAAGAAGGTGCGATCGTTTCTGTGTGGAAGTATATGATTTCCTTTATTGAAGTCTCTGTGTCAGATGATTCGGTCTGCACTCTACTTGCCTGGGCCAAATCAAATTATTTTCCGGTACATATAGAGACTGCTTTTAGTCCGCAATTGTGTGAGGCATTGGGCTACCAGCTCTTGGAAGTAGTCACTAATGGGGATTCCACTGTGCCTTGACTCATACCTGCATGGGGACTCCTGTCATGTGTCTTCCAAGGCCACACGCAAATGGAAAATGAATTGGAAATGAGGGCCTCAGAGTGTGACGATGTTGCCTCTGGGGGCACCGACACCCCAGGTGGAGAATTGGTGGGCCGGGCGTCTGCTGGCTTTTCTCTGGCTCCACGCAGACTGGCGGGGGATGTGGGGACCCCCCGGGGAACCTATCTCTTGCCTAGAGATTATGTTCTGCTGAAATATCCTCATCCCTATGATTTTGTGAGACCAATGTATCCTCCTGCTGCAAAACTGACACCACCGAGTGCGATAGCCACATCTTGGCCACACCCAGGGGACGACTCCTCCCTGTTTATGTCAGAACTGTCGCTGCCACAGCCAGGGGATTGCCTTTCCCCTGCCCCGAAAAGAGCATCTGGTGAGCCGCTGCGACAACTGGCCCCACTCCAGCCACCAGTGATGCCTGCCTCCGCTCCCCGGGAGGCAGCGGACATGTCTGTATTTCAGCCAGCCTCACCCCACATAGCAGAATGGCCTTGCGCTGCCCCACAAGCCACGTAGCCCCACCAGTCAGCCCCGCCTTCCCCCCCCCCCCACCCCCAAGCCAGGGACCGACTCTTTCACAACCAGAAGGAGCTGATGCTTCCCACTCAGATTTACCCCCCCCTGCACCGTGGGTGAGGATGGAACCACCTCAGTCATCGGCAATCACCACAGCCCTACCGGTCGCTCCATCAGCTCCCTTGTCATCAGCCATGGAGCCTGCACAGATATACTGGCCACATCCATAATTAGTGCCTGCCGGCAGGCATTTATTCCAGCCAACATTACACCCCCCACCGGCTTCCTCCCCCTTTTCCATGGTGCTTGCGCAGATGACACCGACAGTGACCGCTGCACCAGCAGCGTTTCTCCAATCAGTATATCACACAACAGGAGCTATGTTCCCTTTTGCCTCCCCACCTTTAGTTGGGGAACAACTGCCTCCTCCTACTCCCTGCGCAGCAGATGACTAGGTTGACTTAATGTCTTTTGCAGCTTTGCCATTGCAGCCCGTGCCAAGGGCGGCCATGCCTGTAGCCCCCACAGCAGCATCAGCCGTGCTGTCGCCCGCAGCCATGCCACCTGCCCCTGTGCCGCTGGCCGCAGCACTTGCGGCTGGGCCTCTGGCCATGGCACAGCCAGCGGCTGGCCCCCCCATAGAAGAGCTTGTAACCAGCCCCTCGGCTTCACAGTCCGCAGTCGGTCCTTCAACTTTGGAGCCTCCAGCCAACCCACCACCCCCAGCTGCCCACAGGCTGTCCTCCCCATCCCTGGATGGGGACAGCGCCAGTGATGAATGCCAATGGCCAGCCCCCGGGGGAGGGGGGAGGGCGGGGCGAGCCCTGGCAGCAGAACACCGGCATCGACAGGTCGAGTCATCATCCCTGAGAAATCTCTGGACATTGCCCCCCTGTTGGGTGGCTGTGCCCCAAGAATGCTCGCTGCTTTTGGGAAGCAGTTAAGATGCAAGCTTTAGAGACTGGGGATTGGAACCTATTAGAAATGGTGGGAAGGCCATGCTGTGAAACTGACACCACAGCAGATCTGGGGGAAGGGGCCATAGATGTCAATCAAAGAGTTAATCTACCATCTGTGGAGGAGACACAGGTGGTTCAGGAAGACAATGTTCCACCACAAAGAGTGATTCACGCTTTTCCCATGTATAAAGGTGTCCCAAATACAGGACAAGCTGACAGGCATGAAGTGATTGACTAGTGGGTAGTTCAAGATTTGCAAGATAAGGTGGCAAAATATGGCCTTGGCTCTGCAGAAGCTATGCAAGTTCTTAGAGTGCTAAACACAGACCTGCTTGCTTCATTTGATATTAAACATGTAGCTCAAATATTGTTCCAGCCTGTGTAATTTAGGGTTTTTCTGGACAACTGGAGGCAGGTCGCTGAAAGGATTGCAGCAGAAAACAGGCAATTGCCACAGGGAAATCCTAGGTTTTACGTGGGAGTGGACATTCTCCTCAGAGAACAGGCCTTTTCCAATCCTTATTTTCAGGCTGCCTGGGACCCTGCCATTCTTGAACATAATCAAAGGGTAGGATTTAAGGCATTGCTAAGAACTATTGAAATGGCCTCACTGTGAGAGATGGTCCGAAGTTTCCTTCATTGGCCTCACGACTGTCACAAGGACCCTGAAAACCCATGACAGGAGTTCTGGCCTGGCCGAGGTGGACTCAGACGCTTGCCAAGTGACTGTTAGCAGGTGCTTCTACAGAATGTTGCATTCAAACAGGTTGTGACAGGTGGTGGCTTGTCCCTGCATGCCTGCACCTGCTTCACAAACCATGGGGCTCTTCGCAATGGCCCATCAATCTTCCCCATGAAACGTGGATGAAAAATCAAACCCCACATTTCCAATAAAGATTTGTAGGGAATGGGTATGTTTATTCACAGCGCTGGACGCATGTGGGGACTCATTGCCCTTCAATGGACATGCGTACCTCTGAGAACTCCCAATCCTTTTTTATTACCCTTACTAATTTCCATATGCATATAATTTCACAATAGGTTAATGCATATTAATTCTGCTGTTTTCACGTTACACTTAGAGCTAGTTACACTTGTACTCAGTTTTTGTCAGAAAGTACAGAAAGAATTCCTGGGGCACTCTGCCCTGTCTGTTGCAAGGTCCGAGGAGTCTTTCTTATCTATTATCTTTTAGTGTGGAAATTTGCATTCTTTTCCTTAGCTGGAGTAGTTTTGCTAGTGCTGCAGTTACCAGACTAAACAGCATATTTAGCAAGCTCAAAGTGGCACATTTCACCTAAATCTAAATGGATTTCTACCCTGTTAAAATTTCACTCTGTGTCACCTACCTTCTGGCCAGATGCCACTCGCTTTGGCTAAAGACTATATAAACTGGCATATAGTTGGGCTGTTCTTCATGCCTTGAGGAAGAAAAAGACGATGGCACCTTTTGAGTGGGGCCTTTCTGTTAAGGGAGGGGATGGAGAAAGCAAAGCGGGGGAAATCTTGGGCGTGGAGTGGGATGCTGAAGGAGCAGTCTTTTATATCTATGATGGCAAGTGTCCAGTCTCAAGGCAGCATCAATGGTGAAGGCAGGCCAGGCTGGAGGGGATCCATGTCTTCAATGGCATCATTGATCTTGTGGAGGTTGTGAAGGAGCCTCCACCTGTCCTTCCCAGGTTTTTTAGCACAAAGACCGGGGAGTTCCAACACAAATCACTTGTTTTTTTAACATTTTATAAGTTTATTAGTAATCGTAATAAAAATAGTAATAAAATTAGAGTAATAAATATTTGGACAAGGAGGATTAGGACACTACAAGACAATAAAAAGCAAAGAATTACAGATGTCTGGATGTTTTTGGGCACTAAGCTGCCAAAAATATGCCTTGTGAACAAAGGAATAACCCTTAAAAGCAATAGCCTGTTGCATATTCATATATTTCATACATGATGCATAAATTCCTTGGAAATTAAGAACTTTTCTGTTTTTTGTCAACTTCTTCCCCCTAATCCTGGTGGTTACATAAAGACGGAGAGAAGGTGGAAGAATGTCTTTTCCGATAAGGAGGCAGTACTCTTTATGTGTCCTGTTGCTGTTATCTCTTTGCGAAGAAGTTATTGATTATCTCATCTCTTTCTTGAGCTAGTTAAAAAGTAACGTACATAGCATAGTTTCTATTTTAACATTATGTTATAACCTAAACCTATATGTAACACACTACTTAAGAGAAGTAGTACACATATAATATTGATTTTAATATTTGCGAAAAGCCAATCATAAAATATGCATTTTTCACAACATCCCCTCCTATACTTTATAAATCATTTGGCTTGAGCAATATTTCTGTCCTAGTTTAGGGCAAATTTGGGGAAAACCCTCTGGAAGGAGCCCCCAGAAAACAAACCCCCACGGCCCCTCCCCACCCACCTGGTTCGGGGAAAAATTTCCTCTGAGAGAAGCGGAAAATAACCTGTTTATTCAACGAACAAAGCACCCCCCAGCACCAAAAAGAAAATTAACAACACCAGATGACAACAAAACTCTTTCACCACTCTGATGAGATGAACAAATCCAGAAAGTCTTTCCTGGGAGTGGTCGCCCGGGTCTGGGCGCTGGGGATTGCTCTCCAGCACTGGGGATGGTTGCTGAAGATGACCAAAATGCAGGATCTCGGTGCTCCTCGGTGTTTCCCAGGTCCCAGTCCAGAGCAGGTTCGAATGGTATTCAGGAAAGGGAAAGGAAAATAAACAGTCCAGGGAAAGAATTGGACTGCTTAGCTAACCTAACTAGGAAGCAAAGGCAAAAGCAGAAGCAAGCAAAGCAAGCAAGCCATGCAAGCAAGCAAAGCAAAAGCAAGACAGCCAGCACTAGCCTTTTCTAGACAGCAGACCATGGGGGGAGGTGAACTGGCTGATAACAAGGCAAAACAAACCTTCACTTTCAGAGTCAGTTCTGAAAGCACAGAACATAATATCAAACGTAAACAGAACACACGATTGGAGATACAAACACCATAACGTCACCCTAGGACAATTTCTTATCCACTTGTGTTCTTTGGACTATGTTGATAATCGAATAAAACATGGAATCAAGCAAGGAAGAAACATCAAAACAGTTGTAACACATAAAAGGAAGAATCCAAATTTCTTCCACCATTCTATTCCCAATGCGTTATTGTTCTGGTCTGAAAGCAAAACCAGTGAGAGACTCCAAGTCAGAAATACAATTTATTGGGAAAAGGGAAAAAGACAAAAATACATGCAATGATACAAAAGGAAGACCACGGACAAAGTCAGAATACAACTCCTCCCCCCTGGGTGGAGCATCTCACAGTGGGCTGATGTTATTCTGAGTCACGAGGTGTGTCCTTAATCACCTGTCAAACAGAACTGGCTCCTGGAGAGTGTTATCACTGAGTTATGTGGCAAGACATTGATGGGCTTATTAACAGGAGATATGGAAAACTGCCCAGAGGCAACTCCTACTGGGATGGTAGTAGAAAACCTCTTGTCTTCAATCTTGGACAGTTATCACAGCAGCTTCTTTTTAGCATTGATTCCCACTTTTGGACCAGTACAAGGGCTATTTTTCTGATATCATTGACTATATCTAGGACAGCATCTCCATTGTCATCTATTTTGAAACAACAATCTGATGTATTAAATTTTCCATAAACACCCCCTTCTTTAGCCAATAAATAGTCTAAAGCCAACCTATTCTAATACGCTACAGTTTTTTGTTTAGCTTTGCTGATTCAATATTAATTCCAATGCCTGAGCAGATTTGTTTGTTATCTTCTCTATAACTGCTTGGAGTCCTATAATATGATTCTGTATATAATTTGGGGTCAATACAGAGTTAGATTACTGTGATGGCTTCACCTTTTTGTTTACTAATTGCCTTTTTGCTGAGTCTTGGACTATATCTCTAAGATCAAATGTAAAACAAATCCATCTCTCTCCTTTTGTACATTCAGTTCCCAGTTTATTGCCACTTTTTCCTAAGTTCCTTGTAATCCAATATTTTTCCACATTTTGCCTGCAGGTACTTAACCTGGATGGGTTATAACAGTGAGTGTTGACATGGGTGTGTGTAACAAATATAATGCTTTCTCTAGCATTTGTGACACAATCTTGCTGATATCTCGAAAGGGAAAAGACAATAAATGAGAGACAGAAACAGGAATAACAGAGGTCTGGTATGGCTTATACCCCCACCTCCCCTGCCTATGGTGTTGGTTCCCATAGCAGGTATGTGTGATCTTCTCAGTGCTGAGTACAGTGGTCAATCCAGGCTTGCCCTCTGTTTCCCTTGTCACTCCTTTTTTTTTTTTTTTTTTTTTAGGCAAGTAATTTTTGACACTCCTTAACTGTGTTTTCCCACCATTTCTCAGCTATCTCTCAGTCAACAGACACTAATAATTCCCACCAACAAAACAAAGTTATTATTTTAGTTGTTTTGAATTCTGTCTTTATAGGGAATTGATTCAGTACTTGATACTTCTTGCAACGAGAACATAGATTTTGTGAACTACAATACCAATTAATCCCATAATTTAAACATTTACTTATAACCCAGCTAGTGTGTCCAGTATTGGGATGAATCAAATAAAGTATACAGTATAGTACTAGTGGCAATTTCCCTTCTTCCCTGTTCAAGTCACAGGCTAAGGCCAGAATATAAGAACTCTTTGACTAAAACAGTCCCAATCCTCCTGTTTGAAATGGCAGTATTCCTCTCCCAAGGAGGTGTCGGAGGCATCTCAGGGCTTATTCAGGCAGTACTTAAGTACTTAACCCAGTGATGTAAGCTTTGCCTTATTTCTCAGTTAGGTGTTATTCTTTGTACCTTCCTTGGATCATTTGTGTCTTCCCAAACCATTACCACTCAGTCCCAGTTGAAAGTCAATTTGGTATTGAAGTGATATGCAGAATAAATAAATAGACTCCACAACTTGGGGTAGTTATGAAGTGGGTATGTATTGTCAGTGCTTGGCACAAGTGAGGTAGCTCTCAAAAAAACTTGTGCGCTGAGCCTTAGTCTGACCCACACTTTTATTTAAAAAGGTGTTCCATATGCAGTACATTACTCAACTTTTCCATGCATGTTAAACCCCTGGCCCCACCTGTCCTCACCTCTCTCTCACACTAAATAGGTCCATGCCCTTCTGGGCACGTGTGGTTTGCCGTGGTGGTCCTGTGGGGGTCTCTGGTGGTCTCTTGAGTCTGAAGATCGTGGTCTTCTTCATGGTTGAACTTCTGAACTCTTCCTCTCTGCACGTGCGCTTTCAGTCTTTCAGTGCTTACCTGTGTGCGTGTGTCAGTCTTTCTAGGCTTGGAGACAGGGAAGCTTCTTTATCTGGGTTCTTTGCATTCTGAAGCATTGTTCTTTGTGCAATATGCTTCAGAAATTTGCATTTTCTTTTGCCCTTTTGTACTTATGGCAAATGTTTCTTAAGTAAAAGGTTAAAATTCAACACATAATTACAAAGTAAAAAAAAAAATTCTTAATTTATTTTGTTAACTTAAGTGAATTCCAAAAATCTCTATCTCAGTCCCCCCTTTTCTTAGAATATAGTAAATTCTTTTCCTACAGGGGTCCTGATCTAAATTCTGACCTAACATCATGACAGTTCTCTTTTAGCAGGATTCCATGAGTTCTCGAGAGTGAAGTCAGAATGGCCACGCATTTTAATATCTTCCAATTCCACATGAATGTTAAAATAGACATCATTAAATTTATGGTAACTAAAATTAATAAAACTATAATGGGGTAACATAAAGTGTTCATGATCCCAGTTGCAGTTGGTGACTATCCAAATAGTGCATCCCACTAGTTATGACTGGTGTCTTGTTTTACTGTTTGCAGGACTCTGTTAATTTCGGTTATATCATGATGGACAGTTACTAGAGTTCTCTGCCCATTCTTTTGAATCTCTTCTACAATTTTGATTAGATCTTGATGTTTCATCAATTGTTTTACTAGGGTTAAATTCATTGCAATGGGTGTGGGTGGTAATTCGTTGTATGTCGTGTAGTTTGATTTGATTAACTGGTGGGATATGACTGGTGCTGAATACACAAAGTCACACCCGATAATCTCAATAAAGTTGCAAATACAAAAATTTGAATGGTTCTTAACAGCTAAGGGGACCTCGTTCCTATCAATTTCTATGACATCACATACAGTTCTTAAATATACACAGCTATTACCTATATATACTAGTACAGTTTGTTGGTTGGTGTATGGGTGGATCTCAAAGTGACAAATGCCTTGATCAGTGTCAAGGCATATGTCTCGAGCACTAATCAGATTATCCTCACAGATTAATCCCTGTTGTTCCTGAGCAATGCAGGGCTCTAAGTTAACAGTTTTCCATTTCCCTTGGGTTTTCCAAGCCCATAACCTATGTTCTGAGGGGTAGAATACTGATTTTTTATGACTCAACCCTAAGGCAACAATGAGGTGAATAGCGTGAACTGTTGAACTGTGGCATTGCGTATAGTGAGCACAAAGGCAGTAGCTGTGTTAGTGGTGGGATTATATGTAAAATTTACCATGGTCCACCACGATTGGAAGTCTCTCTCAAAGTCTGTAGCACTGTCCCGGACAACCTTTCGTACTTCAGATGGGAACACCCCCTTGCTCCCTTGTCTTATGTATCCATCCATCCATAATTGTGTTTGTATACAGCTAAGGGCTAAAGATATGTTATCCTGTGCCCCCTTTAATGTGTCTACTAGTAAGCTATGGTCTTGATCTTCAATTCCTCTCCATCTTGGCAGCACCCTTGAGACTTGCCACTGACTGTTTCCCAATGCCAATAGAGATTATTGTAAAGGCTGTTTTAATTTTATCAGATTGCTAGTTGTTATAGCTAATTTGTTCATTAATATTTCTGAGTAAATCCCATTCAAAGCCCCTAACCCGGTCCCTAACATCCTGGTTAGATCCCTTCACATTCTGTCTCTGAAGTGTACTTGTTTTTGCAGCCTGTTTGTCTATCCCTTGAAGGATGATCTTAGGAAGGGGGAGCAAACTGGCTGAACCATCAAGATATTAGTTTGCATTAACAGTTCAACACATTTAAGGGACCATTCTGGGTTAAATAACAGTTTTTGTTTACCTGTATTCCTTATAACATACGGGCCAATTTTAATAAACCTGAGGTTCAAGCTAAAATGGCATATTTTGGGTTTGTGCTTGAGTGCAGGGTTGTGTTGTAACAGGCTTGGCTATAGCGCTTATCTTAAATTTGAAAGACAGTCTAATAGTGTCGCGGGCCCAGAGGCAAACTACATCGACAGCTTGTCTTAATGTGAACTTGTGCTAACAGTCTAATTCATCTGGATGATTGCAAATCTTCCAGCGCTCATTCACACTGATTTGGGTTGTTTTCCTATAGGTAGTCCTATTAATCATTCGACATCCTATCTTAATTACCTCCCCTATGGTCCCTTGAAGTGACCACAACCTCTGTTTCTGCCACTCCTGCTTTTTATATATTTGGTCACTGCACTTGACCAGAGTTCTTAGATTTAAACTTTTTACATCAGAAGACTTCCCCATGGATCTGGTGTATTGAGTAAAGGCTTGGGACCAGGGCAATTCAGCGTTGCTTTGGCTAGGAGTACTTTCTAATTTTTGGATTGCAACTATGGTTGTAAACAACACTTTAGCAAAAATCCCCACCCACCATGATACATTCATTTTGTTCGGGTAAGTTTCAGTTTCAGTTCACTATCACCCGGTATTATTCTCTAAGTAGCTTCTGGAGTTTTCTTAACACGGCTGTGGTGGTTCTAAGTCCTTTGTTCCTTAATATTGATTGCAGTGAAGGTGGTAAGGAGCACTTGGTACGGTCCCTCCCATTGTGGTTCCAGGGCTTTCTCTGTAAGAGACTTAACATATACATAGTCTCCAGGTTGTATGTCATGTACTGGTGCATCGAGCCCTGTACCTCGGGTTCCGGCCACAAATTTTTCAATTGCTATAAGTTGTTTATTTAGAGCGATCATATAGGAGGTTAGTGACACATCTTGAATAGACATTCCCTCCTGCACCCCATATGGACTCCCATAAAGCAATTTAAAGGGACAGCTTTTATTTAGTCCTGGGTTTGGTTTGAATCTGCAGTAGTGCTAATGGCAGGGATTGAGGCCATGACAAATTAGCCTCTTGTCCAAATAATACAATTTTTTGTTTGATTAAATGATTCATTTTCTCTACCTGACCACTTGATTGTGGGTTATATGGGGTGTGAAGTTCCCAGTCTATGCCCAAGTATTGGCTAACCTGTTGCACCAATTTTGCAATAAAATGTGGTCTGCTATCTGAGGAGATTGTGGCCGGGACTCCAAATCGTGGTATGATTTCTTGTACCAATACCTTAGTTACTTCCTGAGCTTTAGAAGTCTTGGTGAGGAATGCTTCTGGCCATCCTGAAAAGGTATCTGTTAGCACTAGTAAAAACTTATACCCCCCTTTTCTTGGAAATTCTGTGAAATCGATCTGCCATTGCTTCCCCGGCCCATGACCCTTCCCAATCTGGCCAAGTTTTGGTTTGGGAATATTTTTGGGGTTGGTCTGGAGGCAAAGGTCACATTTTTGAGTCACTTGGGTGATAGCTGCCTGTAAATGTCTAGCTATGATATTTTCATTTAGATATTTATATAGGGCATCAATACTTCAATGTGTTTTCTGGTGTTCCTCCCTTATTAGGAGGGTATAAATAATAAATAGGAGGGTATAACTAATTTTCTTTCTATGGTGGCCCATCCCTCTTGGTTATAGTCTCCTTTTTGCCCATAGATCAATTTTTTGTCTAATTTGTTGTATTTTGGCTTACCTTCAAGGGAAATTTGCCCATCTGGAACCAGGGCCGCCTCAGTTATTACCTCAATTTTTGCTGCTTCTTTTGCTTCCCTACCCTCCAGCTCATTCCCTTCTTCCAATTCTGAGTTTATCTTCTGATGTGCCTGTCGTGGTTTGACACGGAAGGGAATTTTCTCAGGAAGTTGGCAGTCAAGCCAATCAGTGTCACGTTTGGATATTGGCACCTGGAGTGACCACTGAAGGCTGGACACACATCTGAGAACACAGGGGGTTAAAAAGCAAGAGCTCCCAGGAGAACACTCTCTTTGGTTCCGGTCATCAGAGTGCAGACTCTCCCCTGCCCAGCCACAGACTGGGTGAGGGAGGGGAAGCCATGCAGCCTGTAGAGGTAGGCCCAGGATGTGAAGGGACTGGAACCGAGCCAGCTCCTGTGGACGGAAGGGTATAGGAAGTCTGAGATGTCTTTGTTCCCCCCCCACCCCTTCCCCCCTCCCGCCCCACCCAACCTAGAGGAAAAGAAACAGAGAGCCTGAAGACACCTGGAGGTTTGCCAGCAGAGGCAAAGGAAAAAGGGGGGGGGGGGAGAGAGAAGTGCCCAATGTGGGAGATGGAGTCCTGGGCCAAGACTTCAGCTGTCCTGGGAGTCCGGGACTTTTAACCCTTTCCTGGGGAATGAAGGCTTTGTGAAATATTACTTCTCCTTGATTTGAAAGAAAAGAGACAGCCTGGGACCTGACATGTTAGGAAAAGAAGGTTGGGGGGAGATGATGGAGTGGCTTTTGGCTGGACTTTTCTTGGTAGCCATAGACTGAACCAATTTCTCCTCCAAGAGAGACTGCATTTTAGGGAGATGAATGGTGAGCCAAGAGACCTGCTTCAGCAACTACCAGTACAAGAATGGAGTGAACAGAGAAAAGCGGAGAAGGGTGTGATGATGCCCTCTGTCTTCAGGAAGAAGAAGATCTCTGTTTTCGCCCTCAGCCCCAGGGGAGGAGGAAAATGGGGGGGACTGTGGTCCCAAAATGAGACACTGGACTGTTGTTTCTTTTGGTCCTTGGTAAAGCATCCTTAAAGGAGCCCTATGAACAGTCTGTCCATGCACGGTGGTGAGAGCACTGTGACATGGAGAGGAGAGTGTCACACTGGCAGATTTTTTCTAGGCAGTGCCATGTGTGACATGGAAACACAAGAAGTGGCAACTGTGTTTCCTGGGGGTCTATGGTGCAACGGAGACTCCTCTCTCCCTTGATAGACTGAGTGTTGATTATACTGAAGGGTGATGACTTGATTAAGGGTCCAAGTTGTGTCTCACTGTGGTTCGTTGGAGTTTGGGTGGGGGGAGAAGGAATGCTTTAGAAGGTTTTCATTCTGGATTTTGTGTGTGTGTGTCTCTTATAGTAGTAGTAGTTTAATAAAGGTTTTTTTTTCCCTTTGTTATTAAGCTTGGACCTGCTCTGCTCTGTTCTGGATCGCATCTCACAGCATTTATTTGGGAGGGTGCATTTTAATGGGGGTGCTGGCATCGTGCCAGCGTCACACCATGACATTTTCTGAATTTATATTTAGACCATTTAATAAATTTTCTTAATTTAATAAATTGGTTCTTTCATTTATAACAATCTTGCTGGCCTGTACGGGTGTCTGAGATTGAGAGGCAAGATGTTTTCTATTGCCATCTGTGTAGCAGTTGTCCTCTGGGCAGTTTTCCTTATCTCCTTTTAATGGGCCCATCAATGTCTCACCACATGACTCAGAGATAACTCCCTCCAGGAGTCAGTTCTGTTTAACAGGTGATCAAGGACCCATCGCATGACTCAGAATGACATCAGCCCATTGTGGGATGCTCCACTCGGGGAGGGGGGGGAGCTAAGTGTTCCCACCTAGATATATTCTGAGATTTTTAGATTGGGAGGCAGCCTTCCCACAGGTTTCCAAGAGGACACAGCTGAGGTTTTCTGCTAGACCGACTACACCTTTTCTACAGGACCGCTGCTCAAACAAAAACCACATCTGCCACTCCAAGAGGACTGCAGCCACTCCAATTTGGACTGCTAACAACACACTGGCCAAAGGGGTGTCAGGTTGTATTCTGACTTTGTCGGTGGTCTTCTTTTGGAGTGTGTTTTAAGTTTCCCCCCGGTTATGGCTACTCCCTGTCCCCCTCTTTTTGTAAAAGGGTCCAGCCTTCGTTCTCCTCCCTCCTCTGTCTGCCTGTCATTCCTCCCTCCACCCACTTCATTGTATTCCTGCTGAGTTATCCCTCCCCAGCCACACCCCAGAGTCTGCTTGTCTCTCAGAGACCTCTCCCTTCCACCTAGAAAGTTCCATCCAGGGCTTAGAGTGATAAGCTGGTCTCCGGGGCCCCCTCCCTCCCTCCTACCTCATTGGAAGTTTCCCCTGCGTGTCACCCGTTACCACCCCCAGGTGTTATCCCATTGTCGGAACTCAAAATGTCCCTCAGACATTTTTAGAGGTTCCAGGCCTTGGTCAAAAGCATTTTAGACCCTGGCAAGCAGCTGAAAACAGCTGTGATCTTGAATTTGAACCATGGAATGAATTACCAACTTTGAGGGTGGAACAAGCAGTCACAGAGGGTTAGATGGTATAGTAAAAGTAGTCACAAATTAGAGGGTAAAATTTTTTAGTATTGTACAGGGGGGTTTTAACACCTGTACAAGGGGGGTTTTACTTTGTACAGGGGGGTCAGGAGTTCTAAGATGGAGGAAAGTGGGCCTGATCCTGTTCTTCCTCCTTCTTCTTCCTTACCTCCATGTTCTTGGTGATGTTGGCATTTTTCTATTGGTTTAGGCTGGGGACACACTGTTCAACGTAGATGATAGATATTGGCACATTATTGTAAATATAGTACACGTAGTTTCTGGTATATAATGTTTGTACCATCCCACTGAGGGGCAGAGCCCCGCACGCTGCCCTGCAGGACAGACCTGCGGCAGGGCAGCAGAACTTGTTATAGATAAGCAAAAATAAACAACCTTGAAAACAGCACAGACGAATTATGGCTTCTTCTTTGGCAACGGGGCAGAAAGACAGAGACTTTCTACAATCTCGGAATCATCAATACCCACTGATTCCGACATCCCATTGGTTGGTTGCTGTTTCCTCCCCTTGTTACCACCCCCCTTTAACAAGCAGGGCACATGGTGCCCATAGCCTTTTGGAGCTTATCTTCTTTGAGCCAATAAACTCGGAATTCTGATACCTCCCGAAGGACGGCTCCTTGATTTTGTCAAAGTTGCTCTGCGTGTCTTTCAGTCTGGTGGCTTTGACTTCCCACAGGCCACACCTCGTGCCCACAGCGGCACAAGAGAGTGGCCTTTGCTGCCACAGTGCTACAGGTTCTGGGCCAGCCGAGACTTGGTAACCTAGCAACAGCCCTGGTGGCTCAGCGGTAGAATTCTCGCTTGCCATGCCGGCAGCCTGGGTTCGAATCCCGGCAAAGCCACCTCTGCTATCGAGACTTGGGAAGGCACAGTGACAGTCTTCCTTTTTTATTATTGTATGTATTTTGTTTCTTTTCCTTTTCCCAATAAATTGTATTTCTGACTTGGAGTCTCTCACTGGTTTTGCTTTCAAACCAGAACAATGGGGATCTCATTTGAGGGTCCAGAAAAAATTTTTGTCTGAGCGGTGACCCTACGATTTCAGCGTCCAGACAGGATTGGGGAATCCCATAGAACCAATCAGATTTCAAATTCAGAGCCAGAACAAAAGCCAGGGAACCTCAGAAAAACGGAAAGCTGGACAAGACAAACGCAGATCAGAACCAATGTGGTTAATCAAGCGTTCTCCGTTTATTCGAGATAAGATGGTAGTTTATATAAGCTTCTACATAGTTTACAAAACCAAAGACACTCTGATTGGTAGGCTAACATTGTTTACCTTTTCCTTAAAATGGCCTACACCTTACACTATAAAACCTATACTAATTCACACCCAGACAACCCAGTGGTCCCCATCACACCTTAAGACTATTTCTATCTGCACCACAAGCTCTGAATTTCTAACTGCGTCAGAGGCTTGAAGGCCTCACAAGGCCTAAATCTGAGGCCTAGACTGGAGTAGCTCAAATTTCATAACTCATGTCCTCTTTCTCTCAAAAATGCTGCAACAATTCCCTCTTTTTTTTTTTTTTTTTTGAGCTACCCAGTCTGGAGTGAAGGTGCGATGAACTAATTTTTGCACACACTGTAAAAAACACGGTATAACAATTACAATATCTATAAAGATAAAAAGAAGTACAATACCAAAACGAATAAATCTTTGACCCAGCCAGAAAAACCTAAAGAATTGAGCCAGTTATCAAATGGAGTGTCCACTACGGTAAGTTTTTTCATGTTGTCCTTCAATTGCGTTAACTGTTTATAAATCGATTGAGAATGGTCAGACAAATTCATGCAGCACATGCCCTCAAATTCTTCGCACCCATGTCCTTGTGCTAAAAGAAGGAAATCAATTGCAGCTCTGTTTTGTAGAACTGCATGACGGGTATCGTCTACATCTGCAGCAAGCTCACTTATCAATTTAGATGTGATATTAATTTGTTTTCCGGTCCAGCAGGCTAGAGTTCTCAATTGTGTGAGCGCTTTTGATGAGGCGACCCCTGGGGCAAAGAGTGAGGCTACTACTACAGAGGCACGCCCCCACAATGACACTATATCTTTACAATTAGGGTCCATTTGGAGAACACTGCGTTTGGCTCGTTGAGTCTTCTGAGGCAATTCAAGAACCTGATGTATGGTGGGATCAAAAAGCGTCAACCTACCGATATAACATGGGCCTCCCCTAGCATTTTGAGGGACTGCTGACCAGGCTTGGTCCCCACAAATGAGGAAGGTTCCTGGGGGCAGTTTTCCTGCACCACCTCTTGGCGGTGTCACAGATTGAGTCGAATTGTTACAATATTCTGAATAGTTGTAATACCATGGTGATCTGGGAGATAACCAAGTGTCGTCATCTGTCAATTTTCCATTTTCTTGAGTTGGTTTGGTAGCATAAGATCCAAATATCAAACAGTAATTTCCTGGGACAGAACCCAAAAGATCAAATTCTTGAAGATTGTCATCAGTAAATTTAAGGTTTTGCACAAATGCAACAGCTTGCGCTCCCAGTGTGCTATTTAGATTTATTTGAGCTCGGGTCCAAGTTTTGAACTCTGCAATGGGACCCAATGAGACTCCAATTAAACAAGTACGAAAGGGGTTAGACGGTGTGGCTAACGACAGGCAGAATGAATCTTGCCTGGTTTGTTTGGCCCAAGTGATCCACATATTTTCTCTCTTGTCAATGTCAAGGATTCCAGATACTTCAACAACCAAAACATTGCTTAATAAAAACATTGAGGCCCACCACATATTTCTCAGGTTTTTGAATGCCCTGTTTAACATGAAAGAAACAAACTTAATTCTAAACATAAACTATAACTTCTAATAAACTCACTTCTGATAAATCTAACTTCACACTTATGATATTTTAACTTATTTCTCTGTACTCTACAAAATTAATTTTCATCAGAACCGGATTCATCACGGGATGTTCCAGGCAAACTGTTGTCATTGACGTTGTTATCACTGCGGGTTGGTATCTTTTTCATCTATTTTTAAAATTCTGTTTCTGCCTTTTCGTATCAATGCAGCAAGAGCATCTGTCCTGCCCAGACTTCTTGGTTGGATGGGTAAAAACACTCACTCAAGTAGGATTGCTGTTGATCCATGTTGGGACTCCCTCTTTTTCTTTTGCCATTGAAAGACAATGGCAAAATCCACAGAAAAATCACAGGCATTACTAAAACTTATTAAAACTTAGCAAAAAATTCTATAACATCATTAAAAACACACTTATTAAAAAAAAAAAAAAACCCAAAGCCCACGATCTTCTGTGGGTGAAACACAAATCTTTGCACAATCCACTTTTGCTGTGCATCTTCTGATCCACTTGTGGAGAGATCAGTGCCCTCTTGCAATTGATAAGTTCCACATTCTTCACTGAAATCCATCCAGATTCTGCACCTGTTAAAACACAAACAAACCCAACACCCCCACAGGGACTGGAGGGTCCTCTCTCAATTCTGTTCCCTAAAACTTGCATGAAGAAATGGAAATATCAACATTTCTGTTATAAACATGAAAAAACATCAAAATAAAACAATGCACATAGTAAAGAAACTAACAACAAATAAAAATCAATCAGATAATACACAATCAATATTACATATAAAATCACAGTTACCAAGTGCTACACTATCAAATTGTCATCCCAGAGTCTGCAGCAGCTGACAAACCTTAAAACAACAGAGATTTGGATAAAACATGTCCGGATCATGTCTCTCCAAAACTCCCTTTGAGGCTCAGCTGCCCTATATGGTCAAATTGTCAAGCCAAAAGGACTTGAATACTTTTTGATGCAGGAAACACCTGGGTCAGTCACACCATCCACGTAGAGCCAGAGCTTGGCCAGAGCTCGAACTCTAATTGGAGGATATGTTTAAAACAAAAGTCTTTAAAATAACAGTTATAAGTTAAAAAAAAAAAAAAAAAAAAAAAACCCTTATTATTAAAAATTTATCAAACCATCAAATAATTGAACCTGTCCAAAATTTCTTTCAAGACAAAAATTCTCTAAATACAACAAACCTTTTCTTTAGAGATCTGAAAATTTGAAGTCTGAAATCTTGAACCAAAACTTGGACAATAAATTTGTAAAAGAAGATGAACTGCAGCTGCATAAAAGATTGGACAAAGAAATCACATGAGTAGTTAAAAAATCAAAAACACAGGATCCTGAAAAAACAAATCTTGCAATGAATCACCTAGAAAGACAATAAAACATATGAAAACCGACTGTAAATATTAAAAGAACACCTCAATACCTTAACATCTTAATAATAATTCTTATCACAAAAATCAGACAACTTACATTATATGATCAAACTATCAACAAGAAATGTTTAAAATAGTTTAAGACAATCTTTTCAAAGCATTCATATAACATTAGTAACAATCGCTACTTATCATTACCTACAAAAAATTAACAATCATCACTTATCTTATTATCTATAAAACTCAAAAATCATCATTACTTATATTATTATCTATAAAAACTCAAAAACAGAAATTGTGAACTCAATACCGACATTCCATCTGACTGACTTTTCTCAAATCTTTGTTTTCAGAGACATTTTTAGCAATTAAATCATTATTAAGATTTCTATCTGTATACAGTGATTTTCATTCACATTGTATTTGAAATAACATTGATTTGCATAATGTCCATCCCTCTTGGTATCTTGGAAAACACTCAGTATTGCTATACTTTTTTATTACGTCTTCTGTCTCCTTGTGTTGTTGCTTGATAAAGCAGCTGCAATGATGTGTCATTGTTGTTGAATTGCATCTTGGATTGCAGCTGTGAATGCTGCAGCTTGGTTGCTCTGTTCTGCACGTGTGGCTCTGACAAGCATCTCATCGACTGGACAGCTTTGAGGAAGGGTGGCTAGGATGGTTCTTGTGTGTGGGTTAGCATTTTCAAAAGCAAGGGATCGGAATAAATGTTCCTGAACGTCTGGTGGCACGTCAGGTGCGTCCTTCAAAGCAGCTGACAGCCTATCAAAAAATTGTCCAAATGGTTCAGTGGCTCCTTGCTTTATGGTCGCATAGGATGCTGACTTTTTCTTGTCTGGTACCAAAAGCAAAGCTTGATGGGCCAATTGCTGTGACAATTGATGCATTTCAACGGGAAAGGTAAGCTGTACCTGATTGGTTGCATATGGTCCCTGCCCAGTCAGCATATCTGGCTGGACTCCATAAAAAGGGTCCCCTACATTTGTGTGTTTGTTGGCCTCTTCAGTTGCCAATCGCCTCCATTCCCTTTCAAACATGAGAAACTGGGAAGGTGTCAGGAGCAGGGAGGCAATATTAGATGAATCACCGGGACAAAGCACATCTGCTGTGAATATATACTGAATGATGTTCCTGGCTGCTTCTGATCTGATCCCATAAGCGGTGACTGTCTGCTTAGCTGATTGTAGGATTTTCCACTCATGAGGCTCCCAGATGGCATTCCCATTAGACACTATGACAGGACAAGCCAGGGAGCTGGCAGCCTTCCAGTCACCGTCTAAAAGAGCATCCTTCACAACTGACGCCCATCGGGACTGCAATGGATCTTTTAAAACTGCTGGCAATGCCAATTGCTGTCCAGTGGGAGGTTCCACTGGTTGAGCCTGACGATTTGAAAGGGTGGCAAGGTGGGCTATTTTTTTCTGTAACATATTTGGTCTTTGTATCTTGTTCTGTGATCGCTTGTCCCTGCTACAATTGACAACAGGAAGGTCTGGCTCTGAGTTGTCAGAATCTGAACTTGGTGGAAGTGGGCAGCGCAGCGCTACCGTGGTGGAGTGGGAACTGGCATTTTCAGGGCTCTGCTCTGGTGTTGTTTGGGTGGCTGCTTCTGCCATTCCGCTAGCATTGGGGTGCCCAGCCCCTCCAACCCGTGCCAGGTTGCTCGCCGCCGCTGCCGCCGCTGGTGGGTACCGCCGAGCCGCGCCTCTGCGCATGCACGCACCCGTGGCAGCTGCCGCGGCTGCCGCGGGGGGGCGAGGGGCCAGCGCCGCCTCGCTCCCTTCTCCGCCCTGGTCTCCGCCTTGATCTCCGCCCCTGAGTTCCTCCTCCTGACTCAGCCCAGTTTCGTCACCAACTCCGCCTGCCTCCTCAGGTGTCTCCCCACCTCCCGAGGGACCCGACGGGGCCACTTCCGAGTTCGCCTCACTCCGCGGGACCACCGAGCTGTTAACATCCGCTGTCTGCGGGCACACTTCCGCCCCGGCTGCGAACACGCTTTTGTTCGGTCCCGTGTCGGCCAGCCCCACGCCTCCTGGCTCTGCGCTTCCCTCCAAACGAGCTACAAAATCCCTGACAGAGAGACTGACTGGAGCTTTCTGCCCTCGCACTGGCCGCATATTACAAACATTAAAGAATTTTTCAACCCGAGATGGCTTCTGAACTTCTGTCTGTTCTGATGTGGATTGCTCACGCACCTGAATTGTGGCTTCTGCTGCTTTTTTCTCCGCAGCCATGCTTTGCAGGGTATGTAAAACTTTTTTCCAATCGCCTCCAAGCTCCAGCAGTGTTTTCTTGTCTTTTCCGCCCTCTATCACTGCATCCCAAAGCAGCTGCCCCAACTCTTGCCATTCGATTTCACTAAAAATCAGCGAAGGCTTTTGCAGCTTGCCTTTGTTTCTTGCCCACAGAACCAACTGTTCCAAATCGGCTTCTTTAACTTTTTCAGCTCTCTTTGAGAGAATATGAAAGAAAAGCCGCACGGAAGCCTGCAGATCCCCATCCATGGTGAACTTTCACCCTCTCTCTCTCTCCGCGGCTTACCTTGAACTTCCGCGGGTTGCCTTTCCTCGCTTTTCTTCGGCAAGGCGGCAATCCCGCTCCAGCTTCCCGGCCCCGGCAGCGTCCACACCCGCCGTTCGGGTCCCTTGTGAATGCCGAGGTCTTCCCACTGCTCCAACGGACTCTCGCAAACAAACAACAATGTGAAAAGTCTTTTTCTCCCGTTGGGAAAACGGCCCAATTCGGAGTTTGGAGACTTCTTCTCCGTTCCACTTGATCCCCGTTCACAAAAAGTGAATTTGGGATCCCGGCCCCGTCGCCATGAGGCGATTTGGACCTGAATTTTCATCGCGCGACTCAAACTCAGCTCCCCGTTACTCTAAAAGTAATTTTGGAGCTTTTTCGGAGCCTCCTGAGTCCCTGGTCGGGTGCCACTAAAAGCCAGGGAACCTCAGAAAAACGGAAAGCTGGACAAGACAAACGCAGATCAGAACCAATGTGGTTAATCAAACGTTCTCCGTTTATTCGAGATAAGATGGTAGTTTATATAAGCTTCTACATAGTTTACAAAACCAAAGACACTCTGATTGGTAGGCTAACATTGTTTACCTTTTCTTTAAAACGGCCTACACCTTACACTATAAAACCTATACTAATTCACACCCAGACAACCCAGTGGTCCCCATCACACCTTAAGACTATTTCTATCTGCGCCACAAGCTCTGAATTTCTAACTGCGTCAGAGGCTTGAAGGCCTCACAAGGCCTAAATCTGAGGCCTAGACTGGAGTAGCTCAAATTTCATAACTCATGTCCTCTTTCTCTCAAAAATGCTGCAACACAGAACCACTATCAAAAAAATAATAAAAACACGCCCAGAACTCTCAGGAACTCAGAGCAGAATCTCCCAGGCTGTAGGTAATTTTTTTCAATCATAAAACTCTACATGCACGAAGAATCCATGCAAGAAAAAAGACCATAAGTATCGTGTGGTGGAGTGAGAGGTGATCAAGCGTGTGTGTGAGACGTGACATTGTCACGGGGCCAGTGTGGACCCCAAAATCACAGTTCCACTATTCCACAAGGAAAGTGGTCAGTTACAGAAGAAGCAAAAAGAACCGAGAAAACTCATTTCACACGTAAAGCCTGCAACTCAGACAGTGCAGGAGTTTGATCACGGGTGGACCAAAGAGGGAGGGTATGTTCTCAGGTGTGTGAAAACTAGTAAACCTCTTCAGTCCAGGACTTTAGAATTCCGGGGAAAAAAGTAAGCGAGCTCACCACCAGTGATAGGTCCACAGAGCAGTTTGCTGTGTGACTGATAAGCTAGTAACATTCAATCAAGATTCACATTGAGATCGAGAAGCCAGAAGATCCAATCAAGATCAAACAGTACCCAATTCCCATAGAAGGTAGGAAGAAACTAAAACCTATAATAAAGGATCTAATAAAGAAGAGCACCTTAGAGTATGTGAAGCCATAATACTCCTATCCTAACAATACAAAAGGCAGATAGCAGTTATAAGCTTATAAGCTAGTGCAGGATTTGCAGGCAGTAAATCCAAAGACAAAAACCTTGTTTCCTACCGTCTCAAACCTGTACGTACTACTGAATAACATATCCCCGGCAGATACCTGATACAGTGTAATAGATTTAAAGGATGCCTTTTAGACTTGCCCACTAGCCTGGGAAAGTCAAAACTATTTTACATTTCAATGAGAAGACTCAGACACAAATAGAAAGCAACAATTAAAGTGGACAGCCTTACCTCAAGGCTTCGCAGATTCACCCAACCTATTTGGGCAAGCCCTTGAAGAACTATTAAGTGAGTTTGTACCAGTCAAAAACACCAAGTTAATACAATATATAAATGATCTGTTAGTGGCCAGACCCAAGGAGAAATACATACGGACAAGTACAATAGCACTATTAAACTTTCTGGCAGAGAAAGGGTTAAAAGTCTCAAAATCCAAATTACAGTTCACAAAACCCAAGATCAAGTACTTAAGACATTAGTTAAAAAAGGGTAAAAAGAAGCTAGATCCAGACAAGATAACTAGTATTATCATCCTGCCCCCTCCCCAGACAAAGAGGGAGGTCAGGCAGCTGCTAGGGCCTCTAAGATATTACCAGCAATAGATCAAGAGATACAGCGAGAAGGTAAAGTTTCTGTATGAAAAGCTTACCACAGATAGGCTCAAGTGGACAAAGCAGATGAGGAAAGTCTAAAAAAAAAATAAAATACACTCTTGTGACTGCCCCAGTTTTGAACCTTCCTGATGTAAAGAAACCTTTTCAACTATTTGTAGATGTCAGCAATCACACTGCCCATGAAGTTCTAACCTAAGACTAGGCAAAGGCCAAGAAGCCAGTAGAGTACGTATCAAAACTTCTAGATCCCATAAGTAGGGCGTAGCCTACCTGCTTACAAGCATTATAGCAGTAGCAATATTAGTAAAAGAAGCTAAGAAGGTAACCTTCGAGACACCGCTAGTAGTTTACACCCCACATAGTGTAAAGAGCATCCTACAGCAAAAGACTAATAAATGGCTGATGCCAGGGTCCTAAAACACAAGACTATATTAATCCACTCCCAAGATTTAGAGTTGCAGACAACCTCTGCCCAAAATCCCGTGCAATTCCTATTTGAGGAAACAGCAGAAGTACCTTTTCATGACTGTACCAAAGTAGTAGAACTACAAACTAAAAGAAGAACAGACTCAGAAGAAGAAGAATTAGAAGAAAGTGAGAAATAGCTTGTAGATGAGTCTGCAAGGGTCATAGACAAGAAAAGGAGGTCGGGTTATTCGGTAGTGGATAGAAAGACCAAGGAGGTAGTAGAATCTAAGCCCCTGAATGCCGGGTGGTCAGCACAGGCTTCTGAGTTATACGCGGTATTGAGGGCCTTGTGGAAATTAGAAGGGAAAAAAAGAAAAATTTTTACAGATTCAAAATATGCATTTGGAATAGTACACACATTAAGAAAAATTTGAGAAAAAAGGGGGTTGCTCAATACCCAGGGAAAAAGACTAGTGCATAAGGAAATAATCAGACAAATCTTAAAGGCTATAAGGGGGCCAGAGGAAATTGCTTTAGTCCACGTAAAGAAGCACCAGACGAGAATACAGTTCCGCACCAGAAAGAACAATTTAGCAAACAAAGAGGTCAAAAGCACAGCTTTGATGAAGGTAAGTACCCTGAGAATCAAGGAAGGGGAAGTTCAGGAATATCCTCCCCACCCCTCCCCAAAAGAAATAAAAAGGTATGAAAAGATAAGAAGCCAGCTAGAAAGAAGTAGAAATTGCCAGACGTGAGAGAGCTATTGTCTAAAAACTACACCAGAAAGATCCTGAAGAGATTACATCAACAAACATACTGGGGTGCTCAAGCCCTAGCAGAGCAATTACTGAGATTTTTCGTGTGTAAAAAGATTTATAAATTAGCCAAACAAGAAGTACAAAGATGTATAGTTTATCAAAAGATTAATCGGGCAAAGACCCGACAGATAGCACTGGGGAGCTGCCCAGTGTCATACAGACCATTTGAAAAGATTCAGGTAGATTTTACTGATCTGCCTAAAGTGGGGAGATACAAATTCTTATTGGTAATAGTAGACAAACTAACTCACTAGGTAGAAGCCCTCTCGGGCAACATCTCAAAAAGTATCAAAATTTCTACGGAAAGAGATCATTCCCCGATATAAGTTAATAAAATGCATAGATTCAGATCAAGGCACGCACTTCAAAAATTATTAAACAACTAGCTAACTCTCTAAGAATCCAGTGAGAATACCACACCCCATGGCATCCCCAGAGCTCTAGACAAGTTAAAAAGATAAACCAAACATTAAAAGCCCAATTGGCAAAATTAATTTTAAAACAAAAAATGTCCTAGTTAAAGTGTGTCCCCTTAGCCTTATTAAATATTTGAACCATATCTCAGTCCAAAACTAGGCTGTCAACTTTCAAAATGCTATATGGGATGCCATATAAACACAGTATGCCAGTAAAGCATCCAAAGATAGAAGATAGATACAACCATACCTCATAAGTAAAAATCGACAGGAATTGAGGAAACAGGGGGTCCTGACACAAAATACCCCATTAGGTTTCCCCATACATAGAGTACAACCTGGGGACAAGGTACTCATAAGAACATAGAAAGAAGTCCCATTAAAGCCTCACTAAGAAAGCCCTTTCCTTGTCCTCTTAACCACAGATACAGCAATATGAACAACAGAAAAGAGTTAAACCCACGCATCCCGAAAAAAGAAAGTCAAACCATGAGAAGAGACAGCAGAGTAGAAAATCACCTCTCCACCTGGGGACCTAAAGCTATCTTTGCATGAACCAAGTAAATGACTGATTAAGATCCAATAAGGTACACTGAGACCAATTGTGAATGTTACCCACTTGTACATTTCAAATGTGATTACTAAAATGAAGTTCAAGTCATACACTCTGTAAGGGAGTATTGACCAAGGGGTTTGTGTGATAAGTGCCAAGAAAGAGAACAGTGCCTGACTAGCCGTATCTTAGGGCTTGCCATAAGATTGAAGATAATCAAGGTAGATTCTAAAATTTTGTTTCATTTGTTCCAAAATGAGATAAGGGGAAAATTGAGAGCAAATGCTCACATTCTTGCTATTGAGTACCAAAAGTTAAATAAAGTACCCTGAAGTGGGGACACAGTTAAACTATCAAGGTGGGGTGTCTTTAAACAGAAGTACGCAGCTCGGTCCAGGTATAACAACACAAAAGACTATTCTTCCTGCCGAGAAGATGGTTTGCCCCGCCACTAGTACCACCCCAGTAGGCGCAAGCAGAAGGGGAAGAATAATAATCGTGGAGATCCTGATCTATCTGAATCTAGTAATGTGCCTCAAGACCGGTACACATCTGAATAACTCACCTAGCACAGAGGTGCAAAGCCCTGAAAACAGGTGCGGGCACTACGTACAGACTGCCCAGAAAGAACGCAGGAAATCAGAAGTTCCGATATCCTCAGTCCCAATGAACTGCAGCAAAAGTAAAATAAAAGGGCACTGCCCCAAGAACAGCACTCAGCAAGGAAATTGCAGGCTAAAAGAAAAAATGAGATAGTATACACAAAAGGAAACCTCTAAGGACGGACGGTCAGACCACAAAGTAAATTTAAAAAATATTGAACAAGTACCTGTCCCAATCTGTAATAAGTGTAACCAGACTGTATGGACTGGGGGAAAAATAGAGTCAGTGTTTGTAGCATACTTTCAAACCAACCCGTTATGCTATGACAACAACCAGTTAGGAATGTGTGTTATAGGTAGTAAAACATACTAAGTAGAGAAGAACTTAAATTATGAATCAGACCTGTTTTCTTTACCCTACCTCGGTCAGAATGCAGCTCAGTTAGAGCCCCCTTATACAAAACACTAAGCAAGAAGAGAAAGGAAGTAAAAAAAGAAGTTCCCTATTTTTGGTGAGAGTCAGGGTGAGGAAGAGTGGCCCGCAGAAAGAATAATAGAATATTATAGTCCTGCAACATAGGCTCAAGATAAAACCTAGAGATATAGGACCCCGATTTATCAAATAAACCGACTGATAAGACTGCAGGCAGTGGTAGAGGTTGTTTCCAATCACACCTCAGACGCCCTCGAGCTGTTATCTAAATAACACTCCCAGATGACAGCCTCTGTATATCAAAACAGAATAGCCCTCAACTATTTATTAGCAAAAGAGAGAAAGGTCTATAGAATATTTAATGAATCAGAATGTTGTATGGAGATGGATGGCTATGAGGAACCCGTCAGAGGCCTGGCAACAAAAATTAAAAGGGTAATGAACTCAGGGTCCTCATAAAACAGGAAAGCTGGACAGGACAGAACGCACATCAAACCAATATGATTAATGCAACGTTCTCCGTTTATTAGCGAGAAGATGGCAGTTTATATACACTTCTACATAGTTTACAGTTTACCAAGGCACTTTCATTGGCAAGCCAACATTGTTTGTCTTTGACTTAAGGTGGCCCAAACCTTACACTATAAACCTATACTACTTCACACCCAGACAGCCCAGTGCTTCCCATCACACCTTAATACAATTTCTAACTGTGCCACAAGCTCTTAATTTCTAACTGCGTCAGAGGCTGGAAGGCCTCACAAGACCCAGATCTGAGGCCTAGACTGGAGTAGCTCAAATCTCATTCCAAACATAAATCATGCCCTCTCTCTCTCAGAAATGCTGCAACAGGGTAACACATGTTCCAGTACAAAAATAGAACTCCGTACTCCAAGCATCCTTGTGAGATCATCTGTTTGACAGAACATAGTAGAAAAAAGTTATATTTTTTATATTATGTTCAATAACTAAGATCATATTTCTACCCTGCCTAATACCATGCTTTATTAAGCTGATACATTCCGTAATACAGGGTATGCAAGTAGCTGTTACAGCATTTTTGAGAGAAAGAGGGCATGAATTGTGAAAGTTGAGCTACTCCAGGCTAGGCCTCAGATTGAGGCCTGGTGGGGCCTTCAAAGCCTCTGACGCAGTTAGAAATTCAGGGTTGTGGCGCAGATAGAAAATAGTCTTAAGGTACTGTAGGGACCACGGGGTGTGAACTAGTATAGGTTTTATGGTGTACAGTGCAGGCCGTTTTAAGGAAAAGGTAAACAATGTTAGCCTACCAATCAGAGTGTCTTTGTTTCTGTAAACTATATAGAAGCTTATATAAACTACCGCCTGATTTTGAATAAACGGAGAACGTTGCATTAATCATATTGATTGGATGTGCGTTTGTCTTGTCCAGCTTCCCGTTTCCCTGAGGTTCCTTGGCTTTAAGTGGCGCCCGAACAGGGACTCAGGAGGCTCCGAGAAGGCTGCCAAATTACTTTTAGAGTAACGGGCAGTCAGGTTTGAGTCGCGCGACAGGAATTCAGGTCCAAATCGCCTCATGGTGACGGGACCGGGATCCCAAATTCACTTTTTGTGAACGGGGATCAGGTGGAACGGAGCAGAAGTCTCCAAACTCCGAATTGGGCCGTTCCCAACGGGAGGAAAAAGACTCTTCGCATTGTTGTTTGCTTGCGAGAGTCCGTTGGAGCAGTGGGAAGACCTCGGCGTTCACAAGGGACCCGAACGGCGGGTGTGGACGTGGCCGAGGCCGGGGAGCTGGAGCGGGAGCTGCTGCCTTGCCGAAGAAAAGCGAGAGCGGAGCAGCCCGCGGAGGTGAGGTAAGCCGCGTGCAGAAAGAGAGGGTGAAAGTTCACCATGGATGGAGATTTACAGGCTTCAGTGCGGCTGCTCTTTCATATTCTCTCAAAGAGAGCTGAAAAAGTTAAAGAAGCCGATTTAGAACAGTTGGTCATTTGGGCAAGAAGCAAAGGCAAGCTGCAAAAACCTTCCCTGCTTTTTAGTGAAACCGAGTGGTGAGAGCTGGGCCAGCTGCTCTGGGATGCAGTGATAGAGGGCAAAAAGGACAAGAAAACACTATTAGAGCTTGGAGGTGTTTGGAAGAAAGTTTCACATACCTTACAAAGCATGGCCGCGGAGAAAGAGGCAGCGGAAGCTGCCATTCGAGCATTCGAACAGTCTACAGCAGAACAAATAGAAACGCGAAAGCCATCGCGGGTTGAAAAATTCTTTAATGTTTGTAATATGCGGCCAGTGCGCGGGCAGAAAGCCCCAGTCAGCCCCTCTGTCAGAGATGTTGTCGCTCGTTTGGAGGGCGGCACGGAGCTGGGCAGCGCGGGGCCGGCCGGCGCGAGACGGAGCGGGGATGCGGCCGCGCCCGGAGCGGAAGTGTGCTCCCGAGCAGCGGATGTTAACAGCTCAGTGGTTTCGCGAAATGCGGCAGACCAGGAAGTGACCCTCCCGGGTCCCTTGGGAGGCAGGGAGACACCTGAGGAGGCAGGCGGAGTTGGTGACGAAACAGGGCTGAGTCAGGAGGAGGAACTCGGGGGCGGAGATCAAGGCAGAGACCAGGGCGGAGACGGGAGCGGGGCGGCGTCGGCCCCTCGCCCCCCCGCAGCGGCAGCGGCTGCGGCTGCCGCGGCTGCGTGCATGCGCAGAGGAATGGCTCGCCGGCACCCGCCGGAGGCGGCGGCCGCTGCCAGCAGCCTGGCGCAGTTTGGAGGGGCTGGACACCCCAATGCTAGCGGAGTGGCAGAAGTAGCCACCCAAACAACACCAGAGCAGAGCCCTGAAAATGCCAGTTCCCATCCCACCACGGTAGCGCTGCGCAGCCCACCCCCACCGAGTTCAGATTCTGACGACTCAGAGCCAGACCTTCCGGTTGTCAATTGCAGCAGGGACACACGATCACAGAACAAGATACAAAGACCAAATACGTTGCAGAAAAAAATAGCCCGCCTTGCCACCCTTTCGAATTGTCAGGCTCAGGCAGTGGAACCTTCCACTGGCCAGCAATTGGCATTGCCAGCAGTTTTAAAAAATCCATTGCAGTCCCGATGGGCGTCAGTTGTGAAGGATGCTCTTTTAGACGGTGACTGGAAAGCTGCCAGCTCCCTGGCTTGTCCTGTTATAGTATCTAACGGGAATGCCATTTGGGAGCCTCATGAGTGGAAAATCCTACAGTCAGCCAAGCAGACAGTCACCACTTATGGGATCAGATCAGAAGCAGCCAGGAACATCATTCAGTATATATTCACAGCAGATGTGCTTTGTCCTAGTGATTCATCTAACGTTGCATCCCTGCTCCTGACACCTTCCCAATACCTCATGTTTGAAAGGGAGTGGAAACGGTTGGCAATTGAAGAGGCCAACAAGCACACAACTGTGGGGGACCCTTTTTATGGAGTCCAGCCAGATATGCTGACTGGGCAAGGACCATATGCAACCAATCAGGTACAACTTACCTTTCCTATTGAAATACATCAATTGTCACAGCAATTGGCTCATCAAGCTTTGCTTTTGGTACCAGACAAGAAAAAGTCAGCACCCTATGCCACCATAAAGCAAGGAGCCACTGAACCGTTTGGACAATTTATTGATAGGCTGTCAGCTGCTTTAAAGGATGCACCTGACGTGCCACCAGACGTTCAGGAACATTTATTCCGATCCCTTGCTTTTGAGAACGCTAACCCACCCACCAGAACCATCCTAGCCACCCTCCCTCAGGGCTGTCCAGTCGACGAGATGCTTGTCAGAGCCACACGCGCAGAACAAAGCAACCAAGCTGCAGCATTCACCGCAACCATTCAAGATGCCATGCAACAACAGGGACACATGATTGCAGCTGCCTTGTCAGGCAGCAAAGGTAACAACTCACTTCGTCGCAGCAAAAGTCAACCTAATCTTAAACCATCTAAAACCCTTTGCTTCCGATGCGGTGGAACAGGCCATCTCCGGCGAGATTGCCAAAAGGCTGTGTGGTGCCACAAGTGCAACACTGACAACCATGCCACAGAAGCTTGTCGCAGTTCGGGAAACGGTCGGCGCAGCGCGTGGAGGCACCGCGTGAAGAAATAAATCGATGCCCAGACCCCACAGACTCCAAGAACAGCTTCCTGTTGAGCAATTCACCTGCCACCTGGGGAAGTCTTGGAGTCGACGTTGCCACCGCCACAGAAGTCACTCTGAATGACACAAAAGTAACCCTAATTCCTACCAATGTATATGGTCCAATGTACAGCACAACTTCTCTAGTGGGAGGTTTGTTGCTGGGGAGATCCTCCACAAGCAAACAAGGTGTGATCGTGATTCCCGGTGTCATTGACGCAGACTTCACCGGTCAAGTGAAAATAATGGCTCATGCTTTGCAACCACCTGTGACAATTCCCAAAGGAAGCAAGATTGCCCAAATTGTAGCAATTGAAAATTTCTTGCCACATCGTCAGCGCCCACGAGAATCAACTGATTCTGAAAGACAAGACAAGGGCTTTGGATCAACTGGCCATGATGTCTTCTTCGCAATTAATCTGAAAGATCGTCCATACAAGAAGGTACAACTGAAACGTGGTTCACACTGTGTTCGATTGGAACCAATGCTTGATACAGGAGCAGATGTCTCAATTATCAATCAGATGTACTGGCCATCCAACTGGCCCTTGCGAGCCCCAAGTTCGCACATTGTAGGAGTGGGTGGAATGAAAATTCCTTCAGTTAGCAGAGATCCCATCAGCATCATCTTTGAAGACAATCAAGTTATTGTGACTCAACCATATGTCATGTCTTTGCCCACGCAGCTTCCAGGATTGATAGGCAGAGATGTGCTTTCCCAGCTTGGGATGGTTTTGACCACTGATCAGCATTTTCCGTAATGGCCACTGCAGAGCAGCCGCCCATTCTCAAAATTACCTGGTTGACTGAAACACCCGTTTGGATTGAGCAGTGGCCAATGTCAGAAGAACGGCTGCAAATTGCTAACCAATTGGTACAAGAGCAACTTGAAGCTGGACATGTTCAGCCATCTGTCAGCCCATGGAACACCCCAATTTTCATCATCCCAAAGAAATCAGGAAAATGGAGATTGGTGCATGATTTGCGAAAAGTGAATGAGCAAATGCAGGCAATGGGTGCTTTGCAGCCTGGACTGCCAACACCAACCATGATCCCACAGGGGTGGAGCATTGTTGTCATTGATTTAAAGGACTGTTTCTTTGCCATTCCTCTTCATCCACAGGATACCCAGCGATTCGCTTTCACTGTGCCATCCATCAACAGAGCAACACCAGCAAAACGATATGAATGGACTTCCCTCCCTCAGGGGATGCGCAATTCTCCAACCATGTGTCAGCTGTTTGTCGATTGGGCCCTGCGGCCAGTTCGTCAACACTTTCCCAATGCAATCATTTACCACTACATGGATGACATTCTCATTACCACCAAACAGCCATTGGCAGATGCAGACTTGAATTGGCTTTTTTCGCAACTGAAAAAGCATGGATTGACAGTGTCCCCAGAAAAAGTACAGCGATCAGCCCCCTGGAAATACTTAGGTTGGCTGATCACAGATTCGCAAATCCGACCCCAGAAACTCACTTTACATGTTGACATTTCTACTTTACATGATGCCCAGAGACTTTTTGGAGACCTGCAGTGGGTTCGTACCATTGTAGGAATCACCAACGATGATTTGCAACCATTTTTGCCGTGGCTTCATGGCAGTGATGCCAACAGCCCTCGAGTCTGTACCCCTGAGCAGCAAGAAGCTTTGATTCGAGTTTCAGAAAAACTACAACGCAGCTGGAGTGCTCGTCGCATTGAGCATTTGCCATTGTCACTGTTCCTCTCCAATGCTGATGTTTCTCCGCTTGCCATTGTCTTTCAATGGCAAAAGAAAAAGAGGGAGTCCCAACGTGGATCAACAGCAATTCTACTCGAGTGGGTGTTTTTACCCGTTCAACCAAGAAGTCGTGTGATGGGCAGGACAGATGCTCTTGCTGCATTGATACGAAAAGGCAGAGACAGAATTTTAGAAATGGATGGAAAAGAACCAGCAGACATCAGTGTTCCTGTGAAAAATGAAGATCTGGAATGGCAGCTCAGACACTCTACTGCACTGCAGGAAGCATTGTTGGGTTTCACAGGAGTGGTGCACAACAAACAACCAAAAGGCCCAATGTGGCATTTTGTCAGTCGTTACCAGTGGTTGGAAAGACCCTTGTGTTCAGTGAAACCAGTGGAAGGAAGAACAGTCTTCACTGATGCCGGACGAAGATCAAAAAGAGCTGCGTGCGTTTGGCAACAACGAGGGAAATGGTTGGAACATCTAATCAGAGGTGATGTGGAAGATAGTCTACAAACCCTCGAGTTGAAGGCCGTGTGTTGGGCTTTCCAGACCTGGAACAAGGAACCACTCAACGTTGTATCAGACTCTTTATATGTGGTTGGAGTTGTGCAGAGAATTGAAGATGCGCTCCTCAGAAGAACCCAAAACCAGCGTCTTGGAGAACTGTTTCTGCAGTTGCGGAGCGTGTTGAAGCAGCGCCAGCATGCCTTTTGCATCATGCACATTCGAAGTCACCAATGTAACAGAGGTTTGGGAGAGGGCAACGCATTGGCGGATGCCGCGGTCAGTTATGCAGTCCATGTTCCCCCCCAGAACAGTTTTGAGAGAGCTCGCAACAGTCATGAGACATTCCACCAAAATGCGAGAGCCATGCACCGACAATTTCAGATCCCCATGAGTGATGCACAGGAGATTGTTCGAGCCTGCCCTCAATGTAGTCATTACGGGCCTGGCCTCGGACTTGGGACAAATCCAAGGGGTCTGAAAGCTTTAGAGTTGTGGCAGATGGATGTAACTCATGTCCCCGAGTTTGGGAAACTGAAATGTGTTCATGTCACTGTAGATACTTATTCTAGATTCATTTGGGCCACAGCACAGACAGGGGAAAAGGCCCTCCATGTGAAGAGGCATTTATTTGCCTGCTTCGCAGTAATGGGTGTACCTGTGGAAATCAAAACTGATAATGCCCCATCTTATACTAGTCAACAAGTTGCAACATTTATGCAGAAGTGGGGGGTGAAACATACCACAGGGATCCCTCACTCATCTACAGGTCAGGCCATTGTGGAGAGGGCCAACCGTACCCTGAAAGAATATATAGCAAAACAAAAGCAAGGTGATGAAACTGATGTGTTTAACCGATTGTCAAAGGTGTTGTTCACTCTAAACTATTTGTGTTTGGCAGAAGGTAAAGAAGAACCTGCGGTCGTGATACACCACCAAACGGTGAAAGAAGGAAGACCGCAAGCGATTCCAGGACTTTACGTGTATCACAAAGACATGCAGACGGGTGAATGGCGGGGGCCAAGTCCAGTGTTGTTTCTTGGTAGAGGTTATATGTGTGTTTCAACAGGTACTGGTCCAGTCTGGGTACCGAGCAGATTCACCCGTGCGTGTCCACAGGAAAAGATACCAACCCGCAGTGATAACCACGTCAACGACAGCAGTTCGCCTGGAACATCCCGTGACGAATCCCGTTCCGATGAAAATTAATTTTGTAGAGTTCAGAGAAAATAAGTTGAAATATCATAAGTGTGAAGTTAGATTTATCAGAAGTTAGTTTATTAGAAGTTATAGTTTATGTTTGAAGTTAAGATTGTTTCTTTTATGTTAGCTGGGTCAAAGGGTATTGCACTTTTTTTTTATCTTTATAGTTATTTAAATTGTTATACCGTGTTTTTTACAGTGTGTGCAAAAATTAGTTCTTTGAGCCCTCACTCCAGCCTGAGTAGCTCAAAAGAAAAAGAGGGAATTGTTACAGCATTTTTGAGAGAAAGAGGGCATGAATTGTGAAAGTTGAGCTACTCCAGGCTAGGCCTCAGATTGAGGCCTGGTGGGGCCTTCAAAGCCTCTGACGCAGTTAGAAATTCAGGGTTGTGGCGCAGATAGAAAATAGTCTTAAGGTACTGTAGGGACCACGGGGTGTGAACTAGTATAGGTTTTATGGTGTACAGTGCAGGCCGTTTTAAGGAAAAGGTAAACAATGTTAGCCTACCAATCAGAGTGTCTTTGTTTCTGTAAACTATATAGAAGCTTATATAAACTACCGCCTGATTTTGAATAAACGGAGAACGTTGCATTAATCATATTGATTGGATGTGCGTTTGTCTTGTCCAGCTTCCCGTTTCCCTGAGGTTCCTTGGCTTTAAGTAGCGGCCATGCCCACAGAACCAGACTGTGCTATAAGAAAAACAAATCAAGTGTCAAAAATAATGAAACTAGGAAAAGAAAACCTACACCGTAAAACAGAAAATGCTTTGGCCAGATTCGAAGAACAAATAGAAGGAGAAAGAGAAGTCTGCAAATTGTATCAAGGAATTCCAAGAGAAGATTAAAAGAATGAACCTTAATGTAACTAAAATTTGAGAAATAAAATGATAATATAAAAGCCCAGTAAACACAGTTGTGTAAAAAGTACAGAAAGCACAAATGAATATGTTTATGTAGAAGGGGAGGGATTGTTATATGTGTATATGATAATTTGTGCAAATAAAATTGCTGTATATTTTATAGTTATGTACTGTTAAGATATACTCTTATGAGAAGTTTTTAAAATGCACAAGCCCGTGACGGGGATTGCAACACAATACTGAAACCACCTGGACAAAGGAGGGAAGACTTCATTTACAAGCAATTGAATGTGGCCAGCCCAGAGATGGATCATCCATCAAGATGGTCCAAGAAACGCCCGAAGATGAATACGCGATAAATATCTGAGACTGAGATAGCCAGAGCCATCAGGGAGATACATCTCAATACCCAATTCTGGGAATGCAATCATGGATGTTCATCACTCTCGGTACATGTTTTGTTCAACTTGCCACAGAGAAAAGAACTCCACATGAATATGTGCAGTCTGAAAAGGAAGAAAAGGGACTCTGCCTCGGGCAAGAAAAACCGTATAAAAATCGCTCAGACAGGACAGTCGGTGTGAAGCATAGGAGACCCTCTGCTGCAGTGGTCAAACTTGTGTCTCACCCAGCGCCGATACCTGGGCTCGGCACTGACCCTTTATTTTGATAGTGGCTTTTCATTGTTATTCTCTAAATTTATATTTAGACTATTTAATAAATTTTCTTTAATTATTAAATTGGAGCTTTCATTTATAACACAAGGAATATTAAAACCTACTACAGAAGAACTAATTGTAAAATAACAGACTGCCACATGTACACTTTAGTCTTAGGGGCTAATTACCGCGGTTTTAGGGAATCCTTTCCATTTCTTTGTTTTATTTCCTCCTTTTGTCCATCGATCGTAACCTGCGTCTGTCAGGTCACACTAGGGGAACAGAGCGAGGCTGCCTAACAGGCAAAGACGCGTCTTATCCTGACTCTCCTAAGGCACCGGCAGAGAGGTGTTAGAGACCATCCTCTGCTACCATAATTGTGAAAAACGCCAATCACTTGTTTTTTAAAATTTTAAAAGTTTATTAGTAATAAAATAGTTATAAAAATAGTAATAAAATTAGAGTAGTAAAAATTTGGACAATGAGGATTAGGACACTACGAGACAATAAAAAGCAAAGAATTACGGACGTCTGTATATTTTTGGGCACTAAGCTGCCATAAAAACATGCCCTGCGAACAAAGGAATAACCTTTAAAAGCAATAGCCTGTTGCATATTCATATATCTCATACGTGATGCACAAATTCCTTGCATATTAAGAACTTTTCTGGTTTTTGTCAACTTCTTCCCTTTAATCCTGGTGGTTCCATAAAGAGGGAGAAAAGGTGGAAGAATGTTTGTCTTTTCTGATAAGGAAGCAGTAACACTTTATGTGTCCTGTCGCTGTTATCGCTGTGTGAAGAGTTTCTTTATTATCTTCTCTCTTTTCTTGAACTAGTTAAAAAAAAATCTTACTTTGACATCACACATATAAAATCCATTTTAATATTTGCAAAAAGCCACTATTATCATATGTATCTATAAGACTTCACAATCCCATTTGTTAACTGATCAAATAGTTGCTGAAGGTACTAGAAAGTCTTCAGGACACCACCCTGCCAGCCAGCATACCATTACCAGAGGATATCTAAGCCCTCTTCCCCAGGGCATCTCAGCAAAACATACCGACATCCCTGGAAAGGACGTATAGCAAAAGGTCATTTCCCTGCCTTGCAATCTCCTTTGTAGTCTGGCTATTAACCAGGCACTGCTCAATAACCAGGTGTCGTGGTTTGACACGGAAAAAGAATTTTTCTCGGAAGGAAGAGGTCAATTTGGATATTGACCAATTGAAGGTGGACACGCCTCTGAGAACACAGAGGGGTTAAAAGCAGAATTCCCAGGAGAACTCGCTCTCTTTAGTTCGGGTCAGCATGCAGTGCAGGATTCTCCCCTGCCCAGCGATGAGCTGGGTGGGGGAGAGGAAAGCCATGTGGCCTTCAGAGATAGGCCCAAGGGTGGAGAGACTGGAACCAGGCTGGCCCCCTGCAGATGGAAGGGTGGAGAAATCTGGGATGTCTCCTTTTCCCCCGCAGAGTCGAGAGAGAGAGAGAGAGAGAGAGAGAAAGAGACAGCAGCGGTTTGTCAGCAGTTCACCACAGGGAAGGAGAAGAGCGGGGGGGGGCGCAAGGTGCCCAGCTGCCTGTGGGAGTTGAAGCCTGGGCAGTTAGCCATCCTTGGGAGTCGGGACTTTTAACCCTTCCTTGAGAAATGAAAGCTTTGTGAAATTTTTCTCCTCCTCGGTTTGAAAGAGAGGAAGAAAGACAGCTTGGACCCTGGGATGTTAGAAGGAGAAATTCTAGGTGGGAGGAGATGATGGAGTGGCTTTTTGGCTGGACTTTTTCTTGGTAGCCACAGACTTAACTGATCTTCTCCTCCAAGAAAGACTGTATTTTAGGAGGATGCCAGTGAGCCAAAGAGACCATGCTTCAGCTGGGAAAAGACAGAAGTGGAGAGAACAAAGAAAAGTTAGGGAGGTTTGTGGTGGTGCCCCCTGTCTTCAGAGAAGAAGAATATCTCTGTTCTTGGACCCTTGGCCCCAGGGGAAAATGGGGGGGGACTGTTGGTCCCAAAAATGAAAAACTGAACTGTTGTTTTTTCCCCTCTTGGCAGGGCATCCTTGAAAGGAAAAATCCTAAAAGCAGTCTGTCCATCCATGCATTGGTAGTGAAAGCACTGTGCATATAGAGGAGAGGGTCACCATTGGCAAACTTTTTTCTCTGAGCGGTGATGTGTGACATGGAAGCAGAGGGTGTGGCAGCTCTGTTTCTTGGGGGGTCTATGGCACAGGATGGGCTCCTCTCTCCCTCGATGGACTGAGTATCATTTGTCTGGAGGGTGGAAACCTGATTGGGGTCCCAGTTGTGTCTCACTGTGGTTTGTTGGAGTTGGGTGGTGGGAGGAGGAATGCTTTGGAAGGTTTTCATTTTCAATTTTGTGTGTTTTGGTTTTTTCCTTTCTTTTTCCTTTTACAGTAGTATAGTAGTAGTAGCAGCTCAATAAAGTTTGGGTTTTTTTTTTTTTCCCTTGTTATTAGGCTTGGGCCTGCTTTGCTCTGTTTCTGATAGCATTTCACAACATTCAATCGAGAGGTTGCATGTTCATGGGGGCACTGGCATTGTGCCAGTGTCGAACCATGACACCAGGCACCCCTGGTTTCCCTCAATAACCAGGCACCCTTCAATAGCTCATTTTGCTAAAATAAAAAGACCCAAGGCATTACATCTTGAAGAACATCTCTGTGAACCCTCTAGACTCCCAGCTACTCCCCCCATGGATCCTTCCCAATATTTGCAGGGTCAAAGCTCACGGCATCCAGTGTTTGCTGTCTTTTGTAACTGAATTCTCCCCTCTTTCCTCTGCCCCACCACCTTTAATTATCTCTAACTCCTCTGGTGAAAAAAAAAAAGCACCACCACCACTTCCCCCCTCCCCCTGGCAACAGCAGACTCACAGGGAGCAAAGGGAGGATTCCAGAGACCTCTGGCAAAAGTGCTGCTTTCTGAACATCTCCATTGGCCACTTGATTACCTATTGTTTCTTCTGAGTACCCTGCCTGATGTCCCTTAACAGGTCTTATTCTTACTTCTTTTGTTAAATTCAGGACCTCCAACAATCATGTAATTGAGCTCTCACATAGCATTTTGATAGCCTGTCTGCCTGTCCCTCACAGCCCCCAAATCATCAGGCTAGCCCAGATATATAGGGGCCTTGAGGGAAGGCGGATCAGGAGTTGGGCAAAGATTCCAAAAGAGTCTTCAATTCCCCCAATGTGGTTAAGCTGTTTATTGCATATGAGCAAGGGGAAAAGAGAGTGAACCAGGAAGGGATAGAGCCTTATCTAGGCTCAGGACAGGGAGGGCTCTTTGTCCCTCTGCCAACCTCATTGGGGAAGGAAGGAGGTGGTCCTACTATCAGGTCCTAGCTACAGGGGTCCCTGGGGAGGGAAAAAACATTGCCCGAGACTAATGCAACAGCATTTTAATGTGTTTTGTTAAGATTCTTTAATTCACTATTTAGTAAATCTGAAAAATTCAGCCAAATTATAATTTTGAAGTCTTTCAAGGCAGAATTGGGAAGGTTAGTACATATTTGTATGATTTCAAATATCTATAAATTCTTATACCAACTCTCAGGGTAAAATTGGTTGAGACAAATTATACATCCATAAGACTTTTAGCCACATCATTTTTCAGTAAAAAGACAAAACAAGTGTGAAAAATGCATATTGTATGATTGGCTCTCTGCAAATATTAAAAGGAATACTATATGTGTTATTTTGGAAAGTTATATTGTATTAATTTCTTTGTAGTACTGTTTTAATCCTTTTTTAAGTAATGTGGTAAATATAGTTTTTAGGCTATAGCATAATATTAAAATAAAAACTCTGTGATGTAAGATACTTTTTGTAACTAGCTCAAAAAATGGATAAGATAACCAAGAAATTCTTTCCATACTGATAACAGCAACAAGACACTAAAGATTCCAAGAGAAGAATTACTACCTCCTTATTGGGACTGTTTAGACTTCTTCCAGACTTCTAGGAGCCAAGAAATTGATTTACAACATGAAGGGGGAGGCAGAAATTAAGCAGACGACATCCTCTGTTTGAAAAGAATGTTTGCATCATGTATGAGATATATGAATATGCAACAGGCTATTGCTTTTAAGGGTTAATTCTTTGTTAGTGATGTATGCTTTTGTGGCTTACTGCCCAAGAGCATCGGGACATCTGTAATTCTTTGCTTTTTATTGTCTTTTATTGTCCTAACTCTGATTGTCTAAATTCTTGTTGCTCTAATTTTTATTACTCTTCTTATAACTATTTTATTACTATTAAACTTTTAAAATTTTAAAAGAAGTGATTGGCGTTTTTCACACAAGTTAGACAAAAATTAAGCTCAAGAATAAGTACAATGCTTTAACTAATATTTGATCCCTTACCAAGTCACTTGCATTGAAAACACAAACAAATTACAAACATTAACAAACTGACAGTGCAAGCAAGTATGGGGGGACTTTCAATTTCATTGGTTTTCATGCAGCTCCATCTCATGGGTTGGTAGGCTCCTATAAAAGAAAAGTGAACATTTGGCCTACTAGACTGACTATTAAAAAGAAGTAAAATCTTCTTTTGGCTAATACAAAGTGATAGAGTCTATGTGAAGAAATGATTATCACATTTGGGTGTGATTTTGCTGCTTGCAGTTTCTCTCCTCTCAAACTGTTTTCCATATCTTTAAAGCAGAGATGTTTGACATACCTAGAAAAGAGAAAAGAAACAAACTTACGAGACATTAATTTTGAAGAATTAAGAATTTTAGGAAAGTTAAGATGATAGTTAAATTAGATGTTGCTGACTTAGCGGAAGTAGATAAATAGGCTTTGCTCATAGTTCACAGTATCTGGATCTTAGATAAGATTTCCAAGATCTAGTAACTCATTGCTTGTCAACTTTATGTTTGGGTAGCTGTGCTTATCATAAAAAACAGAATGTGATAAACAGATTTCAGGGACACAAAAACAGTTGCAGACTTCCCGTACTTGAGGAATCCATTGAACACAGGAAAACTACAAGGATTCATTTGTCACGTATGCATTGAAAAGGTAGAAAGGTCAGAACGAGGAAGACTTATTTTACTTCTTAATTTTGGAGACCCCTCCCCAAAATGGACCCCCGACTCATTTCGGGGAACAAAACTACACATGCTTAATAGCCTTTTTGCCAATTTGCATATGAAGCGGAGCAGAGGAAGTGACAGGGATATGAATATGCATTTTTATTTTGTGTATTCAAGACTTCTGTAAATAAAAGGGCTTTGTAATACATGTGATTTTTGCAGTGCGCATTAGAGAGTTATCCCACGTACTGCCCGGCTGTTATAATAAACATACACTTTCTAACTTTAAACTGTTAGAGAGTTTTTGTCTGTCTCAGTTGGATATCGATATTAGATCGATATTCATATTTTAGTAAATCACTTCCCTGGCAAAAGACTCCTGAGTGAAACAAATGCATAATTGCATTGCTTATTCAGGTGGAATTTTAGCTTTTGTTCTATGAAATGCTTGTTGCACCCCTTTTGTTGTTTCCCACATGTTTTCAGTGGGGTTTACTTGGACAGGTGGTTCAGCAGATAGAGTGAGAGTGCTTTTAAAAAGTTTTGCAATAGTTTCAGTCTGTGAATTAGGCATTTAAGTTGCTTTCATCTGAGGGTTTTAGCGGGCTTCTGCTTTTCTCCCTGGAGCAGTTCATGTTAAAAACAGGACCACACTCCTGGTGCTAAAAGTGATTTCAGCATTTATTATAAAAAAGAAAGTTCTAAAGCATAGGGGCCTATGGACCAAGCAGGAGCAGTCTCGTCCAGGATACTGCAGCACCAGGAATAGGTCTTCTTTCTTGAGCAGAGATGTCCCTGATGCTCCAGGTGGAGCAGCACATATTCACTGGGTCAGATGCCCCTTTTTATCCTGTTTTTTGTCCATTTGGATTGGTTTCTGTTTGGATCCTTCATTTGCATGAAGGTTTAAAGTGTTTCATTGGCCCATCAGAGTTCTGTCCAGGTTGTCTCGGTTTGCTTGGGGGGTGGTGCACATTACTTAGGTGTGATAGGGTACGTTGAGTATCATATTTCTTATAACTACCCTTTTAACCCCTTTTACAATATAATAACCAAACTAACAGTATGTGCTTAACAATTATCAGCTATTTTACAACAGTTTCTAACCTATTTTTGACAGTTCGCCTTATCAGTTTGCTCCTTTTGTTCCAGTGATTTTCCTTTTGGATGTGATCAGTTTGGCAGGAAGCAGTGCCACTGCCTAAAGTCTTTCTTAATAACCAATCACCTTTTTGGTAACCAATCATCTTTTAGTAACCACTTGCTCCCTATCTCAATTTTCTTGCATCAAGTCCACCCCAAGGGTAGGGAGGTGACTAATAAATTAACCAAGGAAGAATAACAAAATATTTTCCCCTTAAGTTTTCCTATAGCCTCCACAGAGCAAGCTGCATGATAAATACCCAGGCCTGTATAGAGACACCATGATCTTCACAAGGCAGCAGCTGCAGAATTGGCCTCAGGATTAGAAACTGCCAATTCTAATTCTCCATAACAAACCCCAGACTAGATAGGGGTGGCAGACTTGGCTTCAGGATGGAAACCTGCCAACTCTGGCCTTTCACAACAAAACACACAAAAAGCACAGGGATGTGGGTGATATATTTCTCCTCCAGTCAGGTCTTATGAGCTCTCAGAGAACCTATCACACCCGAGATAGCTCAGCTACCTCGAATAGCATAAAATTAACAGGATGGCTTCTGAGGAAGTGTTTGAAACAGAAAAGTTTTAATAAAAGGCAAAATAAGAAAGCTCTTACAGAGAAAAACCAAGCGAGGGGCAAGAGGTTCTTGCTCCTGCTAAAACACCACACAACAGCAATTATTTCCTTTGTTCTCTTCTTTTTCTAGTGAAATACCTAGGTGGGACCTTTTGGCCTCTGTCCATTTGGGTAGCCCCAGTTTTGAGGTGGTGTCCCAAAGGCCCTATGAGGTGTCTTTTTACCAAATTGAGGAATAGAAACTTCTGGGCTTTTTACCCTTTTTAAGGAGACAAAGGATAATTTGGTCACTCCATCAACAGGGAGCACATTCCTACATGTGGGTCCCATCCAAACAGGAGCTTTAGGCTCAGCACAAGACCCTATGCAGACAAAGGAATTAAATCTCCAAGTCCATTTACCACAATTTCCACATTCCCTCAGAGAACTAAGCCTGCAGAAGAAACCACAATTTCCACAACCCCTTGAATAATCAATGATCTTTCTGACAATTTCACCTCCTTAGTGATAAAATTTAAGGTGGATTGAGAGGCTCTTGTGTTTAATAGGAAACACCTCCTCTTGATCCAGACCCACCTAAAAGTTAACAAGGGCTCCAGTGTGGTGGGTCCCTGGTATAATGGAAGCCCCTGACACCCCTAACAATCCATCTCCATTATCTTCAGGACTTCCTCCTCCTGAGGGTCCAGCTGTTTTTCCGGACACTCCCGCTTCCAGTGTCCCTCTGCCCTGCAGATAGCATACTGATTCTTTCCCAATCACTGTTTGGGTTGGCTCTACTCTGCTGATGATGGAATGCCTCTGCCACTTCCTTGTGACTGACCCCATCCCTTCTATCCTGGGGGACCTCTTGGGTCTTGCAGTTTATCCCTCTGGGGCCATAAAAATTCTGCCATCACCTTTGCCTTTTCTTTCTCCTTTTCCTTATCCCTTTTTACATATACTTGCTGTATCTTTCTAACCAGTTCATCCAGGGACTTATTCTGTCCTTCCCCTAGTCCCCCCCACCCACTGCCTGTGGGTACTCATTTTCCCACAGCGTAAAAACATTCATTTTTCCAGTGAAAAAACAAAAATCCTTAAAATAAAATCCTAATCTTTCCAGGTGCAATCTGCATTTCCCAGATATTCCTTCCTCCTTGCGCTCACAATCTTTATTGAAAGCTAAGTGGCATGCAACAAAATGTTAAACACAAGTAACATTGTAACAAGATGTGCAGGTAAAACAAGCAAGATAGCAAAGAAAGCAAGATAGCAGGGCAAGTGGGATAACAAGTGTCATCAAGAGCAAGATAGGAAGTTTTAGGGGAACTTGCAAACAGCAAATTTAGCTAAAAACAAGTTAGACTGAAAAACAAGAAGCACCAGGCATGCGCTGAAGATAGAGGAAAAATTTCAAATGTGAGGAAGACTACAGAATGGCTATAAATGAAAGTTCCAATTTATGAAAGTAAATGTATTTAATGTACCAAATATAAATTTCGAGAATAACAACAAAAAGAAAAGCCACTATCAAAAACAACAAAAAAAAGGTCAGTGCCGAGCCTGGGTGTCGGCGCTGGGTGAGACACAGGTTTGACCGCTGCAGCAGAGGGTCTCCTATGCTCCATGCAAACTGTCCTATCTGTCCGATGTTTATATGATTTTTATTGCCCAAGGCAGTGTCATGGTTTGACACTGGCACAATGCCAGTGCCCCCATGAAAATGCAACCTCTCAATTAAATGCTTTGAAATGCAATCAGGAACAGAGCAAAGCAGGCCCAAGCTTAATAACAAGGGGAAAAAAACCCACTTTATTAAGCTACAACTACTATACGACTACAAAAGAAAAAAGAAAGAAAAACACACACAAAATCCAAAATGAAAACCTTTCAAAATATTCCTCCTCCCACCCCCCAATTCCAACAAACCACAGTGAGACACATTTGGACCCTTAATCAAGTGTTCACCCTTCAATATAATCAATACTAAGTCCCTCAGGGGAGAGAGTAGTCTCCCTTGCACCATAGACCCCAAGGAAACACAGCTGCCACTTCCTGTGTTTCCATGTCACACATGGCACCGCCCAGAGAAAATCTGCCAGCGTGACCCTCTTCTTTCCATGCACAGTGCTCTCACCACCAATGCATGGATGGACAGACTGCTTTTAGGATTTTTCCTTTCAAGGATGCTCTGCCAAGAGGGGAAAAAACAACAGTTCAGTTTTTCATTTTTGGGACCACAGTCCCCCCCCATTTTCTTCCTCCCCTTGGGCCGAGGGTCTCAGGAACAGAGATCTTCTTGTCTTCTAATTCTCTGAAGACAAGGGGCACCACCACCAACCTCCCTGACTTTTCTCTGTTCGCTCCACTCCTGTCTTTCCTCAGCTGCTGAAGCAGGTCTCTTGGCTCACCGGCATCCTCCTAAAATACAGTCATTCTTGGATGAGAAAATCGGTTCAGTCTATGGCTAACAAGAAAAAGTCCAGGCAAAAGCCACTCCATCATCTTCCCCCCCAATCTTCTTTCCTTAACATCCCAGGTCCCAGGCTGTCTCTCTTCCTCTCTTTCAAACTGAGGAGGAGTAAAATTTCACAAAGCTTTCATTTCTCAAGGAAGGGTTAAAAGTCCCGTCTCCCTGGATGGCTCTTTGTCTGGATCTCCGGCTCCCACGGCTGGGTACCTTTCGCCCCCCCCCCCCCCACTCTTCTCCTTCCCGAGATGTAGTGCTGGCAGACCGTTGCTGTCTCTTTCTCGAGAGCGAGAGAGACTCTGGGGAGGGGGGAACGCAGACATCCCAGATTTCTCCACTCTTCCATCTGCAGGGAGCCAGCCCAGTTCCAGTCCCTCCTCACTTCGGCCTACCTCAAGCTGGGCTGCATGGCTCCCCTCCCCCACCCAGCCACGGGCCGGGCAGCGGAGAGTCCTGCACTGCACCCTGACCGGAACCAAAGAGAGCGAGTTCTCCTAGGAATTCTGCTTTTAACCCCTCTGTGTTCTCAGAGGCGTTTCCGCCCTCAATTGGTCACCCCAAGTGTCAATATCCAAATTGACCTCTTCCTTCCGAGAAGATTCTTTTTCCTGTGTCAAACCATGACAGGCAGAGTCCCTTTTCTTCGTTTTTGGACTGCACGTACTCAGGTGGAGTTCTTTTCTCTGTGGCAAGTTGAACAATACATGTCTGGAGCGTGATGAATACCCATGATCACGTTCCCGGAATTTGGTATTGAGATGTATCTTTCTGATGGCTCTGGCTGTCTCAGTTTTGGATATTTATTGCATATTTATCATCCGGGCGTTCCTGGGACCACTTTGATGAGTGATCCATCTCTGGGCTGGCCATGTTCAATTGCTTGTGGATGGAATCCTCCCTCCTTTGTCCAGGTGGTTTTGACACTGTGTTGCAATCCCTGTCGCTGGCTTGTGTGTTTTTTTAAAAACTTCTTATAAGAATATATCTTAACATTTAATTTTATAATTATAAAATATATGACAATTTTATTTGCATGAATTATCATAACCACATATAACAGAAGCCTTCATCAAAAGACCACCAGAAGACTGATGACCACCACAGAAGGAACTGACACGTGCAAAAGCAACAAACTGCTGTAAAACGATGACATAACTTTATGCAAATATGAGTATGCTAATGATATGTTGCAATAGTTACGTTGCACAGGACTTTTAAAATGTAACTGAAGGTTAAAGAAGAGGGAGTGAGTTTTTTGGCGGAAAGATCCCACTCACTCCCAGCCCTGAATAAACAAATACCTGCTCTGTAGCGATATGACTATAGAGTTTTATTTTCTTGACCAGTTTTGGGTTTCAGTCTGGGAAGCAGGCCAGGAGGATCTCTCTGCCTGGCTGCAAGGTCCCCTGGAGCTACAGACTTCCTTGGTTCGCCCCAAGAATTTCTCAGAGGAACTCCACGCTTCACTGGCTCTCTGCAGGGGTAGACAAGGACCGACTGCAGGAAATTTAAGGTATTTGTTGATTGTTTAGAATTTTGTTTTTGGTCTTGGTCAAGTAACTCCTGTAAGACATGTGATGATTCACACAGGGCGCTGTATCATGGGTGAAATTCCCGACTTTGATACATAAGGGGATAGAGTCCCCTAAAAGGAAGTCTGATGACTTTAAGTATTGGTCTAGGTTTTGGAATTTTGAGTTTGATTGTTGTATGTGTCATTTTGTGTCTTCTATATAAGACTACTGTTTCTTGTTTGTGTGTCTGTTAATAAGCTTTCGTTTCTTGTCTGTGTGTCTGTTAAAAGGATTTTGGCTTGTGCCACATCATACTCTCTTACCTTGTCTGTTTTGCGGATGAGGATGGTGTAGATTGTGCAGCAGCGGACCATATGATCCTTTCGTGCAAATTGCTTGTCAACATTGTAAACACGAATACTGGTGCAGGTCGAAACTAAGATTCCAAATTTGTGGTCCGTGCAGTATCTGTGGAATAAGAGTAAATAAAGGAACACAAGTGATAATTTTCGCTCTAAAGTGCAGCCATCTGGATAGCACCAGGAATGGTTGACAGTAAGGAGATTGTCAGAAAGAGTCAGTTGGAGTGTGTTTTGGCTCATTGGGAGGGATCCCTGGAGGCAATTTAAAGAAAAGTGATTTAATGAAATATTGTAATCAATGGTGGCCACTATATAAATTAGAAGATGAAGAAAAGTGGCCTATAAACAAGACCTTGAAATATAATATTCTATGGCAGTTAATGTTGTTTTTAAGAAGAGAAGAAAAATGAAATAAATTTATTTATCTGGATGTTTTTCACTCTGAGAAATAAGTCTGAGTAGCAGAGGGGGTGGTATTAATTTATCCCCGCAATATCCCTTAGTTTTGGTGCTAGAAAAGGATGGAGGTACAAGAAAAATGAGATGTTGTTCTGCATGTAGTATAGGTCAGAGATGTCTTAAACTGAGAGACAGAGAAGAAGATAGTGAGGTGGATCTTTTAGAATTACAATCTAATCTCCTCAGGAGAGTCCCCGGGGCACCTCAATTATCACCTAATGGTAGTAGATTAAAAAGTGAGAAAGGAGATGTCTCAGATGACCCAGACAAGGGAATGAACCTAGGGACTCCAGTAACAGCTCAAACTAGAAGCAAGACTGAAAACTCACAGGGACTATAGTGGCAGCTTTAGAGCAACATCAAAGAGGAGAATGTGGTTGGGGATGAGGAAGAGGTAAAGATGGAAATAGTAGAGGTGGCTCAAATCAATTCCAAGGGAGGTTAGGGCCAAATCAGTGTGCTTACTGTAAGGAAGAAGGGCATTGGAAACACCAGTGCCCAGAGTTATTGAACACTACACAGGAAGATGTTGTTGCAGCAATAGATAACAGTGGGTGACAGGGACTGGCAGATCTTTCCCTAGCAGACCTGCTGGTTAAGACACAGCTAGGAAATAACAAGTTGAATTCTTACTAGATACAGGGGCTACATTTTCAGTTTTAAACCAAGTTTTAATGCCTAAAAGTGAAAAACATATCCAGGTAATGGGAGCCACAGGCCAAACAGAGAATGCCTTTTTCTTAAAACTATAGGTGCTGCGATCCCCAACATGGGAAGAATGATGCACAAAACTCCAATTATTTCAGAAGGCTAATTAATTTCTTTATTATACTATATTATACTGTAACTATATTACACTACATTACACTAATAAAAGCTATCATTAACTAGGAAAACTCATGACTCTCTCCCTGAGAGTCCCAACATAGCTGTGACCTAATTGGTCAATAAATCCAAACAACCATCACCAGAATCCAATCAAGCAATCACCTTGGGTACACAATCTCCAGAACACATTCCACATGGGCACAAACACAGGCACAACAAATGAGATAAGAAGTGTTTTGATTATCTTTTCTCTGCTTCTCTCACAGCTTTTCTCAGGAGAAATACTGAGAAAGCTAAGTCTTTCTCTGTTCAGAGAGTATGTGAATACCACAAAAACTGTTAGAATACAAAAGTGGGAAAATGATGGGAATACATCAATTCCTCTATCTGCCAAATTCACCTAAATCCCTATTGTTAGGAAAATAAGGCCTTTTTGTTCATAATATAGAGTTTTTACATCCATAAAATAGAATTTTTACTTAGAGTTTTCACTTGTCTGAATATGTTCTCATTTTGCCAGGCATTCCAGTGGGTATCTCTCAAGGACAATTCCGTTACAAACTGTTTTAGGGAGTTGAAACTGATTTAGGGAGTTGATGTTGCTAGGCACCTAAGCACCTAAGCGAGTATCTTTCAAGGACAGTTCCGTTACAGACTTAGCAAAGCATGTACTCTTGTGGAATGCAAGTAAACGTGCCTAGAGATAACATTTCTTGTTTTGAGAGAGTTCCCAGATCACAGGGACAACCTTGAGGAAGACTACTGGCCTTCATCCCACGACCACCAAGAGGCAGAAAACGACCACCTAGCAACAGGGTGCACCTGCGCAGAAAAGACACCAGAACGTCACACATCCGGAAGAGAAGACCCAATAAGTTGGGGGGGAACGGGGGACGAAGGTGCGGTAGTTGGAATGACTGCCGCCCAGCGCTGATTTGCTTTCGTTTCCTACCATTAATAAATCTTTTTAATTAGATTGGAAAGCCTATTGTGCTCGTTCATAACACCTATTAGTCAGGGATCTTCTGGAAAATGTAGAGGCAGCAATTGAGTTTAGAGAGGGGAAAATTAAATTGAAAGTACCTGAAGGCAAATCGATTTTAGCGTTGGGATTGGCAATTGATACAGGACCAGCAAACAATAGTAACTATTTGGAGCAAATAATGAATCAAGTATACCCAAGAGTATGGAATACTGATGCTCCTGGGAGATCAAAATTTGCTGACCCTATTAAGATTGAATTACAGGCAAGAGCCAAGCCAGTGCTTAGGAGACAATATCCCTTGAGAATAAAGGACAGAAAATGGATTGAACCAATTATTAGCAAATTTTTGGCGCTTGGATTGTTGAAAGAATGTGAATCTGAATTGAATACTCCTATACTACCAGTTAAAAAACCTAATGGAATTTATGGATTAGTGCAAGATTTGTGAGCAGTCAATGGGATTGCTAAAAGTATTCACCCAGTGGTTGCAAATCCCTACACCTTGCTAACTAAACTCCAAGATAATCTCTTTTGGTTCTCAGTAATAGATCTCAAAGACACTTTCTGCTGCCTGCCACTTGCAGAAGAAAATCAAAACATATTTGCTTTTGAATGGGAGAAACCTAGCACAGGCAGGAAGAACCAACTTGCCTGGATGTGTGGGACTCAGATTCAGTCAAAGAAAAGAAACTGAGAGTTTCTAGCCAGGCAGATGCCTGGGAAAGAGCTGGAGAGAATGTAAATAATTCTTTATCTCTCTTGTCCTCACATTGTTTACAGTTAAGTTCTATCACTGTGTGTCAAGCACTCTGCACCAATGGTGTAGCTTGTTTTCACTTCAGAACCAATGGATTTGGCCTTTGCGAAGCTCTGTACAAAAGTGCAGTGTATTTTGAATAAATTGGAGTTTTACTCTCAGCAGCCTTCTGAGTGAGTCTTCTCATTCCCGTCCTGCCTCGACAGTGAAATGAATGGTGTTACCTCAGGGGTTCAAAAACAGTCCCACAATTTCTGGGAATCAAGTGGCTAAAGAATTGGAGAAATGGCAGCTTCTGCCTGGTGAAACACGGATGAAAAATCAAAACCCCACAATTCCTACAAAGATTTCTTGGGACAGTATGTTTATTACAGCGCTGGACGCATGTAGGGGATCGTTCCCCTTCAAAGGACATGTATCCCCCTGAGGACTTCTGATCCTTTTTTATTACCCCTTACTAATTTACATATGCATAGAATTTCACAATAGGTTCATGCATATTCATTCTGCTGATTTTGTGTTACACTTAGAGCTAGTTACACTTGTACCCAGTTTTTTATCATAAAGTACAGAAATGTTGCATTTCAGACTAGCAAAAGTTTAGTAGAAGTAGTTTGGCTAAGGCTTAGAATTCTTAGTAGGCCATAGGCTGTGTGTTGTTAGAAACAGTTGTTAGGTAAGGGCAGTACGGAATACTGGAGAGGTAGGAACTTATCTCAGGATACATTCCAAGAATGGGCCGTGGTAGGACATGTCATTATTTACAAGATGAATAGGTAGATCTTGGGGGAATACATTGTTTTTACCTAACAGAGTGAAGAGAATTTATGATCATAAAGAATGTTCAATTAAAACAAAGATTAATTTGTAAATAAATGATTGTTGGAGTGTAACGTAGACAAATATGCGTTGAATTAAGCAACCATTGCTATAGACTCTATATAAACGCAATGATTTGTTAGCTCGGGGGGCTCTGACTTTGGACATTAGTCCTCAGGCTCCCAGGGCCCTCAATAAAGCACCGCATAAAACGACTTCGGTTGTTTTGTGTTCTCTGTACGGGCAACAGAAAGAACTGGGTCACTCTGCCCTGTCTGTTTCAAGGTTCAAGGCGTCTTTCTTATCTCTTATCTCTTCAGCTTGGAAATTCACATTCTTTCTCCTCAGCTGGGGCAGTTTTACTAGTGCTGCAAAGTTGCCAGACTGAACAGCATATTTTACTTATGCTGCTAGCAAGCTCAAAGTTGCACATTTCACCAAGCTGCAAATTTCACCTAAATCCAAATGGATTTCTACCCTGTTAAATTTTCACTCTGTCTCACTGGGGAGGGAACACTCCCACAATATGTACATGATCTACTAATTGCTACAAAAACTTTTCAAAGAGTGCCTTGTATGTGTGGCATTAATATTAATCAAGTTATAATAAGCAGCCCAGATCAGCTCCATGAAACAGCCTCTAGGCTGACTGACAGAAGCTCATAGACAATGGGAGCTCTCCTAGGATGCATGGATCTTATTGGTCCAGAGTGTGGGGGCAAACAGACCAATGACCTGTTTCGACCTGGGAGTTTTGAAATGTCTATAAAAGGTGCCAGAGACAATAAATGAGGCCATTTGTCTGAGGAAACGTGTGTGAGTCTGTCTTAAGTTATGTTTCAAGCATAGGAACTCCACCGTGTGAGGATTTAACAGTCCAAAGACCTGTGGAATTGTGGAGAGAGACAGAGCAAAAAGCTGAAAAAGAAAGAGGCTGGAAAGAGCCCAAAAATAGGCAGCAAACGTTACAGGAGCTAACTTTGCAACAAAGGTTGCGGAAAATCACAGCCAAAGGACTGTGTGGAAGAAAAACCAGAGATAGCTTGTGAAGGGGGCTAACAGTGGGCCTGTTAGATAAAGGACTGAGAAGAAGCTGAGAAGCAGGAAGAAGCTGATAAGGAGCTTTCTCCAAGGCTGTTACCAAGGAGACCAAGAGAAGAGAGGAATTGAAAAAAGATAAAGAGGGAACTTTGCAGCTGGACAAAGTATTTTTAGAAAGTTAGCTGAAGTCACTGTTACTTTTCACCAATGGTGTTATGTTGACTTCTTGTGGCCAATAGGGAAGAAGAAGTATAAACAATTAGAAAGTGTAGAAAAGGTCAGCCATCTTCAATAATTTAGAGTTGCTATCTGAGAATGCTTAATGTCTCTGCTTTGTGTCGTGACCGCCTTAACAACGACATCTGGTGATCACCGAATGGAACAACAGCCTGAACAACATACTCGGTCTGGACCCACACGGGGTTCTAGAGACTGGCAACCTTGACCCACTGGGGCGTAGTGGGGGAGGCAGCGTTGGTGCAGATGAGAGTGGCATGTGGAAGCCACAAGGAGGTTCGGACCTGAATTTCTCCTATCAAGACACCTGGAAGCAGGTGAGCCACCAACTAGTAATAATGGGAAATAACTTATCTAAAGAGGAAGAGATTGTTTTGGCTACATGGAAAGTTTTGTTAAGAAATAAGGGAATTAGTATTCAAGACTATGCCCTTCATAGTATATTGCTGTGGGCTAAATCACAGAATTTTGGCACTGATCCTGACACAGCATTTAGCGTTAAAGCATGGAAAAAAGTTGGGGACAGGCTGTGGGAAATCATCTGAGCGGGAGATAAAACTGTTGTCGCTTTAACTGTTACTTGGGGATTGCTTTTTGAGGCATTAAAGGAATGGAAAACAGAGCGAGAACAAGCAGAGCTTGGTGCAGACGAAAATTTGGGCTTGATAACAGAGACTGACAGGGAAGATGAGTTAGATGGGGCCTCTGATGGGGAACTTGTTGAATCCATCTTTGAAGAACGTGCAGGTGCCATGGAAATTACCAGGCAGGCTACCAAAGCTTCCGGGAAAGCTGCCAGAGCTTCTGGGCTGTATGCCTAAGCTTCTGGAAAAGCTGCCAAGCCTTCTGGGAAAGCTGCCAAAGCTTCCAAGCTTCCGGGTCGACTGCCAAAGTATCTCCTTATCAGGTTCCTAAACCTCTTTATCTCACACCTGCACAGCAGCTCGCTATGGTGCCTGTGTACACTACACCGCTGAACCAGTTAGCTAAAATGTCTTTAGCAGAGAGAGAAACCCAGCCGTCTGCCCCCCCACTCCCCTCTGAACTGCAAGAAAAACCTGCAAGGTCATATCTTCCGTTGCCTGACAGTGATAGTGAATCAAGTGAAGACTCACCTGCAATAACACCTGAGCTGGGGCAAATAACTGTTGACAGTTCTTCTGATATATCTAGCCCCATGGACTTTGCCTCCACGTCAAGTAACCGTGCTTCCTTGACAGCCTCAGCAGTTTTGGGAATTTGTTAGGAAAAAAGCAGCTGAAGAAAATAATTGGGACATAATAGAAAAATTAGGTGCCCCGAAACTATCTCAGGAGCAGAGTGCTAATGCAAATGTTGCTTGTGATAACCCTATGGCTTTTCCAGTTTTTAAAGCAGTTCCTGGAACAGAGCAGAATGATAGGCATTACGTCTTTGCCTGGAAGGTTGTGCAAGATCTCCAATCGAAAGTGGCTCCGTTTGGTATTAATTCCTCAGAGGTAATGCAATTGATACATGTAATTAATGCAGACATGCTTGCACCTTATGACATCATGCATCTTGCTACAATTTTATTCCAACCAGTACAGTATGGTGTGTTTAAAAAAAAACTTGGAGACGAGGGGCTGAACATACAGCTTTAAAAAATATGCATCTGCTTCAACACAACCCTTGTCATGCTGTGGGTGTTGATGCCTCATCGGGCATTGGGCCTTTTGCCAACCCAGATTTACAGGCAAGGTGGGATCTTTCAATTTTGACACAAGCTCAGCAAATAGGCATGAGTGCTTTAATTAAAACAATGGAAATGGCAGCTCCAAAACAGAGATATGTTACTATACAACAAGGAATGAGAGAACCATTTTTGCAATTTGTGGAAAAGCTTGCTACAGCTATTGAAAAACAGGTAGATGATGAACCTTTGTGACACAGATTGTGTATACAACTGGAAAAAGAAAATGCAAACCCAGACTGTAGAAAGATTATTGACACCTTACCTGGGGAACCCACATTGCCTGAAATGGCTACTGATTGCTCAAAGGTTGGTTCAGTAGAGCATAAAATGGCAACTCTTGCTGCAGTTCTAAGGCCTCCATCAAAATGTTATAATTGTGGACAGCAAGGGCACATAAGGGCACAGTGCAATACCCAGAAAATAGCATCTAAGTCAAATGCAAGCAGCAATGTTATGTGCAATCACTGTGCAAAAATTGGGCACTATGCTAAACAATGCAGGAGTAAATATCATGCAAATGGTCAGCTGTTGCAGGGAAATGGGAAGACGAACGTGAAGGGGCACGTGGGGACACAAATACCCCGACAACAACAACAACAATTACAGGCCTTCCCGTTACCGCAAAGCTACCCATTTGCAAACAACATTCAGGGGCAACAAGTGGGTCTGCAGGGATTGATATACCCACCACCAACACAGTAACTATTTTGACAAAAGAAATATGCAAAGTGCCCCTTGATGCCTATGGCCCAATAGGACGGGGATCGAGTGCATTTTTGTTAGGGAGATCAAGTACTACACTTAAAGGTATTCATGTGCATTTAGGACTTATTGATGCTGATTATTTAGGACAGATTCATGCTATGGTATCAATTGATGACCCCTCTGTTACTATTCAGAAAGGAACTTGCATTGCTCTACTTGTACCTTTTGTGAGTTCTGTTCCCAATACAGTGGACCAAAGTCGCGGCGCAGGAAGTTTTGGATCAACAAGAGTACCTCAAGTGTTCTGGACTGAGAAAGTAAGGGAAAACCGTCCAGAAAAGACATGCATCCTCACAGCCAGTGGATATCATCCAGGAACCATATCGGTAACAGGTTTGATTGACACTGGAGCAGATGTTGCAATACTTTCACAACTTTGTTGGCCTCAGTTGTGGCCTCTCACTCTTGCAAGTTTTGGACTTATGGGGTTGGGTGGTGCTACAATAGATGGCTTGTCAGCCATTGTAATTAATGTGAAACATCCTGATGGCCAACAAACTAACATCAGACGTTGTGTTGCGGAGGCTCCTCAAAGTTTGTGGGGAAGAGATTGCTTATCTCAATGTAGTATCAAAATTACTACAGATTTTTAATAGGGACCACTGTGATGCAGGGCACTGAACACCCAGTTATAGCCTTGACATGGTTGACGGATAGACCTGTCTGGGTTGATCAGTAGTCCCTTACTACTGAAAAGCTTAGTGCCCTGCAAGAATTAGTCACTGAACAATTGCAAGCGGGACATATTGAAGAATCATTCAGCCCCTGCAATATCCCTGTTTTTGCAATAAAAAAAAAATCAGGAAAATGGAGACTTTAACATGATTTAAGGCAGATAAATTCTGTAATGGCAACAATGGGAGCTTTACAACCAGGCCTTCCTACACCCACAATGATTCCACAGGAATGGCAAATAGTTGTCATTGATTTGAAAGATTGTTTCTTTACTATTCCATTAGCTGAGCAAGACAAATAAAAATTTGCTTTTACTGTGCCTTCCACGAATCATGTTCAACCCAATAAAAGATATCAGTGGAAAGTACTCCCCCAAGGCATGAAAAACTCGCCAACTATTTGTCAATGGTTCGTGGCATAGGCCTTGTCAAAAGTGCGGGAGCAATTGAATAGCTGTTATTTTTACCATTACATGGATGCTATCTTGTTGGCATCTAACAACAAACAGTTATCAGCTCTTAAAGAATGTGCTGTGACAAATTTGAAAGCCTTTGGTCTGAATATTGCCCCAGAGAAAGTGCAGGAACACATGCCTTGGAAATATCTAGGTATGTTGGTGACTAACACTCAAGTTATGCCTCAACCTGTAAAATTAGACATTGATGTTAAAACTGTTACTGATGTACAGAAATTGGTTGGTGCAATAGGTTGGATGCAATCATATTTAGGCATAACTAATTATCAAATGCAAACATTGTTCAATTTGCTATGGGGGATCACTTCCTCTACTGATGAGAGGCAATTGACTCAGGCAGCAAAGAGGACTTTAGAAGAAATTGAATTAGCCTTAGCACACAAATTTGTTAACAGAATAGGTACCTCTGTTGGTGTCCAATTGTTTATTTTGAAGGACCATGAAATACCATATGGAATACTGTGTCAATGGAGTGATAATTGGGAAGACCAACCACATATTTTGGAATGGGCATTTTTATCTTTCAGATCTCGGAAAACAGCTCCAGGACTTTATGACCTTTTTGCAGATATTATCATTAAAGGTCGCAGGCATTGTCATGAGATTCTGGGACATGACCCTGTGACCATTGTGATATCTGTACAACAGTGGTATTTTGAATGGTGCTTTCAAAATAATCATGAGTTGCAATCTGCCTTATCTGGTTTTACAGGCCAAATAAAATACCATTTGCCTTATCATCCTGTTTTAAAACTGGCCAAGGAGATCCCTTTTGGAGGGAAGCAAATTTGTTCTCCTGTTCCAGTGGAAGGTATAACAGTTTTTACAGATGGATCAGGAAAAACCAGAAAGCCAGCTGTGGCCTGGAAAAAGGATGATCACTGGGAGTATGAGACAATGATTCAGCAAGGATCTCCTCAATTGGTTGAACTTTGTGCTGTTCTTTTGGCTTTTTCTTTATTTTCTGATCCTGTAAATATAGTTACTGATTCCATTTATGTTGCTAATCTAGTTAAACATTTAGATCAAGCAGTGTTGTATAATATTAAAGAGAAGCCATTATTTACCATGTTAGTGAAGTTATGGGCAGTTATTTGTTCTCAAAAACATCCTTATTTCATTATGAATATTCGTAGCCACACATCATTACCTGGATTTTTTGTTGAAGGCAATGCTTATGTAGATTCCCTAGTAGCTGCTGCTGCAATCAAAACTGTACCTAATGTGTTGCAGCAGGTAGTTTTGTCTCATCAATTTTTTCATCAGAGTGCTCAAGCTTTACAGTAGCAATTTAAATTGTCTCCTGGTGAAGCAAAATCAAGTATTTCTTCTTGTCCTGAATGTCACATGACTCATGTTTCTCAATATTATGGTACCAACCCTCGGGGTCTATCCGCTTTAGAGGAATGGCAAACGGATGTTACAAAAATGCCAGAATTTGGTCACTTTAAGTATGTTCATGTTACAGTGGATACCTTTTCTCATGCAATGGTTGCTTCAGCATTCACAGGAGAAAAAAACTCGTGATGCTATTCGTCATTTTTATCATGCCTTTTCTATCCTAGGTGTTCCATGTCACATAAAAACAGATAATGGCCCAGCATACACTTCACAGAAAATGGAAGCATTCTTTTGTGCTTGGGTCATTGAGCATTCAACAGGCATGCCGCATGTTCCCACAGGCCAAGCAATCATCAAAAGGGCTGATGGTCTTCTTAAACGTCAGGTTCAAAAACAAAAAGGGAGAATTTAACAGGAGTCACCTTGAGTAAGATTAGATAAAGCTGTTTATGTGTTAAATTTTTTGTGTCCCCTACCTGACTCAAAGTTATCTCCAATTTTATACCGTTTTTACTCTTTGAATTCTAAGCAACCAGATTTTCGTAGAAATGTTAAGGTATGGGTTAAGGATTTAATTACTTGCATGTGGTCTGGTCCAGCGGAACTAATAACCTGGGGGAGAGGTTATGCTTGTGTTTTGACAGATAATGGTCCTCGATAGGTTCCTGCTCGCTGTATTAAACCTTATCTGGAGCGTGCAGGAAGGAATAAAATGGATGGTTCCACAGCCAAAGCAGAACATGCAGATGACACCGGCTAAGGCCATATATCAGCAAATTTATCTCATCAGTTTTCATGTGCTTTTATAGTAATTAAAGGATGTGGGTTTGATTTGCACTCATCAGGATCTTCTTTTGAGCGCTTTGGGTGGTTATAGTTTATTAGATATATAACTTGATAGGATAGAGTAGTTAAACTTAAAAGCACTTATAGATGGATGAAGGACAGGAATGATTGTGTTAAGAATGGGAATGTTAATTTTCTTGATAGTTGTGATTGTTGTTTGTGTTTCCCCTGTCTGCTTGGATTTTCGCAAAGGGCCCTGCAAAAATCCATAGCAGTTGTGTTTACAGTTCAAAACCAAGATGGGGCAATTGTGGAAGGGGCTAACAGCGGGCCTGTTAGATAAAGGAGAAAGAAGAAGCTGAGAAGCAAGAAGAAGCTGATAAGGAGCTTTCTCCAAGGCTGTTACGAAGGAGACCGAGAGAAGAGAGGAATTGAAGAAAGATAAAGAGGGAACTTTGCAGCTGGAGAAAGTATTTTTAGAAAGTTAGCTGAAGTAACTGTTACTTTTCACCAGTGGTGTTATGTTGACTTCTTGTGGCCAATAGTTAGGGTAGAAGAAGTATAAACAATTAGAAAGTGTATAAAAAGTCAGCCATCTTCAATAATAAAGAGTTGCCATCTGATACTGCTTGGTGTCTCTGCTTTGTGTCATGACCACCTCAAAACCAACAATAGCAGGAAAAGGAAGAGTTTTGAAAGAGCCCAGGAGCTGCAGCAAAGGCTGCAAGGATTAAGCTTTGCAAAAGTTTGCAAGAAAATCACAGCCAAAAGGCTGTGTGGAAAGGAAACCAGAGAAGTTGAAAACAGAAGAAAAACCCCACTGGAGACCATGAGCACTTGGTTTTCAGCATCAGAAATCCCCATAATACAGGTATGGAAATTTTTCTGTAAGGAAGGGGACATAGACTGTGATGAAGAAGCATTATTTAGATTAATTATATGGGCAAAATCCCATGGATTTCACACAACAAAAGAAACTGCTTTTGACCTTAATACCTGGGAACGAACTGGCCACTTTATATTAAAAGCAGCCTCAAAGGGGGAGAAAAATGCAATAAGAGTTATAAAATCGTGGAGGTTTTTTTTTACTCAATAAGACTATTAAATACTTAACTGTATTGGGAGGAAAACACATGGGAGGAGTTTTCAGGGGAGATGGACACCTCTCTAAGCCCTCAAAGCATGTGGCATGATACAATGGCCAACCATGCCGCCCCACGTGGTCGAGCTGCTTTGAACTACCCTCCCACATCGTCACTGTTCCCAGGAGGACCATCCCCCACAGCTCCCCAGCAAGGAGTTGCCCCGCCACACAGGGTGACAAGGGGGCCCGGTGGTGTCCCAGGGATGCTGGGGCACCCCATGCTGACACCCCAAAAATACCACTCAATGCCTGCCCCACGCAGATGCTGCAGGAGCTCGAACAGCACCGCCATTTTGGCTTGGCAACCAGTGAGCATGACATAGATCCATGCTGTCCCCAGGACTACCCCCTGCCACCGGGCTAGCCATGCCCCTGATTGCCATGGAAACACCCTGACTGCCTCTGCCCAGAGCTGGTTGGCTCAGCCCACAAACCACACCCACAGCCCTGCCTCTGCAAACCACGCCTCCGCGCCTGCCTGCTGCTGCAACAACACGGGGGTGGAACCTGAGATGACATTGCTACAAATGTCCGGATGTTGCCACTATGTCACACCCGTAAACAAGCTGGAACCAGGAAGCTACAACACCATGAGTCACCAGCCCCCAACATGCAGCTGTCACTGCCGCAGCACCATGGCATCTACAGCCAAGGTCCCAACAAGCTGACGAAGTTCCTACAACCCTGCCAACACGAGCTCCAGCCCCTTCGATGTTCCTAGCAAGAAACATTCCCACTCGAGACCCAGTAATCTTCTGGATGGAAGTAAAACAAAAGGCTATAGTTTATGGAGATATAGAAGGGGCTGAACTAATTTTGGTACTCATGCATTCACCATCATCAGAGAACTGGCAACAGGGTGAGGGAACAGTTACAGCATTCCCAGTGGTGCAAGGAAATAAGGCAACACCTGACAAATACATTCCCTTTAATTGGCAAATCCTCTCAGAGCTATATCACCTAGCTGCTAAACATGAGCTAAGATCACCTGCTGTTGCAAATATGCTTCAATTTATAACTGCTAGTGAATTGACCTAATATGATATGAAGCAGATTGCAAGGTTACTCTGCACTCCAGTACAATATATGATGTTTGAATCAAACTGGAGAGCTTATGCAGAAGATCAGGGACTAAAATGCCCAAGTCCTTTGCAGCAGAACCCATACTTTGAAGCAGGGATCTCTCAACTTATAGGACTGTTCCCCATGGAAGAACCACAAATCCAAGCACGTTTGAACCCCTAATTCTAGCCCAAGCAGAGGATTTAGCAATGAAGAAGCAAAAAAAAAAATCCTAACAGTTCCAGCCTGAACAGGAAGCTTCTACCAATCAAACCCCAACAAAACTTCACAGACACCCTGCCTTCTGATATTTCAACAATAAGAAAGGTTCCATATTCCAAAAACTCTAATAAACTGATAACATATGGTGAAGGTAAAAGCTTTGAAAAAGTACCACAAAATAATTACAAATTTGTATAACTGCTTGTAAAATATGCCTTAGAGTTCATAATACAATATCTGTCATTACTGTTTACATTTATTAAAATCAAAATCGTTACGCCTATGTGTAGTTTCCCCCCATCACGCAGCCCCCGAATAATCCGACTAGCTCAGAGATAAGGGGCTGTGAGGGAAGGAATATCAGGAGAGGGGAAAGATATTCAAAAGAGGCTCTCACCCCAGGGTATAGCTGGTACAGCTCTCTTTATTCTGTGTTGTCCATGTGGAGAGCGGGGCAAAAGAGAGACAAAAGGAAATCTCAGGGGTCTATATAGGTTTATGACAGGGTGGGCTTTCCTGGCTCTCCGCCAACCCCGTTGGGGCAGGAAGGAGGGGTCCAGGGGTTATCTTGATCAGAGTCACAAGGTCCCGGGGGAAGGGGGGCACAGGGTGCCCATGAGCTCACTGTAACACCTCCCCCTTATTTGTTAAACAAGGTTGCAGCAATTCACTGGGCTCAATTCAACCCTGAGCAGGGTCCTGAACACCAAGGTTACAAGGAACAAAAAAACAAGGAGTAACAAAATTGATCTAACAACAGATGTCCACCACCCCGTGAATCCCCAGCCCTTAAACATTCTCTTCAGCATTTGCAGGATGAACACTTGTATGGGGTTCATCACAGGGTTGAGTGGGAGGTAGGTTTTCTCTAAAAGGGAAAAACAAACATTTTAAGAACATGTTAAAGTTTCAGTTTCTGCCGGAAGGAATTCATGCTTAGGAACATTCCTCTCCTTCCATCCGGCGGCGTCTTCTCTTTGAAGCATCAGCTACTTGCTTCCTGTCCCCTTTTGTCTGACCTGGAATCTTAGGGACAAAAGGTTTCACCCACTTCTGGGGAATCCACCGAGGGCCTGAGGGAGTAGCTACACACGCATAGCCACGACCCCAGGTTACAAGTCCATAGGGACCCTTGGTTTCCCAAGTTTCTGGATCCCTAATCAAGACCGGGGGATGCTGAGACAATTTGAACTGGTTGCCACTGTTAAAGTGACGCACAACTGGTGGACTCATATTTTCAAATGAACAATTCAGAAAATTGATGGTAAACATGGCTTTACAGAGCCTCTCTCGTGGAGACATCCACGGAGCTGAGCTGTTTTGTTTTTTCAATACCTGCTTGAGCGTCTGGTGTGCACGCTTGACTACAGCTTCACCTGTGGGGGAGTGGGCAATGCCAGTCTTATATTCCACTCCCCACTGTTGGAGAAATTCCAGAAACTCCTTGGATACATACGCTGGGCCATTTTCTGTTTTGATCGCTTTTGGCACCCCCAATACTGAAAATGCTTGCACTAGGTGTTGTTTGACATGTGCAGACTTTTGTCCTACATGAGCAGAGGCATACACTGCACCTGAGAATGTGTCCACGCTCACATGAACGCATTCAAGGTGACCAAAACTCTGAATGTGTGTGATGTCTGTCTGCCATACCTCACAGCTGCTAAGGCCTCTGGGATTTACCCCCATGCCCAACGATGGCACAGCCTGCAGCTGGCAATTAGGACAGTTGGTCACAATGGGTCGGGCCTGACTCCCTGTTAGCTGGAACTGTCGAATCAGACCTGGCACATTCTGATGGTAATGCTGGTGACTCAGCTTTGCCTGCTGGAAAACATCAGAGAGACGTGCTTTTTTGACTGGTGCAGCAAGGGAGTCTGCTTTTCGGTTCCCCTCTGCAATCTCACCTGACAAATCAGTGTGTGACCTCACATGCATCACAAAGAATGGATGCTCTCGGTGAGAGATTAAATAAATTAGCCTTGAGAGCAACCTGAAGAGATGTTCATTTTCTATTTCTCTGAGCACAGACTGCTCTGCCCTGGACACTATACCTGCCACATAGGCAGAGTCTGTCACCAAGTTGAATGGCTCAGAAAACTTCTCAAAAGCTCTCACCACTGCAGGCAGTTAATCCACCTGGGGGGATCCCTCCACAAGATCAACATCAGCTTCCCAAAGCTGAGTCTGTGGATTTCTCCAAGTCATCACCGACTTGTGGGAAGCCCCAGAGGCATCAGTGAACACTGTGAGAGCCTTGACTGCCCTCTAGCTCCTTTTCTCTTGAGGAATAAGGTGGAATTCCTCATTGAACAACTTGTGAGACGGGGCATGGACTGATATTTGTCCCCTGTAGCTGTCCAGAGATAGCTGGAGACTGGCACTGCTCTGGATCAAATGCTCAAACATCCCTTTGGTCAGCCTCTCAGGAGAGTTCCTTCCCTCCTCAGAAAGCCTGCCTGGAAAGTGGATACATGCAAAGTCACACCCTGCTAATTCGCACAACCTCACTCTGGCTTTATGAATCAGCTTTGCTATCAGCTCTTGTGGCCTAGTGATGGTTTTGGATCTTTGTAGTGATAGGAAAACCCATTCTATGATTAAGAGTGGATCCTTCTGCCCCTTGGTCCATTGGAAAATCAACCCGTATAGGTATGGCAGCTTCCCTAGAACAATGAACTGGAAAGGCACATTTGGGTCACACCGTTTTGCCTGCCTTTCTGACAAGGCCTTCTGTAGGTTTTCGATTGCTGTCTTTGCCTCTGGGGTCAGTTCCCTGGGGGAGGCCAGCTCCCTCTCGCCCTTCAATAAATTGAAGAGAGGTTCCAGGTCCTCATTTGTGAGGCCTAGCCAGGGCCTCACCCAATTTAAAGACCCACACAGCGAGTGGAGGTCTGCTAGTGTTCTGGGGTTGCAATTTATCTCCAATTTCTGTGGGACAATAGTCCTTGCAGAAATTTCCAGGCCCAGGTATCTCCAAGGTGGCATTCTTTGAACCTTGTTTTCCTGCAATTGAAATCCAATAGAGGTTAAAACTTTAACCACTAAGTCAAGTGTGTATAGGAGTATAGAGTCATTGGGAGCACAGACAAGCACATCATCCATATAGTGAAGGATGATGGCATCCTTTCTCTCTGCACGTACTGGAGACAGTAGTGCTGCTACATACTGTTGGCATATGAAAGGACTGGATTTTAGATCTTGGGGCAAAACTTTCCAGTGGTAACATTTCATCGGGGCTTCCCGATTGATAGTAGGAACTGAGAATGCGAACCTCGGGGCATCTTCAGGGTGCAATGGAATCTGGAAGAAACAGTCCTTTATGTTGCAGCATTTTTGAGAGAAAGAGGACATGAATTGTGAAAGTTGAGCTACTCCAGGCTAGGCCTCAGATTGAGGCCTGGTGGGGCCTTCAGGCCTCTGACGCAGTTAGAAATTCAGAGGTTGTGGCGCAGATAGAAAATAGTCTTAAGGTATTGTAGGGACCACCGGGTGTGAACTAGTATAGGTTTTATGGTGTACAGTGTAGGCCGTTTTAAGGAAAAGGTAAACAATGTTAGCCTACCAATCAGAGTGTCTTTGTTTCTGTAAACTATGTAGAAGCTTATATAAACTACCGCCTGATTTTGAATAAACGGAGAACGTTGCATTAATCATATTGATTGGATGTGCGTTTGTCTTGTCCAGTTTCCCGTTTCCCTGAGGTTCCCTGGCTTTAAGTGGCGCCCGCACAGGGACCCAGGAGGCTCCGAGAAGGCTGCCAAATTACTTTTAGAGTAACGGGCTGTCATGGTTTGACACGGGAAGAGAATTTTTTTTTTAGAAGGAAGAGGTTCACCAGTCAGGGGTCAGGTTTAGATACTGACACTTGGGGTGACCAATTGAAGGTGGACACGCCTCTGAGAACACAGAGGGGTTAAAAGCGGAATTCCCAGGAGGACTCGTCCTTTTTTGGTTCCGGTCACCGCATGGTACGGACCTCTCCCCTGCCCAGCCCGGGCTGGGTGGGGGAGGGGAGCCATGCGGCCTGTGGAGGTAGGCCCAAGGGTGGAGGGGCTGCAACCAGATCTGGCCCCCTGCAGATGGAAGGGTGGAGAAATCTGGGATGTCTCCGTTTCCCCCCCAGAGTCTCTCTCTCCCAAGAGAGAAAAAAAGACAGCGGTGGTTTTATCGGCAGTTCGCCGCAGGGAAGGAGAAGAGCGGGGGGGCCGCAAGGTGCCCAGCCGGGCTGTGGGAGCTGGAGCCTGGGCAGCGAGCCATCCTTAAGAGTTGGGACTTTTAACCCTTGCTGAGAAATGAAGGCTTTATGAAATATTACTCCTCCTGAATTTGAAGAAAAGAGAGACAGCTTGAAACCTCAGATGTTTAGAGAAGAAGGTTGGGGGCAGATGATAGAGTGGCTCTTTGGCTGGACTCTGCTTGTTTACCATAGACTGAACCACTCTTTCTTTCAAGAGGGACTGCATTTTAGGGGGATGCATTGGTGGGCCAAGAGACCTTCTGCAGCAACTACCAGTTTTGGAGTGGACAGAGAGCTGAGGAGGGTGTGAGGATGCCCTCCATCTTCAGGAAGAAGAGAAGGCGGTCTCTGTCTTTTGGACCCTCGGCCCCAGGGGAAAATGGGGGGGACTCTAGTCCCGAATTGTGATACTGGACTGTTGTTCCTGGTGGTCCTTGGCAAAGCATCCTTAAAGGGGCCCTATAAGCAGTCTCTGTCCATGCACGGTGGTGAGAGCACTGTGACATGGAGAGGAGAATGTCACACTGGCCCGGTGTGTCTGGGCGGTGCCACGTGTGACATTGGAAACACAAAAGGTGGCAGTTGTGTTTCCTGGGGGTCTATGGTTGCAAAGGGGGACTCCTCTCTTCCCCGAAGGACTCAGTATTGATTATATTGAAGCGTGAAAACTTGATTAAGGATCCAAATGGGTCTCGCTGGGGTTTGGTGGAGTTGGGTGGAGGGAGGAGAAATGTTTTGGAAGGTTTTCATTTCGAATTTTGTGTGTTTTTTTTCTTTCCTTTCTTTTCCTTTTGTAGTAGTAGTAGTAGTAGTGTAATAAAGCTTTTTCTTTTGTTATTAAGTTTGGCCTGCTTTGCTCTGTTCTTGATCACATTTCACAGCATTTGGTTGGTAAGTTGTATTTTCATGGGGCGCTGGCATTGTGCCAGCGTCAAACCATGACATTTTTTGGTTCCCTGACTGGGAATTCGAATTTTGGGTAAGATAAGATGGTGATAAGATGAAGGCTGTGAGATGGGATCAAAAAGGAACAAAAGCAAAGCATGAGTTTGGTTAAATGTAGTTTTGGTAATTATTTTTTGTAATCTGTGTTCTCAGAGGCGAAGGGTGGAGTGTCATGGTTTGACACGGGAAGAGAATTTTTTTTTTAGAAGGAAGAGGTTCACCAGTCAGGGGTCAGGTTTAGATACTGACACTTGGGGTGACCAATTGAAGGTGGACACGCCTCTGAGAACACAGAGGGGTTAAAAGCGGAATTCCCAGGAGGACTCGTCCTTTTTTGGTTCCGGTCACCGCATGGTACGGACCTCTCCCCTGCCCAGCCCGGGCTGGGTGGGGAAGGGGAGCCATGCGGCCTGTGGAGGTAGGCCCAAGGGTGGAGGGGCTGCAACCAGATCTGGCCCCCTGCAGATGGAAGGGTGGAGAAATCTGGGATGTCTCCGTTTCCCCCCCAGAGTCTCTCTCTCCCAAGAGAGAAAAAAAGACAGCGGTGGTTTTATCGGCAGTTCGCCGCAGGGAAGGAGAAGAGCGGGGGGGCCGCAAGGTGCCCAGCCGGGCTGTGGGAGCTGGAGCCTGGGCAGCGAGCCATCCTTAAGAGTTGGGACTTTTAACCCTTGCTGAGAAATGAAGGCTTTATGAAATATTACTCCTCCTGAATTTGAAGAAAAGAGAGACAGCTTGAAACCTCAGATGTTTAGAGAAGAAGGTTGGGGGCAGATGATAGAGTGGCTCTTTGGCTGGACTCTGCTTGTTTACCATAGACTGAACCACTCTTTCTTTCAAGAGGGACTGCATTTTAGGGGGATGCATTGGTGGGCCAAGAGACCTTCTGCAGCAACTACCAGTTTTGGAGTGGACAGAGAGCTGAGGAGGGTGTGAGGATGCCCTCCATCTTCAGGAAGAAGAGAAGGCGGTCTCTGTCTTTTGGACCCTCGGCCCCAGGGGAAAATGGGGGGGACTCTAGTCCCGAATTGTGATACTGGACTGTTGTTCCTGGTGGTCCTTGGCAAAGCATCCTTAAAGGGGCCCTATAAGCAGTCTCTGTCCATGCACGGTGGTGAGAGCACTGTGACATGGAGAGGAGAATGTCACACTGGCCCGGTGTGTCTGGGCGGTGCCACGTGTGACATTGGAAACACAAAAGGTGGCAGTTGTGTTTCCTGGGGGTCTATGGTTGCAAGGGGGACTCCTCTCTTCCCCGATGGACTCAGTATTGATTATATTGAAGGGTGAAAACTTGATTAAGGATCCAAATGGGTCTCGCTGGGGTTTGGTGGAGTTGGGTGGAGGGAGGAGAAATGTTTTGGAAGGTTTTCATTTCGAATTTTGTGTGTTTTTTTTCTTTCCTTTCTTTTCCTTTTATAGTAGTAGTAGTAGTAGTGTAATAAAGCTTTTTCTTTTGTTATTAAGTTTGGCCTGCTTTGCTCTGTTCTTGATCACATTTCACAGCATTTGGTTGGTAAGTTGTATTTTCATGGGGCGCTGGCATTGTGCCAGCGTCAAACCATGACACGGGCAGTCGAGGTTGAGTCGCGCGACAGAAATTTAGGTCCAAATCGCCTCATGGTGACGGGACCGGGATCCCAAATTCACTTTTTGTGAACGGGGGTCAAGTGGGACAGAGCAGAAGTCTCCAAACTCCGAATTGGGCCGTTCCCAACGGGAGGAAAAAGACTCTTCGCATTGTTGTTTGTTTGCGAGAGTCCGTTGGAGCAGTGGGAAGACCTCGGCGTTCACAAGAGACCCGAACGGCGGGGGTGGACGTGGCCGAGGCCGGGGAGCTGGAGCGGGAGCTGCTGCCTTGCCGAAGAAAAGCGAGAGCGGAGCAGCCCGCGGAGACTGAGGTAAGCCGCGGACAGAAAGAGAGGGTGAAAGTTCACCATGGATGGAGATTTACAGGCTTCAGTGCGGCTGCTCTTTCATATTCTCTCAAAGAGAGCTGAAAAGGTTAAAGAAGCCGATTTAGAACAGTTGGTCCTTTGGGCAAGAAGCAAAGGCAAGCTGCAAAAACCTTCCCTGCTTTTTAGTGAAACCGAATGGCAAGAGCTGGGGCAGCTGCTTTGGGATGCAGTGATAGAGGGCAAAAAGGACAAGAAAACACTATTAGAGCTTGGAGGTGTTTGGAAGAAAGTTTCACATACCTTACAGAGCATGGCCGCGGAGAAAGAGGCAGCGGAAGCTGCCATTCGAGCATTTGAGCAGTCCACATCAGAACAAATAGAAACGCGAAAGCCATCGCGGGTTGAAAAATTCTTTAATGTTTGTAATATGCGGCCAGTGCGCGGGCAGAAAGCCCCAGTCAGCCCCTCTGTCAGAGATGTTGTTGCTCGTTTGGAGGGCGGCACGGAGCCGGGCAGCGCGGGGCCGGCCGGCGCGAGACGGAGCGGGGATGCGGCCGCGCCTGGAGCGGAAGTGTGCTCCCGAGCAGCGGATGTTAACAGCTCGGCGGTTTCGCGAAATGCGGCAAACCAGGAAGTGGCCCTCCCGGGTCCCTTGGGAGGCGGGGAGACACCTGAGGAGGAAGGCGGAGCTGGTGACGAAACAGGGCTGAGTCAGGAGGAGGAACTCGGGGGCGGAGATCAAGGCAGAGACCAGGGCGGAGACGGGAGCGAGGCGGCGCCGGCCCCTCGCCCCCCCGCAGCGGCGGCGGCTGCCACCGGTGCGTGCAAACGCAGAGGAGCGGCTCGCCGATACCCGCCGGCGGCGGCGGCCGCGGCCAGCAGCCTGGCGCGGTTTGGAGGGGCTGGACACCCCAATGCTAGCGGAGTGGCAGAAGTAGCCACCCAAACAACACCAGAGCAGAGCCCCGAAAATACCAGTTCCCACCCCACCACCGTGGCGCGGCACTGCCCACTCCCACCGAGTTCAGATTCTGACGACTCAGAGCCAGACTTTCCGGTTGTCAATTGCAGCAGGGACACGCGATCACAGAACAAGATACAAAGACCAAATACGTTACAGAAAAAAATAGCCCGCCTTGCCACCCTTTCGAATCGTCAGGCTCAAGCAGTGGAACCTTCCACTGGCCAGCAATTGGCATCGCCAGCAGTTTTAAAAAATCCCTTGCAGTCCCGATGGGCGTCAGTTGTGAAGGATGCTCTTTTAGACGGTGACTGGAAAGCTGCCAGCTCCCTGGCTTGTCCTGTAATAGTGTCTAATGGGAATGCCATCTGGGAGCCCCATGACTGGAAAATCCTACAATCAGCTAAGCAGACAGTCACCACTTATGGGATCAGATCAGAAGCAGCCAGGAACATCATTCAGTATATATTCACAGCAGATGTGCTTTGTCCTAGTGATTCGTCTAACATTGCATCCCTGCTTCTGACACCTTCTCAATTCCTCATGTTTGAAAGGGAATGGAAACGGTAGGCAGTTGAGGAGGCCAACAAACATACAGATGCGGGAGACCCCTTTTTTGGAGTCCAGCCAGATATGCTGACTGGGCAGGGACCATATGCAACCAATCAGGTGCAACTTACCTTTCCTATTGAAATACATCAATTGTCACAGCAATTGGCTCATCAAGCTTTGCTTTTGGTACCGGACAAGAAAAAGTCAGCATCCTATGCCACCATAAAGCAAGGAGCCACTGAACCATTTGGACAATTTATTGATAGGCTGTCAGCTGCTTTAAAGGATGCACCTGACGTGCCACCAGACGTTCAGGAACATTTATTCCGATCCCTTGCTTTTGAGAATGCTAACCCACCCACCAGAACCATCCTAGCCACCCTCCCTCAGGGCTGTCCAGTCGATGAGATGCTTGTCAGAGCCACACGCGCAGAACAGAGCAACCAAGCTGCGGCATTCGCCGCAACCATCCAGGATGCAATTGAACAACAAGGACACATCATTGCAGCTGCTTTATCAAGCAACAACACAAGGAGACAAAAGACGTAATGAAAAAGTATAGCAGTACTGAGTGTTTTCCATGATGCCAAGAGGGATGGACATTATGCAAATCAAAGTTATTTCAAATACAATGTGGATGAAAATTACTGTAAAAAAAAAAAATATATAGACATGTTAATAATGATTTAATTGCTAAAAATGTCTTTGAAAACAAAGATTTGAGAAAAGTCAGTAAGATGGAATGTTGGCATTGAGTTCACAATTTCTGTTTTTGAGTTTTTATAGATAATAAGATAAATATGAATTGTCAAGTTTTTATAGGTAATGATAAGTAGTGATTGTTACTAATGTTATATGAATGCTTGACAAGATTGTTTTAAACTATTTTAAACATTTCTTGTTAATAGGTTGATCATATAATGTAAGTTGTCTGATTTTTGTGATAAGAATTATTATTAAGATGTTAAGGTATTGAGGTGTTGTTTTAATATTTACAGTCAGTTTTCATATGTTTTATGGGGGGTTTTTTTTAGGTGATTGAATGTAAGATGTGTTTTTCAGGATCCTGTGTGTTTGATTTTTTTTAACTACTCATGTGTTTTCTTTATTCAATTTTCTATGCAGCTGCAGTTCATCTTTTAAAAATCTATAGTCCAAGTTCTGGTTCAAGATTTCAGACTTCAAATTTTCAGATTTTTGAAGAAAAGGTTTGTTGTATTTAGAGAATTTTTGTCTTGAAACAAATTTTAGACAGGTTCAATTATTTGATGTTTTGATAAATTTTTAATAATAAGGTTTTTCACTTATAACTGTTATTTTAAAGACTTTTGTTTTAAACATATCCTCCAATTAGAGTTCGAGCTCTGGCCAAGCTCTGGCTCTACGTGGATGGTGTGATTGATCCAGGTGTTTTCTGCATCAAAAAAGTATTCAAGTCCTTCTGGCTTGACAATTTGACCATACAGGACAGCTGAGCCTCAAAGGGAGTTTGGAGAAGCATGATCCGGACATGTTTTATCCAAATCTCTGTTGTTTTAAGGTTTTTCAGCTGCTGCAGACTCTGGGATGACAATTTGATAGTGTAGCACTTGGTAACTGTGATTTTATATGTAATATTGATTGTGTATTATTTGATTGATTTTTATTTGTTGTTAGTTTCTTTACTATATGCATTGTTTTGTTCTTAATGTTTTTCATGTTTATAACAAAGATGTTGATATTTCCATTTCTTCATGCAAGTTTTAGGGAACAGAATTGAGAGAGGACCCTCCAGTCCCTGTGGGGGTGTTGGGTTTGTTTGTGTTTTAACAGGTGCAGAATCTGGATGGATTTCAGTGAAGAATGTGGAACTTATCAATTGCAAGAGGGCACTGATCTCTCCACAAGTGGATCAGAGGATGCACAGCAAAAGTGGATTGTGCAAAGATTTGTGTTTCACCCACAGAAGATCGTGGGCTTTGAGTTTTTTTTATAAGTGTGTTTTTAATGATGTTATAGAATTTTTTTTTTGCTAAGTTTTTAATAAGTTTTAGTAATGCCTGTGATTTTTATGTTCATCTTGCCATTGTCTTTCAATGGCAAAAGAAAAAGAGGGAGGTCCCAACGGGGATCAACAGAAATTCTACTTGAGTGAGTGTTTTTACCCATCCAACCAAGAAGTCGTGTGATGGGCAGGACAGATGCTCTTGCTGCATTGATACGAAAAGGCAGAAACAGAATTTTAAAAATAGATGAAAAAGATATCAACCCGCAGTGATAACAACGTGAACAACAACAGTTCGCCTGGAACATCCCGTGATGAATCCTGTTCCGATGAAAATTAATTTTGTAGAGTACAGAAAAATAAGTTGAAATATTATAAGTGTGAAGTTAGATTTATCAGAAGTTAGTTTATTAGACGTTATAGTTTATGTTTAAAATTAAGATTGTTTCTTTCATGTTAGCTGGGTCAAAGGGTATTGCACTTTTTTTTATCTTTATAGTTATTTAAATTGTTATACCGTGTTTTTTACAGTGTGTGCAAAAATTAGTTCATTGAACCTTCACTCCAGCCTGAGTAGCTCAAAAGAAAAAGAGGGAATTGTTGCAGCATTTTTGAGAGAAAGAGGGCATGAATTGTGAAAGTTGAGCTACTCCAGGCTAGGCCTCAGATTGAGGCCTGGTGGGGCCTTCAGGCCTCTGACGCAGTTAGAAATTCAGAGGTTGTGGCGCAGATAGAAAATAGTCTTAAGGTATTGTAGGGACCACCGGGTGTGAACTAGTATAGGTTTTATGGTGTACAGTGTAGGCCGTTTTAAGGAAAAGGTAAACAATGTTAGCCTACCAATCAGAGTGTCTTTGTTTCTGTAAACTATGTAGAAGCATATATAAACTACCGCCTGATTTTGAATAAACGGAGAACGTTGCATTAATCATATTGATTGGATGTGCGTTTGTCTTGTCCAGTTTCCCGTTTCCCTGAGGTTCCCTGGCTTTACCTTTATATCTAACACAGCTAATTTCCAGACCTGGGGAAGCATAGCTAGACTAGGCATCCCCGGTTGGAGAGGTCCCATGTCCTCCACAATTTTGTTTATCTCTCTGAGATCGTGGAGCAATCTCCACTTGTCCTTCCCAGGCTTCTTTATTACAAAGACTGGGAAATTCCAAGGGCTGTCTGTTTCTTGCAGGTGTCCTTGAGCTACCTGCTCCTCCACAAGTTTTTCAAGCGCCTCGAGTTTTTCCCTACTCAAAGGCCACTGTGCTACCCACTTTGGGGTGTTATCCAACCACTTTAACTTGTGGGCATGGCGCTCCACAGTGGCTACTTCCAAAAATCCTGGGGTGTCTTAGGAATGATTAACTGGACTCCCCACTGGGACATGGTGTCTCTCCTCCACAGAGGAGCCTTATAGTCTGCCACAAATGGGAGAACACATGCCAATTTCCCATCGAGTCCCTCAATTTGCACTACATTTTTTGAAATTTTTGCCAATGTAGTTCCTCCTATACCCTGAAGTTTGCCTGCCACAGGTTGCAATTCCCAGTGTGATGGTTTTAGGTATCAATGTGATGTCTGCACCTGTGTCCAGAACCCCTTCCACCTGAAAGTGCTCTGATCCATGTGCTAGGTTGCATGCCATGGAGGGTTTATCCTCTCCTACTACCTCTGCCCTGTAGACTTCTGGTGATTTTCCTTCTACTGTTATTTCTACTAGGATGGGAATGGCTTGTGCCAGAATTTGCCCCTTTTCTAGATAGAATGGAGGGTGCAAACAACATGCCAACAACATAAGACTGGATATTTTTCCCTTAGTAGTTGTGGGAACTATTTCAATCTCTGGAGGTGTGTATGCTGTGTCCCCAATAACAAAATACTCACTGTCCAGTTCCATATCGTACGCCTGCAGGTCTTGTGAGCTCTTTGACAGGTCCACTACAATACTTTTCTAATCAGTGGATCTGAAATGAAATTATTTGGCAGTCACTAGGTGAGGTCTGCCTAGGGGCTGCCAAACCTTATTAGTTATACATTTTACCTTTTTATTTTTCTCTCCTCCCCCCACCATGGTTCCCACCCTCCCCCTTATTTGTTAAGAGAGAGGCATTGCCTCGTTTGGGTCCCGCTATATTTACATCTTTGAACGTAGTTCTTTTACTGCAGGGACGCGCTGTGCACTCAGTTTTTTTGTTTGTTGATCTGTCTCTGGTTCTGGTTTTGAGGACAGTTTCTGGCAAAGTCTCATAGTTTCTTGCAACGCAAGCAGATGATGTTCTGCAGCTGTTGTGATGACCTGGGTTGCTTCCTTGTACTTGGTGCAGCAGGGGTAACAGGCTGTAGTTTTGCAGATGTCATATGACTGTCAGGATTATTGAGCAGCTCTGCTCTCCTGGTGTGGGCGTCAATCATCTGAGCAAGACTAGGTGCTGGGTCGAGAGGAAGACTGAGAACAATCTTACGACAGGTCTCATTTGCATTCCTCTGAGCCATTTCTTTAATCAGCTCTGTTTGTACCCTGGTGTCTTGCACCTGTTTTTCAACTTGGCTTCTCAAACGATCCACAAACTGTAAAAAACTCTCAGAAGGAAACTGTTTAATGTTAATATAGCTGCATTTAACCTCAGTGCCTGGTAATTGATACTAAGTCTTTTTTGCAGCATTACAGATTTTTTCCACAACCGATCTAGATAACAGTCTGGTTTGTTTTTCTGGGCATTGTATGTCTCCTGTACCACATAAATGATGCATTGTAATAGGATGGCCATCACTGTCAAGGGCTTCACTGGGTGTATGTTGTATTTCTTGTAAAACTGCTGCCAAAACTAACTTCCACTTATTTTCCCATATCTCATATTCAGAGGGTGTTAGTAAACATTTAAACAAGTCACTGACATCTTTAGGTACCATTTCATTTGAATTGAACTTTGCCCTTATCATCCCTTTAAAAATCTCACTGGACCTCCCAAATTCTCTCTGAATTTTACAGATCTCTGTTTTGTCTCTATATGGTAGTGGTTGATATGTTCTGTTAGCATTTCTTCTTCCTAAGTAAGCAACTGGTGGTACAGATGGTATAGATTCCTCGGTAGAGGCAGGGTTATGTCTCCCCACCACCCCTCCCGTCCCGGTGACAGGCAGCTCACACCCTCCCCTCCGGTCTGTCTGCGCCGCGGTGCAAACTTGGGCCTCGCCCCTGCTCTGAGCTTCTGGGCTGCTGTCCCCTGCCCCCGCCCTGTCCTCCGAGCCAGGGCTCGGAGCAGTACAGTGGCCAACCCCACCCCTGTTCCCGGGGCAACCCGGGGACTGGCACAGATAAGAAGGGTGGGGCGGTGCTGTGGGAGATCGGGAGGCTTTGGGGGAGGGGGTGGAAGAGGGGTTGGAGGGTGGGGGAAGCAAAGGAATGGGAGGGGGAGGGGGATCGGGTCCTAACACATGGTCGCCGCCATGATCCTGTCGCATCTCCAGACTATATTTCTCGGAAAGGCCAGGTGTTAGAGGGGAATAAGGGGTGGGTGGGGGGGTTTTAGGGCTGGGATATTGAGGAGGTGGGACAGAGGGTGAAAAGGGAGTATCTGGACTGTGATTCTGCGTTCATATGCTTTTTTCTGCTTCCAAAATCTTTTTTCGTGCTTGTAAAAATATCGGAATAAATCGAAAAGCTTTATGTTCACCATTTTCGACTTTTAAAGTTAATATCTGTCCAATTTGGTCCCAAAAAGAAAGCGAATTCAGTTCTTTCACAGTGAAATTTGGTACTTCTGCTGTCAGCCAGCATGCAAAACGCAGGAGAAGCTTATTTGAGAACGATACATTGTTTAAGATATTGCTAAGGTGTGTTAGTGTGCTCTTTTGTTCCAGCGACAGTTTTGTACCCATTATTTTAATCGTATCGCTGGTCTATTCTCCACCAGAGTTAGTAACACAGTACGAATTAATTGAATTTCCCTCCATGGAAATCCTAGCATGGGGGACGCGGGGGGAGGGGCGCTTATCTCGCCGCTTGCCAGAGCGGCTCCAACCCTCTCTCCCGTCACTTCTCCCCCCAGGAACGTGGGTACTCTCAGCCCACAGGTTCCACGCTGTCTAGCAGAGGGTCCCTGGCACCCCCTCCCGCAAGCAGCCTCCCGCAGTCACTATGGTAACTCCTCCCAGCCAGGCGCAGTCCCAGGTGACGCGAACAGAGAACTCACCAAACGTGCAACTGTGGGGTTCGTCTGTGAACTAGTCTTGGGTCCTCTCCAGCTGGCTCGCCTGGGGTACTCAGGCAAGGTCCCCGACTTGTCCCTGTCACTCAAAGCCTTTAAAGGCAGCTAGAGTACTAGGGCAGTTGACTGTCCCAAAAGCTATTGAAATCCACTGAGACAGGGACTCCAGCTTCTGCGTGGGCTTATTTAGGTACCAACAGCAAATGTGATAGAGGGGACAGAAAAGGGAAATAAAGAATAGAGAGAAAAGAGGGGAAGGGGAATATAGCTACCACTGTTGAGATGAGATCCTCGATGGTCCAGCCACATAGATTCGCCGTCATCCGTGGGGGTGCACCAAAGTCTTCTCAAAAGGTTACAGTTTATATAGTCTTTAGCCAAAGCGAGTGGCATCTGGCCAAAAGGTGGGCAAGATTGATGGGCCATTGTGTAGAGCCCGTCGATCTTTGAAGCAGGTGCGGGCATACAGGTACAGGTACAAGCCACCGCTTGTTACAACCTGTTCAAATGCCATGTTCCGTAGAAGCACAGCGAGCGCACCTGCTAACAGTCACTTGGCAAGCGTCAGCATCCACCTCGGTCAGGCCAGAACTCCTGTCAGGGATCTTCAGGGTCCTTGCGACAGTCAGGAGGCAGATGAAGGAAACTTCGGACCATCTCTCACTATTTTATGTCACGATCCGCTTGTTGCGGCGTGTCGTGATGGTTCGTAAAGAAACAGTGAGATGTGGCATTAGTATTAATCAAGTTATAATAAGCAGCTCAGCTCCATGAACCCATCTCTTGGCTGACTGACAGAAACTCACAGCCAGTGGGAGCTCTCCTAGGATGCAGGCATCTTATTGGTTCAGAGTCTGGGAGCACACAGATAGACAAATGACCTGTCTCAACCCAGGAGTTTTGAAATGTCTATAAAAGGTGCCAGAGACAATAAATGAGGCTGTTTGTCTGAGGAAACACGCGTGAGTCTGTCTTATTTTTCAAGCATAGGAACTCCACCTGACATGTATGGACAATAAGTCTATTGAATTTTCTTGGACTAAATGGTTATCGGGTGTCTCAACAGAAAGCTCAGCTGGTAGAAAAACAGGGGACCTATCTCAGATATGAGGTCTCGGGAGGACAATTATCACTGGGAATGGCACAGAAGGAGGCAATCTGCAAACACCTAAGCAACAAACTGTGTGAAAACTCCATGCTTTTCTTGGAATGACAGTTTAGTCCTCATTGTGGATATACAACTATGGACTGATTGTGAAACCTTTATACGAGCTAGTGAAAATTTCTAAGAATATTGTGGTGTGGACCCCTGAAACAAATCACGCCTTTGAAGAGTTAAAGTGGGAGCTCATGAGGGCCCCGGCCTTGGGACTTCCTGATTTGAGTAAACCCTTTTGGTTATTCTCACATGAGAGACAAAGAATAGCCTTAGGGGTTCTGGCACAACACCTGGGTCATTACAAAAGGGCAGTAACCTATTTTTCCAAACAGTTTGATACTGTGAACAAAGGCTGGCCTACCTGCCTTAAGGCAGAAGCAGGAGTGATTGTTAATATTGAAGAAGCAAGGAAGCTTACACTAGGACAGAAGATTACTGTCTTAGTGTCACACACAGTGTCAGCAGTTTTAGAATACAAAGGGAACCATTGGCTTTCTCCTTTGAGGTTCCTAAAATACCAAGCAGTCCTGGTGAAATCTGATAATATTGAAATTCAAGTGACTGCTGGCCCTGCCCAGGGGTGGCGGGGTCAGGCACTGCCTGGCGCTCAGCCATGGCTGCCCCACAAGCCCCCAGCTCATGCTCCCAGTTCCACACCTCTGCACCCAGTCCTGCTACTCCTTGCCTCAGCTAGATCTCTCCACACTCCCCTTCAGCCAGCCAATTTTTTCCAACACACTTGCAAATACACTGTCACCATCTGCTTAGCAGATCAGGGTGTCGTGATGGTTCATTAAACAATCCCAAAAGTGCAAAAATGTCGGAATCTGTGGGTATTGGTGATTCCGAGATTGTAGAAAGTCTCTGTCTTTCTGCCCCGTTGCCAAAGAAGAAGCCATAGTTCGTCTGTGCTGTTTTCAAGGTTGTTTATTTTTGCTTATCTATAACATGTTCTGCTGCCCTGCCGCAGGTCTGTCCTGCAGGGCAGTGTGCGGGGCTCTGCCCCTCAGTGGGATGGTGCAAACATTATATACCAGAAATTACGTGTACTATATTTACAATAATGTGCCAATATCTATCATATACGTTGAACAGTGTGTCCCCAGCCTAAACCAATAGAAAAATGCCAACATCACCAAGAACATGGAGGTAAGGAAGAAGAAGGAGGAAGAACAGGATCAGTTCCACTTTCCTCCATCTTAGAACTCCTGACCCCCCTGTACAAAGTAAAACCCCCCTGTACAATACTAAAAAATTTTACCCTCTAATTTGTGACTACTTTTACTATATCATCTAACCCTCTGTGACTGCTTGTTCCACCTTTAAAGTTGGTAATTCATTCCATGGTTCAAACTCAAAATCACAGCTGTTCTCAGCTGCTTGCCAGGGTCTAAAATGCTTCTGACCAAGGCCTGGAACCTCTAAAAATGTCTGAGGGACATTTTGAGTTCCGACACAAAAAGGCAAACGGCAGGGGACTATCAGTTTAATCACAACAAATGCACATTTATTTTGCTACCAACAGTAAATGTGATAGAGGGGACAGAAAAGGAAATAAAGAATACAGAGAAAAGAGGCAATAGCGGATTATAGCTACCACCGTCCAAGACAAGGTCCTTGATGGTCCAGCCACATGGATTCGTTGTCGTCCATGGGGGTTAACCGAAGTCTTGGTTAACTTAGGGATCTTTTATAGTCTTCTGCCGAGTGGGGGGAACAGGTAGAGACAGCCCATGATCTGAAGCAGGGCAAGTCAATTTCAACAGTGAGCGGGACCCATTGTTTTCTTGGTCCAGCGAACAAACCTGCAGGCAACACTTGGCAAATATCCTGCTTCAGACAAGCCAGCCCTCCCCCCTCTGTTAGGTGTCTCAGTCTCAGTCCTTGGGAAAGGCTTCAATCTCCATCCGTCACAGTGGTCATGAGGCAGATGAGGGGTTTTCCCTGGGAGATCACCAGAGTTACCCCAGGAAGTTCATTTGGCTAAGATGTGGGAAAATTTGTGGGTTGAGCAGGTGTTGTGAAGCAGGTGTAAGCACGTAGAACAAGCGGATCCTTGCCAGGCCCTGCTCGAAGCAGTGGTCTGTGGCGATACAGCAAACACACCTACAAGCAATCATCCACCTCTCCCAGCCGGAATTCCAGTTGGGGTCTCCAGGATCTCAGTCTCTGCCATTGCGTCAAACTTGAGGCAAAAATTAGGGGAACTTGGACCGTCTATTAAATACAGCAGTGGAGTTAGTCGCATGGTGTTGCAGTAGTTTTGGTGCACTTGGCTCTGGGACTTGGCTGCACCAACTGGATTGCTTTGAGTTCAGCAAGTTGGCTTGATTCACCTTCTCTTTCAGTAGGTTCTGCGACTTGCCAAGTGAGGATCCATATAGTATCCCTATAATGCAACAGGAACCATCAGTGAAAAGAGAGTAGGATGTTTCTTCTATTGGCAGTTGGTTTTACATTGGAGCTTCCTCAGGACATACCACCTGTTCCTGCTCCTGTTAATCATTCAGACCAAACTTTTAACCTTCAGGCCAATTTCTAATTACTTCCAAGATCCCAGGACAATTCGGGTTTCCAATATGGGCACACAATGTAATCAGGGCAATCCATTTGCTCCATGTAGCATCAGTGGCGTGGTGATGGAACCTTTCCTTTGCATATCCACCCCACCACTAGTAGTCACGGTGCCAGGAAGAGTTGTGCCTCTGTGCCAATCACCTCTGAGGTGTCTTGAACTCCTTCATAGGATACCAGGATTTCCTTTTCTGTTGGGCTGTAGCTGGCTTTGGACCCTCAGTAGCTCTGTCCCCAGAATCCAGGTGGTTGACTGTAGGGAACATTGGGCTCCAGGACGGCTTTGATGAATGGAGACGAGAGATCTCTGAAGGCTGCTCTTAGAATATAAGGTTTATGAGGGATGGTGAAAGGTCTTGCTTGGAGCTGCCAGACGCAGCACGTGGCAAGGCCTTAGGGGATGGGGGAGGGGAGACACAAGGGGTAGGGAAGATTCTCTAGGAGAGGGTGGAAGTTCTAAGAGGGGGGAAGATCCAAGAGGGGAAAAGTCCCAAGAGGGCGTCTGGCCCCTCGGAGACCCCTTGTTAGGGGGCTTCAAGGTGGGCTGGAACAAGACTTAGGCCAAAGGGGTCACAGACACTTGATGTTTCAGGGTAGGGTTACAGGTGTGGGATGAACCATACATTTTACAGGATGGCCAGGGTATCAGACCCAGACAGCATGGGTTTAGGAGGGGTAGGTGGTGTTTGGCCAACCTGATTTCTTTGTATAACCAGGCGACCCACCTGGTGGATGTGGGAAAGGTTGTGGATGTTGTCTATTTAGATTTCAGCAAGGCCTTTGACACTGTCCCCCACAGTAAACTCCTGGAAAACCGTCAGCCCACAGCTTGGTGTTCTGGTTTAAAAGCAAAACCAGTGAGAGACTCCAAGTCAGAAATACAATTTATTGGGAAAAGAGAAAAGAAACAAAATACATGCAATAATACAAAAGGAAGACCACTGACAAAGTCAGAATACAACATGACACCTCTTTGGCCAGCATGTTGGTAGCAGTCCAAATTGGAGTGGCTGCAGTCCTCTTGGAGTGGCAGATGTGGTTTCTGTTTGAGCAGTGGTCCTGTAGAAAAGGTGCAGTCGGTCCAGTGGAAGACCCAGCTGTGTCCTCTTGGAGACCTGTGGGAAGGCTGACTGCTCTGTCCCAAAACCCCAGAATATATCTAGGTGGGAATGCTTAGCTCTTCTCCCCTGGGAGGAGCATCTCACAATGGGCTGATGTAATTTTGAGTCATGCGATGGGTCCTTGATTACCCGTTAAACAGAACTGGCTCCTGGAGGGAGTTATCTCTGAGTCATGTGGCAAGACATTGATGGGCCCATTAACAGGAAATAAGAAAAATTGCCCAGAAGGCAACTCCTACACAGATGGCGATAGAAAACATCTTTCATCTCAATCTCGTACACTTGGTCAGGAGCACTCTTTGCTGGGTTGAGAACTGGCTGGATGGCCAGGCCCAGAGAGTGGTGGTGAATGGTGCGGCATCCAGCTGGCGGCCAGTCACTACTGGTGTTCCTCAGGAGTCTGTGCTGGGGCCAGTTCTGTTCAATAATTTTATTGATGACATGGATGAGGATATTGTCTTTTATTAGTAAATTTGCAGAGGACACTAAGCTGGGAGTGTGTGTTGATATGTTGGAAGGCAGGAGGGCTCTGCAGAGAGACCTGGAATGGGTGGATGTATGGGCAGAGTCCAAGAAGATGAATTTTAAGACATCCAAGTGCTGACTCCTGCATTTTGGTCACAATACCCTGCCGATGCGCTCTTCTCCCCGATGCCTTTCCCCTGCCCCGGCTAGCTCTGGGGAGAAGGGGCGGGCAGGTTTCTAGCGCTTCCCACTGGTCCCACACAGGGCTTTGGGGAGCGCTATCGGAGTTCGGAGAGCAGTCGGCGACCCCACGGCGAATTATGAAGAGAGTCTTTCTCCAGGGGGCGAATTCCGTTTATTGTAATCCAACGGGGAATACAATAATTCGAAGGGGACCAGGCGTGCCGCGCCTGCGTTTGCCAGAGCGGCGTGGGCAGGGCGGAGTGCGCCGGAACCAGCCAGAGAAAGGCGCGGAGCGAGCTGCGCGAACGAACTAAATACGGAACGGGGGGAAACCGGGCAGCCAATGGAGTAAAACCGCGGAGTGGTTCGAGGGTGGTGTGATACAGGGGTACATCCAATGAAGGACAGACAGGGGAAGAGTCCCAGGTCCTCTACCTATCACCCGGTGTCCTGGGTGGAAGATTCTAGGTGGAGGGGAAGGGACACCGAGTGGCAGACAGGCATCTGGGGTAAACAGGGGGGATGACTTGGCATTTTTGGGGATAACGGACACGCGGGGAAAGACGGGAAAACCCGAGGAGAACCGTTACAGAACCGGGGGTACATGGAACAAACTTATACATAATACAAATGTAATAAAACATAAAAAACACAACTCCACAATACCCCCCTACAATACTATAGACTGGGGACAGCGTGACTGGGCAGTGACCAGGAGGAAAGGGACCTGGGGGTACCGGTTGGCAACTGACTGAACATGAGCTGGCAGTGTGCGTTGGTCGCCAAGAAGGCCAATGGCATCCTGGTCTGTATCAGGAATAGTGAGGCCAGTGTAGGAATGTGCCCCCTGTTGACAGAGTAAACAAGTTACCCTTTGTCCCCTTAAAAAGGAAAAAAGCCCAGAAGTTTCTCTCCTCAATTTGGTTAAAAGACACCTCATAGGACCTTGGGGACTTCACCTCAAACTTAAGGATAGCGAATTGGACAGGAGCCAAAAAGTCTTGCCTAAGCAATTCCCTAAAAAAATAAGAGAACAAAAGAAGTAAATAGCTTTTGTGAAGCGTTTTAGCAGGAGCAAGAACCTCTTGCCCTGACTCGGCTTTTCTCTGTAAAGAGCTTTTTTATTTTTGCCTTTTATTAAAACTTTTTGTTTCCAACACTGTCACAGGAGCCATCCTGCTTATTTTATGCCACCTGAGGTAGCTGAGCTATCAAGAGTATAATGGTTATCTCTTAGATCTTATAAGACCAGGCTCGAAGAGATAAAAAGCATTATTTGGTGCCTGTCCAGGTAGACTCTCATAGTGAGTTGCTGGGTCTCCCCTTCGAATCCACAGGTCAGATTCCCTGTGGAGCCCGGCCAGCTGGGCAGGTGGGGTGAGGTGGGCAGAGGGAAGGGCTTCTCCTTGAATCCCGGGGGGCCTGGAGGAGCCCCCACGTGAGTCCAAAGACGAGCTAGTCCCACAAGCAAAGGAAGAGGTGCTCTCCCTCAGGATTAGTTCCAAAGTTTAATGAGAGCCTGGGAAAATCCCAAGGCACATGTCACCTCGAAGGGAGTCCCAAGCAAGAGAGGATGTGTCCCCGCCCAGACCAGCCAGATATAGGGGGCGGGGAAACCCGAGCATCCAATGGGGGAAGGACATGGGAGTGGCTCTCTGGGAGCAAGGCCTCAGAGTGACCACTGAGGAGGGGGTGGGGGAGGAGTCCCAGCCAGGGTCCAGTTACCTGGTGACCCTGCCAGAAGGATCTGGACAAAGGGGAGTGGTCACCAAGTGATGGACACATCACCTGGGAGGAGACAGGGGGATGGGTTGGGGTTTGATGGACATGCAGGTACTGATGGGAAAGCTGGGATGAACCAAACAGATACAAAGAGGGGATATGGAGGGACAAACCATGAGGGGATATGCAGTGCAAACACAACTCTACATTGAGTGGTGCTGAAGGGGATATTTTTGATTTGCCCTCGATCAAAATAGGACATTTTTCCTTGGTCTGGCGTTTTGGGAAGCAGGCCTGCAACTGGGGTTTTGTGGCGCCAAAAAACAAAAGAAACACCCAGGTTACGGAGGATCTGAGGCCAACAGAGGGGGTCTCAGATTGAAAGCCTAAAGCCGGTGAGAACTGGCTGAAAACTGAGAAGTCCAAAGAACATCATCAGAGAGAGAGCTGCGATTGGCTGAACCAAGGCTGAGACACTGCTGTGTTTCCAGGCCCAGGAGAAGACCAAGGCGGACAGCTGGTCTGAAAACCATCATTTGGTGAGTAAGAAAAAATGAGGAACAGTGTAGAGTTGTGTTTGCACTGTATATCCCCTCATAATGGTTTGTCCCTCCATATCCCCTCTTTGTATCTGTTTTGGAATATTTTGGAAGGTTTTCATTCTGGATTTAGTGTGGGTCTTTTATCACAGTACTAGTTTAATAAAGTTCCTTTTCCTTTATTTCTAAGCTGGGCCTGCTCTGCTCTGTTTCTGATCGCATCTCACAGCACTTATTTTGGAAGGCGTATTTTCATGGGGACACTGGCATTGTGCCAGTGTCAAACCATTACAAAAGGCAAAAAGCCAAGCTGAATCCATGCTCTGCGAGAACAAAGGCACATGTGGCCAGAGCCATGTTTCAGAGCTGTTGTGCTCTGCTCTTTGCAGGTGTGTTCCATCCTCGGTGTGCCAGGATTTCCTTTCCAATTCATCACTGAGCTCCTGCCCATCAGACGTGGGACACTCCCCTTTTGTGGGCAGAGTTTAGGAGGCCTCCCTGCCCAAACTCCCCGCCCACACCCAAGGACAGCCATGGGAACCCGAGGTGAGATCCCAGAAGTCACCCAATCCAAAATGGCGGCATCCATATCGGGAGAAGCTCCGATGCAAAAGAGATATTCACACACCCCCCAAAGTAGCCCACCAGAATCTGAGGACAAGTTTTTTACAGCAGAAGACAACAGATCAAGTCATCTCAGCAGTGGAGAAAGCAGGACTCACAGTAGCAAAGCTGAAAATACAGACACTTCCTCCCTGGAAATATTTAGCATACAAAATCGCAGAACAAACTGTGACTCTTCAACCACTTCAACTAAGGAAAAATCCAAAAACACTGAATGTGGTGCGGCTGCTGGTAGGGACTCTGAACTGGCTTCGTCCACTGCTAGGCATTTCAAAACAGCACTTAGCTCTTCTGTCTAACCTACCGAAGGGAGACACAGCTTTAAACTCACCACGAGAATTCAACAAAGAAGCCCAAAATGCTTTAGATAAAGTGATGCAAGCTGTCCAGTCACGCCAGGCTCATCAATATAATCCTAACTTGTCTTTTTTGTTTGCAGTTTTAGGGGATAGTCCACAGGTTCACGGTTTAATATTCCAGTGGGATCTAGAGACGAAGGATTATCTAATAATCTTAGAAGGGGTTTTCCTGTCTCATCGGCTGGGTAAAACTATAACAACTTGCCCTGAAATTATATCACAATTGATTATAAAGGCCAGATCACAGATATTTTCCCTTTCAGGAAAGGATTTTGCAGAATCTTTCTGCCTGTCAAATCCATCTATTTGGAATGGTTAATTCAAAATTCAGAGGTTATACAATTTGCCCTAGAAAATTTGACAGGGAAAATTTCAGTCAATCATCCAAAACCTGAGCTACTATATTAACCTCTAAAATTAATTCATAAGCCCTTAAGAAGTCATGCACCCCTAGATGCAATCACATTTTTTACAGATGGTTCAGGGAAGTCTAAAAAATCTGTGATTGCTTTGCAAAATCGAGAGACAAAAAAACGGGAATCAGATATTGAAGAAGTAGAAGGCTCTTCACAAATTACAGAGTTAACAGCAGTTTTGCGAGTATTTTCAAAATTCATGTTTCCTTTTAATTTAATAACGGATTCATTTTATGTTGCAGGTGTAGTGGAAAGGGCAGAAGGGTCTCTGCTAAAAGAGGTTTCCAATGATCAGCTATACAGTTTGCTCAAAAAACTAATCTTCCTTCTTTCTATTTGACAGGAACCTTATTTCATAATGCACATCCGTTCACATTCTGCGCTCCCAGGTTTCCTAGTAGAAGGCAATGCCATGGCTGATCTGCTAGCCATGTCAATGCAGAATACACTTTCAAAAAAACCAGACTGAGCCATGCTTTCTATCATCAAAATGCACCTGCCTGAGTAAGAATGTTTAACATCTCTCAGAATCAGGCAAAAGCAATTGTCCAATCATGTCCAGATTGCCCTCAAGGCTGCAGCTATAGCAAACTGACATAACTCAATATCAATCATTTGCACAGTTCAAACATATACACGTATCAATAGATACGTTCTCAGGAGCAATTTTTGCATCCGCACATCAAGGAGAAATGAGTGGAGATGTAATTAAACATTTCTTACAAGCATTTGCATCATGGTTTGACCCAGGAAGAGAATTTTTTTTTTGGAAGGAAGAGGTCCATTCAGTCAGGGGTCAGGTTTGGATACTGACACTTAAGGTGACCAATTGAAGATGGACACGCCTCTGAGAACACAGAGGGGTTAAAAGCAGAATTCCCAGGAGGACTCGTTCTTCTTTGGTTCCGGTCATCGCAAGGTACGGACCTACCCCCCCAGCCCGGGATAGTGGGGGGAGGGGAGCCATGCGGCCTGCAGAGGTAGGCCAGGGGATGAAGGATCGGAACCAAGCTGGGCCAGCTCTTTCGTACGGAAGGGTGGAGAACATCTGAGATGTCTTTGTTCCCCCTCCCCTAAGCTAGAGGGAAAAGAGATAGAGAGCCTGCAGAAACCTGGGAGTTTGCCGGCAGAGGAGAAGGAGAAGGGGGGGGAAGATGCCCAGCGTGGGAGACTGGAGACGGAGTCCTGGGCTGAGATTTCAGCTGTCCAGGGAGTCCGGGAATTTTAACCCTTTCCTGCGAAATGAAGGCCTTATGAAATATTACTCGTCCTCAATTTGAAGGAAAGAGAGACAGCCTGGGACCTCAGATGTTCAGAGAAGAAGGTTGGGGGGAGATGATGGAGTGGCTTTTGGCTGGACTCTGCTTGTTTACCATAGACTGAACGACTCTTTCTTTCAAGAGGGACTGCATTTTGGGGGGATGCACAGGTGAGCCAAGAGACCTCCTTCAGCAACTACCAGTTCTGGAATGGACAGAGAGAGCTGAGGAGGGTGTGAGGATGCCCTCCATCTTCAGAGAAGAAGAGAAGGAGATCTCTGTCCTTGGACCCTCAGCCCCAGGGGAAAATGGGGGGGACTCTAGTCCCAAAATGCGATACTGGACTGTTTTTCCTGGTGGTCCTTGGCAAAGCATCCTTAAAGAGGCCCTATAAGCAGTCTCTGTCCATGCACGGTGGTGAGAACACTGTGACATGGAGAGGAGAGTGTCACACTGGCCAGTGTGTCTGGGCAGTGCCACGTGTGACATTGGAAACACGAGAGGTGGCAGCTGTGTTTCCTGGGGGTCTGTGGTGCAAGGGGGACTCCTCTCTTCCCCGATAGATTCAGTATTGATTATATTGAAGGGTGAAAACTGGATTAAGGATCTAAATGGGTCTCGCTGTGGTTTGTTGGAGTTGGGTGGTGGGAGGAGGAATGTTTTGGAAGGTTTTCATTTTGAAGTTTGTGTGTTTTTTTTTTCCTTTTTCTTCCTCTTTATGTTATTAGTAGTAGTGTAATAAAGTCTTTCCTTTGTTATTAAGTTTGGCCTGCTTTGCTCTGTTCTCGATCACATTTCACAACAGTTGATTGGTAGGTTGCATTTTCATGGGGCGCTGGCATTGTGCCATCATCAAACCATGACACTTGGTATCCCTCAAGAAGTTAAAACAGACAATGGACCAGCCTGTCTCTAACAAACTGCAAGAATTTTTCAAAATCTGGGGTATCAAACATACCACAGGTATTCCACATTCTTCCACAGGCCAATCTATTTTAGACAGAGCACACAGATAATTGAAAAGGATCCTTAAAAGGCAAAAGGGAGGAACAGAAGTGCTATCTACTATAGAGAGGCTGAACAAAGCTATATATGTATTTAATTTCTTAAATAATTTTTTTATGGAGCAGGTACCACCGATTTTCAGGCATTTCAGCAAAACCAGTGTTGCGTCGCAGTACCCTTTCACCGCGACACCCCGAGTGCGGGCGTGCTGGGCGGCGAGGGAAGAGGAGGGGGCGGCCGGTCCCCCTGTGAAGCTCTGCAGTCCCAGATGTCGGCGCGGGGACAGATGGAGGCGGCACGGGACTTGGGGGTGAACAGGATTGGTTTATTTTGCGTGCTCCAAGATGCTTTGGGGTGGGGAGACAAAGGGTTTTATAGGGGAATAGCAGGGAAGGAGTTTAGGGCAGGACTAACATATCATGAACCTATCAGGGAAAACAAGGGAGAGGAGTAATACAAAGTGACCAATAGGGTGTTTGCCTCAGCGCTCTCTTGTCCCCCCTTTTGTCCCAGCTGGCTCCGTGGGGGGGAAGGGGGGGGAGCGCTGGCAACTTCAGTGTTTTCCGGCGAACCCTCGCGGGTGTCGGCCGGTGCTGCGTGGGTCTGGGAGCGAGGCGAGTCCCAAGGCGAATAAAAGGAGAGAGACTTTTTTCCCCGTGGGCAAAATCTCGGTTTATTGCGGATTGGTTGGGAAGGCAAAAACCGAAAAGACTGCAGCGTGCTGAGTTAGAGTTTGTCCATGCTGCCTTGCCAATTTGGGGGCGGGGCAGCGAGCTCCGGAGCTGGCCGTGAGCCAAGAGAGGCGGCGCATGGAGCCGCGGTGCTGTGGCCGGCTCGCGCGAGTGCTGTGGTGACAGCGGCGGCGGCGGCGGCGGATCGGTTGCAGCAGCGATCGCGGGGCAGTTTGGAGCGGCCGCGATCACCCGGGGCAGCGGAGGTGGTTGCGGAGCGGCTGCAAGCGGCGGCAGCTGCGGCAGTCAGGAGCTGGGTGGGAGAAAAAGCCGCGGCAGCACACAGGAGCCAGGCGGTAGAAAAAGCGCCGGGGCATCCCCAGACCGCGGGTTAAATACCGAACAGGGGAAACCCGGGGCGGCCAATGAGATAACGCCACGGGGGGTCTGGGGACAGTGGGGTGCAGGGGTCCAATGGGAGATGGACAGATGGAAGGGTGCCAGGTCATCTCCCAACCCCGCTGCATGACTGACAGATGGTCTGGGGGATGTAAACACAGTGACTTGGCACTTTCTCGGGAAGGCAAACCGCGGGGGGAGATGGGAAAAACCCGGGGGGTCGCGTACAGAGCGCGGGGGGATACATGGAATGACCTTATGCATAATAGAACATATAATAACACAATTCCACAACTCCCTCTTCTGTTTTTCAAAAGAAAAGAACGGAGAATAAGTTAAATGGGAGGTTTTACAGTTCTGTTCCCCGTCGTTGAACCCGATGTCTGCTCGGTTCTTCTCTGGCTGTCTGCGTTGAGCGGATGTCAGCTCTGATGGGGCGGTGAAGACTGCGTGGTCGATGTGCACGGTGGAATTGATGATCTTTAAACCTTTTAACATTGCTAAAACTTATAATAATAACAGTGAATGTCAACAGCAACATAAGTCCTGTCTCTGAAACGGATTGGATTTAACTTGTGAGACTTCATTCTTCAAAGTGACCTCAGCCAGTCACTTGCGAGAGGGATGAAGCTTGCATTTGAAAAACAACTGGAACATAAATCAGCATTCTGGGGAGGGGAGGTTTAAATCAAAAAAGGAAAAGTGAGTCCAGGGAACTGTATGGTGAAAGGGAAGGCTCTGAAAGAGAAGGTGTTGAATCAAAAAGGAAGGGAGGAGACTTTCTCCGTCTGCGGAGGGCTGCATGCTTCACCTGAGGATCTTTTTTCTTGTCAGTCTGGTGTTTGGGGACATATGGCCGGACAAATTTGGACAGGACCCATCTCAGGCCTGAGGGCGTGGACACGCAAGCGTATCCCCGTCCCCAGGTGACTAACTCGTGGGGCCCTTCCAGCTGCCAAGTCTCTGGATTTTTGATGATCACTGGTGGTTTTTCCCTAACCTTGCTCAGCTCGTGGTTGCCAAAGTGCCTGGTGACTGGTGGGCTGAGGTTTTCAAAAGAACAATTCAGGAAATTCAGTGTAAAGAGGGCACGCGCGAGCCGAACTTGGGGGGACTCAACCTTCATAGTTGGTGTTTGCTGTTTCAGCATGCGTTTGAGACTCTGATGAGTCCGCTCCACCACTGCTTGACCTGTCGGGGAATATGCGATGCCAGTTTTGTGCTCTATTCCCCATTGCTGCAGGAAGCGGGCAAATCTCTTGGATGTGTACCCGGGGGCATTATCTGTTTTTATCAATTTTGGGACGCCCAGCATAGCGAAGGCCTGTATCAGATGCTTTTCAATGTCTTTGGCCTTCTCCCCTGCGTGGGCAGAAGCAAAGACTGCCCCAGAGAAAGTGTCCACGGAGACATGGACGTACTTCATCCTCCCAAAGGAGTGGATGTGAGTAACATCCATCTGCCATACCTCGCAGGACTTCAGACCCCTAGGGTTTGCCCCTGAGCTCACTGATGGTAGGGGGAGCGACTTGCAGGACGGGCAGGTGGCCACAATGGCTCTGGCTTGGTCACGAGTGAGGTGGAACTGACGGACCAGGCCGGGCGCATTCTGGTGGTAAAATTGGTGGCTGATCTTAGCCTGCTGGAACTTATCTGGGAGCGGAGCTACCTGAGTCGGGGCGGCGGTGAGAGAATCGGCATGCCGATTCCCCTCGGCCAAAAACCCTGGCAAGTTGGTATGTGACCTGATATGCATCACATAAAAGGGTTGCTCTCGGTGGGAGACTAGCTTAATCAGTTTCGAGAGCAACTTGTGCAGGGCTTCGTTGGACACACCCTGGAGAACAGCGTCCTGCGGTCTAGACACTACACCAGCTACATATGCCGAATCAGTTACCAAATTAAAAGGTTCCGAGAATCGCTCAAAGGCCCTGACGATGGCAGCCAACTCAGCTATTTGAGGGGAGCCTTCCACCTCCACAACATCTGTCTCCCACTGCTGCGTCTGGGGGTCTTTCCAAGTTATCACAGACTTGTGAGAACTCCTGGATGCGTCTGTAAAAACTGTCAAGGCTTTGAGTGGCTTTTTGCTCTGAATTTGTTTGATGGACAACGCAAATTGAATTTCTGATTCAAAAATTTTGTGGGCTGGTCTCAAAACTGAAATTTTGCCTGTGTAGCTGTCTAGAGAGAACTGCAGGGATTCATTTTCCTGTAACAGATGTTCTAGCATGGCCTTGGTGAATTGGCCTGATTCCAATTTGATGGGAATGTGAATGCATTCAAAGTCACATCCAGCTAACTCTCTGATCCGAGCTCTTGCCTTGCGGATCAGTTCCGCTACTAACTCCTGTGGCCTTGTCATTCTCTTGGACCGATGGTGACTTAGGAAGACCCCTTCTATGATGGAGAGTGGGTCCCTTCGGTCTTGGTCCTTGCCCTTCCTTGGGGTGTCTGTCCATTGAAATATCACACCATGGAGGTGTGGCAGTCTGCCCAATATGATGAATTTAAAAGGCAGGTCTGGATCATACCTGTGGGCCTGTCTGGCAGACATTGTCTCCTGGACCCTAATTAAAGTTGCTTGGGCCTCTGGGGTGAGTTCCCTGGGAGAACTCGGCTCCTCCCCCCCTTTCAATAAATCGAAAAGAGGGGCTAGGTCTCTGTTAGTAATGCCTAGCCATGGCCTCACCCAGTTCAAAGAACCGCACAGCTGCTGGACGTCTGCTAGGGTCCGAATTTTGCTTCTGATGGCCAATTTTTGCTGAGTGATAGTCCGCTTGGTATTTCCAAGCCCAGGTACTTCCAGGGTGGCATCTTTTGAATCTTATCTTGTCGCAGCTCGAACCCGGCAGCAACCAATGCATCGGTTGTCAGGTTAAGCGCGTGTGTAAGGAGATCGTCATTGGGAGCACAAATCAAGATGTCATCCATATAATGTTGGATGATCACGCCCTCGGTGGCTGTACGGACTGGGGTCAGCAATGAAGCTATGTACCGCTGGCAAATGGTGGGCGAGCATTTGAGGCCCTGTGGCAATACTCGCCAATGGTACCGCTCCATTGGGGCTTCTCGGTTAAGGGACGGAACCGAGAAGCCAAAACGTGGTGCATCTTCTGGGTGGAGGGGGATATGAAAGAAGCAATTTTTGATGTCAATCACAGCCTATTCCCAATCTTTGGGTAACATTGTGGGGGACGGCATCCCTGGTTGGAGTGGACCCATATTTTCGATCACATTGTTGATGGCACGGAGGTCGTGGAGCAACCGCCATTCGTCTTTGCCTGTTTTTTTCAGGACAAAGACAGGGGAATTCCAAGGAGATGTTGTTTCTTGGATATGTCCCTTGGCAAGTTGCTCTGCCACGAGCTTCTGGAGCGCTTTTAATTTCTGTTTATTGAGCGGCCACTGCTCTACCCAGATTGGAACATCAGAAAGCCAATTCAACTTTTGGGTAGGACGCTCCTCAGTGACTGCTGCCCGAAAAACCTGGGGGGTAGGAATGGTCAATGTGACCCCCCACTGGGCCATCAGGTCCCTTCCCCACAGGGGCTCCGTGTAATCCAGAACAAACGGACGCAGGTAAGCTGTCTGTCTGTTTGGCCCCTCAAATTTGTTGATGTTTTTAGATTGTTTTGCCAATTGTGCCCCTCCGACACCTTGAATGTGTCCATCCACGTCCTGCAACTCCCAACGCAACGGCCAATCCCGTGAGGGAATGACTGTGACGTCTGCCCCTGTGTCCAAGAGGCCGTTAAGCCACTTGTGCTCACCGCCATTCCATATGTTACACGCAACTTTGGCTCTATCCTTCCCAATTACCTGGGCCTGACACACTTCGTAGATCTATTTCGTGGTCTTCATCCACAGATCTTCTGGGTACACGGGGGCCCCAGATACAGGTATGGCCTGGGCGATGATTTGCCCTTTGGGAAGGTAGACTAGCGGGTGAGCACAGTGCAGCCACAGCACCAGATGTTTAGGGTTCGCAGGTGTTAAATTGGGTGTGATAGTGATGTCGAGTGGCATGTATTTTGTGTCCCCAAGGACGATGTACTTACTGTGGAGTTTCCTCCAGGTCCCTGGGTCCTGTGTGTCCACTGTGACAAAGTGCCAGTTGCTGTCCCTGAGCAGTAGGAGTTCGGTTAGGGCCAACCTGTATGGAGAGAAGTTGGACTGGGTGTTAAGGATGGGCCTGGGATGGTCGGGGTCCCGACCAAGCCATGCCTGTGAGATGAAATTCCCAACTCCTCCCACGCAGGCTGGTTCACCAGCTCTTGTTCCCCTGTTGTGCAATCCAGAAATGTCATGTTTGGTATTATAGTTATTGTCCTCAGGTGGGTATGCTAATGTGTTGTCCCTCCTGCCCCCTGATGTTATGTTTCCCACCAAATTTGTGTCCTCACGCAGGGAGGGACTGCGCTGGGAAATCAGTTTTTTGAATGTCCCCCTGAGTTGGAGGCACCTTGCCCTTGCTGCTGGTTTTTAAAATGCAAGAAGTCCTCTTTGAGGGGGCAGTGAGATGCCCAGTGTTCTTTCTTGTTGCAGAGGTTGCAGGGCCGTCCTGGATGGTAACCTTTGGGTGGTGGCCCAGTGAAGCGGCGTGCAGGAGCCGGAGCCACGGGTGGCGTGTGGGCTTCAGCGAAGGAGACTCTCCGTGATGGCGTTTGGGGTGTCCCCTGAGGGTCCTTTGAAGGCAGGGTGACCCTTTGAGCGCACACGTCCAGCATGTCCTGAAGCGTTGGCTCTGGGTCGAGGGGCAGGCTCAGCATCGCCTGTCGGCAGGTCTCATTGGCGTTCTGCAGGGCGATCTGTTTCACCATGCCCTGCCTCAATCCGTCCTCTGGCACCTGCGATTCAGCTGCCCTGTACAACCTGTCTATGAAACTAACAAAAGATTCCTGTGTCTCCTGCTTAATAGAAAAACAGCTAACAACAGGACCACGGGGTTTTAACTTAAAAAATGCTTTTTCTGCCGCATTGGCAGTTGCTGCCAATGCCCCCCTTGGAATCTTTTCAGCCTGTGTTGTTGCCACGTCCCAATCCCCCATCCCGCACAGGTGATCAATGGTTAACATGCCTCCATCGGTGTCGGAGGAGGTCTCGGCTTTTGCCCAAAGTTGCGGTAATGTATCCCGTACCTCCCGCCTCCATGCGGACTCCCATACCAAAAACTCAGCTTGAGTAAGCAAGCACAAAAACAGAGCGCGAATGTCAGCAGGGACATACTCGTTGGAGGAAAGTGTGACTTTTAAAAGTCCCCGAAAGTATTCACTTTCACGACCAAAATCCTTTTGGGCTTTGAAAACATCTCTAATTGCAGCCTGTGAGATAGGGGTCCACTGTGCCAGGGGTCTGCCCCTTTGCCGCGGGGTGTAGGTGACTGGTGCGGCAGAAAAGGCAAGCAGGGGTTGCGGCAGGTCGCCGCTTCCCCCCTCCCCCCCCCCATCCTCCCCCCCTCCTTCGGGAACCGAGGCGTGGGAACCAGAGGGCGGGTTGCGGGAACGGAGGGCGGAGGCAGGACCAGGGCTAGGGGGTGTGGCTGGTGTTACCTCACCCCTAGGGGCGGGGTCGGAGGGAGGACTGATGAATGATTCATTAGGGGAGGTGCCAGAAGGGGGTGGAGGGGAGGGGTGGGTGGAGAAGTCTCGGGAGTGGCAGGGGTTGGCTGTAGGGCGAAGGGGGTCGTTAGGAGACAAAGCACGGAGGGAGGGGGATGGGCATGCCATGCAGTCCCCTCCATCTTGTGCCCTGGGGCGGGGAAGGGAATCATTTTGGGAAAGGTCCGGGGAAGGTCCTGGGGAAGAATCTGGGGTTTTAAAATTCACAACTTTGCAAAGAGAGGAGGTTTGGGGAGGGGAAGGGTGCAGGGCGATGCCAGCATCATCCTGCAATGGAGCCTGGGGGTTAGAAGAGAGGCCAGAATCTGCCTGCAGCTGGTTTTGCCGGGATGCCTGTCTGAGAATCCCCGAGTTAGGGAGAGAGGGATAGGAGAGGGTTTTGGGGGGATTTGGGGGGCTTGGAGGGCAGCGTTCGCCCTGCGGTGGCTCTGGCTTCCCTTCGCAGTTATCTTTGACAATATTTCTCAATTGGATTGCTAGATGGATAAAAATTGTAAGGGACTGGTCCTCCTTTTGGGCAATTTCTTTTTCAACTCAATCCCAGAATTGAACTTGGTACAAATTTGCCTGCGACAGGTCCTGGAAAGACTGCAGAAGCCACCGTGCAAAACGCTTCACGTCTGATTTTTTGCATCTCTTCCCTCTCCCACCTAAAATTCCTAAGATTTGAACATAAATTCTCTCCTGTGACACAGACATTTTTGCACCCATTATGTCGATGTTAAAGCATGTCACAACCCTCGCGGCTGGTAAAATAACAAAAGAAAAAAAAAAAGACACCTATCTGAGCGCTGGGAAGCCTTCCCTTACACACTCCCTGCAGCAGGAGACAAAATGTGGGATCTTATTGCCCTCTTGTGGGAGAAAGAGAAACGCACCCCAAAAGGAGCAAGGCGTACCCAGCCCAGGGGGACCCAGGTAACTCACCATGGGTCCAGCGACGTCCGAAGGCGAAACGAAAAGTCCAGCTGCAAAGTTTTCGCCGTGGGGGGGCCAAACTTCGGCGGTGCAAGCCAAAGGTGCCGGCCCCACCCCTCTGGAAGCCCTGGCTCCTTAAAACGGAACCGCGGCTTGCGAGGGTGTTGTAACGTCCACGAGGTAAATCCACGAGCTTCTCGGGGCTTGGTGGTCCTCAATCCATGTGCCTGGAACTCCCAAGCAACGCGTTTGGGCGCCACAACTGCCTTAGCGCTCTCTTGTCCCCCCTTTTGTCCCAGCTAGCTCCGTGGGGGGGGGGGTGGGAGCGCTGGCAACTTCAGTGTTTTCCGGCGAACCCTCGCGGGTGTTGGCCGGTGCTGCGTGGGTCTGGGAGCGAGGCGAGTCCCAAGGCGAATAAAAGGAGAGATACTTTTTCCCCCGCGGGCAAAATCTCGGTTTATTGCGGCTTGGTTGGGAAGGCAAAAACCGAAAAGACTGCAGCGTGCTGAGTTAGAGTTTGTCCGTGCCGCCTTGCTGGTTTGGGGGTGGGGCAGCGCTCTCTGGAGCTGGCCGTGAGCCAAGAGAGGCGGCGCGCCGAGCTGCGGTGCTGTGGCCGGCTCGCGCGAGTGCTGCGGTGACAGCGGCAGCGGCGGCGGCGGCGGATCGGCTGCGGCAGCGATCGCGGGGCAGTTCGGAGCGGCCGCGATCGCCTGGGGCAGCGGTGGTGGTTGCGGAGCGGCTGCAAGCGGCGGCGGCTGCGGCAGTCAGGAGCCGGGCGGGAGAAAAAGCCGCGGTAGCACGCCGGAGCCAGGCAGGAGAAAAAGCGCCGGGGCATCCCCAGACCGCGGGTTAAATACCGAACAGGGGAAACCCGGGGCGGCCAATGAGATAACGCCACGGGGGGTCTGGGGACAGTGGGGTGCAGGGGTCCAATGGGAGATGGACAGATGGAAGGGTGCCAGGTCATCTCCCGACCCCGCCACGTGGCTGACAGATGGTCTGGGGGATGTAAACACAGTGACTTGGCACTTTCTCGGGAAGGCAAACCGCGGGGGGAGATGGGAAAAATCCGGGGGGTCGCTTACAGAGCGCGGGGGGATACATGGAATGACCTTATACATAATAGAACATATAATAACACAATTCCACAGGTGTTGAACGTCACTAAATAGACAGGGACTGTTCTGGGGAAAAGAGGCAGGGGAAGGGGGAATTCAAATCTTGGAGAGAGGGGGGTTGGGAGTGAGCTAGGGAAGACTAACCACTGGGAAAGGGGAGAGACAGCGGGGGGGGGGTATAAACAGACACTGAAAGAATAAAAAACACGCCCCCGCAAACCAGTCAAGCAAAGCTCAAGGAAAAGCCACCAGTCTTCATAAAGGATCGAGAGAGAGGAGAAATTTCAGGACCCCATCCTCTTGTGACTTGGGGGACGGGGTTTGCATGCATTTCTACAGATGCAGGTGTTCGATGGGGCCCTGCAAAGAATGTCAAGCCACAAGTACAGCCAATTCAAGTGCAGCAGGAGATGCCAGAGAAAGAACATGCAGACAACTGAGCGACAGCTGGAAAGCAAAGACTGTGTTTTCCAAGTTTGTACTAGTTAAAATTGTTTAAAAAAATAGTTTGCACTGAAAAAGTTCTGTAAGTTATTACTGTTGTGTTAAAAGGTTATTAACTTACCTCTAAATAATATGTTAAAAATGTTTTGAAGTTCTATATTTTTAAATGATATATAGTCAGAAACTTGAGGCTTGCCTGGGAAAGCACTTCACCAAAGTTAAAATAGAGGAATAACTCACAAGCAATAAAAATTATAATAAAATTTAAAAATTATAAGCATAACTACAAATTGTCAACAAAGGTGAGATTTTTCAGATCGTGTTCCTTTCTCCTCTTTCCTTTTTAGATATATAGAAAGGGTGAGATGTAGGAATGTGCCCCCTGTTGCCTGAGTAAACAAGTTACCCTTTGTCCCCTTAAAAAGGAAAAAAGCCCAGAAGTTTCTATCTTCAAATTGGTTAAAAGACACCTCATAGGACCTTGGGGACTTCACCTCAAACTTAAGGATAGCGAATTGGACAGGAGCCAAAAAGTCCTGCCTAAGCAGGACTTTTTCCCTAGAAAAGAAGAGAACAAAAGAAATTAATAACTTTTGTGAAGTGTTTTAGCAGGAGCAAGAGCCTCTTGCACTGACTTGGCTTTTCTCTGTAAAGAGCTTTTTTATTTTTGCCTTTTATTAAAACTTTTTGTTTCCAACACTGTCACAGGAGCCATCCTGCTTCTTTTATGCCCCCTGAGGTAGCTGAGCTATCAAGGGTATAATGCTTATCTCTGAGAGCATATAAGACCAGGCTCGAGGAGAGAAAAAGCATTAGGCCAGCAGGACCAGGGAGGTCATTCTTCCCCTGTACTTGGCACTGTTGTGGCCGCACCTTGAGTACTGTGTCCAGTTTTGGGCCCCTCCATTTAGGAAGGATGTTGAGATGCTTGAACACATCCAGAGGAGGGCAACAAGGCTGGTAAGGGGCTTGGAACACAAACCCTATGAGGAATGACTGAGGGAGCTGGGGTTGTTTGGCCTGGAGAAAAGGAGACTCAGAGATGACCTTATCACTTTCTACAACTTCCTGAAAGGTGGTTGTAGTCAGGTGAGGGCTGGTCTCTTTCTCCAGGCAGCAACTGACAGAACAAGAGGACACAGTCTTAAGCTGTGCCAAGGGAACTTAAGATTGGATATTAGGAAAAAGTTTTTTATGGAGTGATAAATGTAGGAAAGACATTTCCGTGCCGTTCTTGTGAGCCAGCCAGGAGGCTTCCTGAAAACAAGGAAAGCCTCATATCTCCCTCCAGGAAGTCACCAAGGTTATCACCATGACAACATGAAGAAAGAGAGAAAGTAAAAAGATCTGGACTTCGGCTCACACAGTGACGTGGCTCCATTTACCTATCAAAAGTTTTGTTTCTTATTTATAACCAATGAGCAGTGTATGTTTTCATAAATTAAATGTAAGCATCTTGTAAGATTATAAAAGCAACATGTTCCTTTAATAAAAGAGTCTATACAGCCTTCTGACTGAGCCCTGGTACTTTGCTCTGACTGGGACTCTATAGCGACATCTGGTGGCCGTCCGCCATGATTACAACTGGGCTGTAAAAAAGGGGAAAAAAAAGGAAAAAAAAGAGTTGAAGGGTACCCTAATAAATGAAGGCAGCAAAGAGGCTACAGAGGTCCTAACCTAATTCAGATGTCTGATTCGAGGTGAGCGATTGGGAAAAATAATGGGAAATTATTTATCAAATGAGGAAAAGACTGTTTTGTCCACATGGAAAGCCTTATTGAAAAGGAAAAATGTTCAAGCTTCTGATTATGCCCTTCATAGTTTACTGATATGGTGTAAATCACAGGACTTTGAAGCTGATGCTAACACTGCCTTTAGTGTCAGGGCATGGAAAAAGTTGGGAAAAGACTACGGGAAATGATATCTAAGGGGGATAAGACGTGTGAGAAACTACAGATTGAGATATTGTTTATTAAGATATACGTAAAGGTTAGACAATTGTGAGAAACTACAGATTGGGATAGTGTTTATTAAGATATATATAAAGGTTAGACAATTGTGAGAAACTACAGATTGGGATAGTGTTTATTAAGATATATGTAAAGGTTAGACAATTGTGAGAAACTACAGAGTGGGATATTGTTTATTAAGATATATGTAAAAGTTAGACAACTGTGAGAAGAAAAATACAGACTGAGGTATTGAGATAAAGTTAGACCACGGAGGTATGCAAACACCAAACGGACACAGCTGATACTAGATAAGATAACAAGCACTTCAACCGGAGACTGAAGATAAAGACCACAACAACCATTCACACTAGGGGACTGCTTAAACAAACACAAGATAACGACAGGAATTGACTTGCAAATTCCAGGGAGACAAAAGAAGAAATAGGAATAAAAGGAGACAGTTGGAGTGAAATCGGGGGAGCAGCCAAAGCTTCGAACTTTTGGAAGTTTTTGGATTTGCTGCCCCAGCGCTGTTACCTTTGTTCATATCCTACTTGCTGTAAATTAATAAAATTCTTAATTGGATTATGTTCCGTTGTGGCGCAAATTTATAACAATTTCTGGTGCCGTGACTCGGATAAGGAAGGGTGGGCTTTTGATCCTCCGGGGAAAGGCGCCCCGCGATATTTTCGCGGCCCCGTGATCAACAGCTTTCCTCAAAACCTTACCGACGAACCTAAAATCTAGGATAAGGAACAAAGGAAAAAAACCGGTAAAATCCCATAAAAATTCTGTGCACGGGAGTCCGGACGAAGACGCAGGACGCGTAAGTATATTGCGAAATTATTCGCAGAGCGAAACTGTTCGCGGCGAAATTGTTCGCGGGTTTGCCGTTCGGGCGGGATTGGGTTTCCTGGAATATAACGAATGAGAGGTTCGATATACTGAACCAAGCAAGTGTGGACTCTTAAGTACTGCGTTTTCCATCTCCCGAGAGGGACTGGGCCAGGAACAAGAGGAGCGAGTGAGTGTGTGTTTGTGGATATTCCAGAAGATGGGGGCGAAGGGCAGCAAGCCTTCGGCTCCCATGGGGGGGGTACCCTCTGTACCTAAGAATACCCCTCTGGCATATATCTTAGATAATTGGAAGTATTTCCCTGGAACCCTAGGGAAAGATAAGCAAAAAATGATAGAATATTGTACTAAGATATGGGGAGGGAAGAAGATTTCTAAGAATGTTATTTGGCCAGTCTATGGGTCAGAAGAAGATTGGGTAAGACAGCAATTAAACCTCTGGGTTAATAATAAAAAATCTTTTAACCCAGAGGAGAGTCTGTATGCGGAAGTGTGGCTAGAAAAGCCGGGGGCTAGACTTTATTCATTAAAAGAAACAAAAACTAAGCCCCAGAAAAAGAAGGAAGAGTTAGACGATATCCTTCTAACCCTCCCTCCTTACATTCCTCCTCCTGTTCCCGCAGCCCCTCCAGAGATCCCTAGAGCGCCCACTCCCCCACCAGAATCAGAAGGGTCCCCACCCCCTCCTAGACGTGTAACTAGAAGTCAAAGAGGGGCAGCTCAGATGTACCCCCTAAGGGAAGTACCTATGGGTGGACCTCAACCTGTGGTTGGATATATTTCTGTACCCTTAAATTCTGCCGACCTACGAGATTTTAAAAGAACCGAGATGGGAAACTTAATTGAGGACCCATTCGGAGTAGCAGAAAGATTAGATCAATTTTTGGGACCAAACCTTTATACTTGGGATGAGTTGCAATCTATCCTTGGTCAATTATTTACTACCGAGGAAAGAGATATGATTAGACGAGCAGGAATGAGACTGTGGGATGCTCAGCATGCCCAGGGACCTCGAGCAGATATTAAATGGCCACTCCAAAGACCTAATTGGAATAATCAGGATCCGGCTCATAGAACTCATATGCAGGACCTGAGAACTATAATAATTCAGGGAATTAGGGAAGCAGTACCCCGTGGGCAGAATATCAATAAAGCATTTAATGAAATGCAAAAGAAAGATGAGAGCCCTACTGAATGGCTGGAACGGCTGAGGAAAGCCCTTCAGCTGTACTCTGGAGTAAACCCAAACGATCCGGTAGGACAAGCGCTCCTCAAAACTCAGTTTGTGGCAAAATCATGGGAAGATATCAGAAAGAAGATTGAAAAGTTAGAAAACTGGCAGAATAGAGGGTTGGATGAATTAGTGAGGGAAGCTCAGAAAGTCTACGTAAGGCGGGAAGAAGAGAGCAGCAAGCGACAAGTAAGAATGATGGTAGCAGCAGTCAGAGAGGACCGCAAAGGGCGAACTGGTGAACATAGATCTGCTAGGATGAAACAAGGAAAAGTAGTAATAGAAAAGGAACAGAGATCTTGTTTTTACTGTGGAAAGAAGGGACATATAAAGAAGAATTGCAGAGAAAGGATCAGGGATGAGGAAAATTTGAAAACGGAATAGGAAAGTCAGGGGCTCTATATTTTAGGGGACCGGAGCCACCGTGAGCCCTTGATAAAATTAAAAATAGGTCCCCAGAGACAAGAGTTCACCTTTTTGGTAGACACTGGGGCTGAGAAATCAACTATTAAGCAAATACCTGAGGGATATGAAGTTTCCCCTGAAAAGGTACAAGTTATTGGGGCAAAAGGGGAACCCTTTAAGGTGAGAAAAATTAAAAATGTGACATTCGAAACTGAAAATAAATTTGGAGTGGGTGAACTCTTGCTCGTCCCTGAAGCAGAATTTAATCTGTTAGGACGAGATTTAATTGTTGAACTGCAATTAGAAATTAAAGTAAAAAATCAAGAATTGGCAGTATCCGCTTATCCTTTGACTGTGGATGATCAAAAACAAATTAACCCCAATGTTTGGTACTCTCCGGACACAATTGGTAGACTGGAAATGCCGCCAATTAAAATCCAAATTTCCGAACCCCACGTACCTGTGAGGGTAAGGCAATATCCCATATCCTTAGAAGGACGGAGAGGATTGAAGCCAGAAATTGATCGATTGTTGGCACAAGGAATCTTAGAGCCTTGTATGTCACCTTTTAACACCCCCATTTTGCCTGTAAAAAAACCTAATGGGAAATATCGGCTCGTACATGATCTAAGGGAAATAAACAAAAGAACTGTCACCCGGTTCCCTGTAGTAGCAAATCCATATACATTGCTAAGCAAACTAGGACCACATAATTCCTGGTATAGTGTAATTGATTTAAAGGATGCCTTTTGGGCCTGTCCGCTGGCAGAAGAATGCCGTAATTACTTTGCCTTTGAATGGGAAGACATAGAGACGGGCCGGAGACAGCAATTAAGATGGACCGTGCTCCCCCAAGGGTTCACTGAATCCCCTAATCTGTTTGGACAGGCCCTAGAAGAACTCTTAACAGAATATCAGGTACAAACGGGGAATGTGCTGTTACAATATGTAGATGATCTGCTCATAGCGGGGAATAATAAGGAGAATGTAAAGAAAGAAACCATTCGACTTTTAAACTTTCTTGCACAAAAGGGACTACGGGTATCACAAGAAAAGTTACAATTTGTGGAGGAAAAAGTGAAATATCTGGGACATTATCTGTTTAACGGCCAGAAAATATTAGACCCAGAGCGCATTAAAGGAATTCTGGAATTACCTATGCCTGTCACTAAGAGGCAAATTAGGCAGGTATTAGGACTATTTGGGTATTGTAGGCAATGGATAGAGAACTACAGTTCTAAAGTTAAATTCTTATATGAACAATTGCCTAAAGGAAAAATACCCAAGTGGACTCCTCAGGATCAAGAGCAGTTTGCCAGCCTCAAAAGGGAGCTAAGTCAAGCACCAGTTTTAAGCCTCCCAGATTTAAAAAGGCCCTTCCATTTATTTGTTAACATACACGAAGGAACGGCATTCGGAGTGTTAACTCAGGAATGGGCCGGACAAAGGAAACCGGTGGCATACCTATCAAAGCTGTTAGACCCTGTAAGCAGGGGTTGGCCAAGCTGTTTACAAATCATTGTTGCCGCTGCTCTGTTACTTGAAGAAACAAATCGCATTACTTTTAATGGAGAAGTTATCTTATATGCGCCTCATAACATCAGGGGAGTGCTGCAACAAAAGGCAGAGAAATGGCTTACAGATAGCCGATTACTAAAGTATGAGGGAATACTTATAGAATCCCCTAAACTATCTTTAAAAACTATTGGAGCAGTTAACCCCGCTGAATTTTTGTACCCAGGAGAAGGTAATGAACTATTGCACAATTGTTTTCAAACAATTGAACAACAAACACGCATTAGGTCAGACTTAGAGGAAGAAGAACTACAAAGTGGAGAAGTATTATTTATAGATGGGTCATCACGAATAGTGGAAGGTAAACGGTTGTCTGGATATGCCATTGTTAAGTGGGAAAAAGGAGAATTTAAGATAAGGGAATCAGGCCCCCTGAGTGCCAGCTGGTCAGCACAAGCTTGTGAGCTATATGCATTGTGGAAAGCATTAGTGTCGCTGAAGGGAAAGGATGGAACTATATATACAGACTCACGTTATGCGTTTGGAGTAGTACACACTTTTGGGAAAATATGGGAGGAAAGAGGATTCATTAACTCACAGGGAAAAGAGCTGGTACACCAGGAATTAATTCGTCGAGTTCTGGGGGCATTGAAAATGCCAAATAAAATAGCAGTTGTACATATAAAGGGACACCAGCGAGGTACAAGTTATCAGGTTAGGGGAAATAATGCAGCTGATACAGAAGCAAAACGAGTGGCAGGCAATTATAATATAATTCTGACTATGCAACAAGCACCAGTTAGTAAAAATTTGAGTTTTGAGTCTGCAGAAAAAGAAAAACTAGAACAAATGGGAGCTAAAGAACAGGATGGGAAATACATATTGCCAGATGGGAGAGAAGTCTTGCCGAAGGGCATAGCAATTGAAATATTTTCAAAAATACACAGCAAAACACACTGGGGAACTCAGGCATTAGTTGATCATTTCAATCAACAGTATGCCTGTATAGGTGTATATAATATAGCAAAGACAGTCACGGCAGCCTGCGAGACCTGTCAAAAGGTTAATCGAAAAAACATAAAACAGAGACCTCTTGGGGGACGTTCCCCAGCATACAGACCTTTCTCACATATACAAGTAGATTTTACTGAACTACCTAGGGTAGGGCGTTACAAATATTTATTAGTAATGGTGGATCACTTAACACATTATGTCGAGGCTTTTCCTACCTCCAGGGCAACCGCTAACCAAGTCACTAAAGTGTTACTTGAACATGTTATACCTCGATATGGAGTACCTGAAGTAATTGACTCCGACAGAGGAACGCACTTTGTGTCAAAAATTGTTAAAGATCTAACAGAAAGCTTGGGTATCAAGTGGGAATACCATACACCATGGCATCCACAAAGTTCAGGAAAAGTTGAAAGGATGAATGGAGAAATTAAAACTATTTTGACTAAACTAATGATAGAAACCAAATTATCATGGATTAAATGCCTACCTATGGCACTATTAATTCTCAGAACCAGACCCCGAGCAGATGTAGGAATATCAGCGTTTGAAATGGTGTATGGAATGTCCTACAGAATTGAAAGCCCACAAACAAATGTTTTAATTAGAGACCGTGTGATTAATGAATATGTTTCACAATTAGCAGAACATCGTAACCAGCTTTGGGAACATGGACTGATTGTGCAACGACCCCCGTTGGACTTAAAAATACACAAAGTTAAACCTGGGGATTGGATATTGATTAAAGTGTGGAAGGAAGAAACCCTAAAACCCAATTGGGAGGGACCTTATCTCGTTTTGTTGACAACAGAAACAGCTGTCCGGACTGCTGAGCGTGGATGGACTCATGCCAGCCGCATTAAAGGCCCAGTGACGAGACCCCACTGGAAAGTAATCAGTACTCCAGGTGACACCAAGATAACTCTAAAAAGATAACGAAATGATAAAGACTTTATTTGATTTTTTTGCTGCATTACCTTTTGGTATAAAGTGTGTATTGCTGTTTATATTTGCTATCGTTATTTCCTTTTTTATCTATTATATATGGAAGCGTACAACGTGTGCTGAAGGAAATTGTTAAGCATATGTAGTCACACAATAGTGAATATGAAAGATATGCTGATGTAAATAATGTATGTACTCTAGTTATACGAATTAGTTGTAATGATTTAAACTACAATTGTTTTCCATTTGCTTGTTTTAGGCATAAGGTATGCCGGGATAAATGGTGGACACGCTGTGAATGTGGATACTTTCAATATTATTATTACCATTCCAATGAGCCTGTCCTCTTTGTGGCTGAAATCTTGGTTATAAAGTGTAGAAGGGAAGTACTAACTGTGTCTTGCTTTGCCCCATTAGTTCAAGCTGCAAAGTGGGAAGCCTATGTAAACAGGCAGAAAACCCAAACAGCTGTTCTCCTGAAGAATTCCCTTGCTGCCGAGAAGATGATGCACCCCGTGACTCGGAGCAACCGAGTCGACGGGCGAGGCAGAAGAGGAACAGACTGTGGAGAAAAAAATCAGAACAATGGGATGCAAAAGCAGGAACAACAGAGCTTCCCCGGGATTGGTAAAAATTTACATAAATTGGTAAAATTGACAGACACCCTTTTTCCTGGTATACCGTTAGTCTTCATATTGATAATAACCCTGGCAGAAGGGGGAAACCCACATGAACCATTCAAGTGGGAACTAATATCTTGGGAAGGAACGAGAACAATAGCCACTTTTAGCGACATAGGTCCACCAGAGTTCATAGTAAAACTTTGTGATTTAGTACCAATACATTGTGGAAAGGGACCTCCATTTTATATATGCCCGGCTTCTGGACCGTCTTACTGTAATTATCCCGGACATTATTATTGTGGCTATTGGGGATGTGAAACAATAGCCTCGGGCTGGTCAGTAAAGGCCCCTGATAAATATATAAAAGCAACCTGGACTCCTAATGGATGTGTACCTGAGCAAACAGGTGTAGATCTTACAGGTCTGCGGGACATGGGTTATGTGGCTTCACGAGACAGGGAAGTCTGTACCCGCATCAAATTTCAAGTAATACAGCCCTTAGGAGACAAGTGGTTAGTAGGACTAACATGGGGAATACGTGTCTATGGAGGAATTCCTAAAGACGGGGGAGGGCATTTTCTCATAAGAAAAGTTAAAATACCACATGATCCACTCCCTGTTGGGCCGAATAAAGTATTGAATTCACCCATTTCCCCGACGAAAAAGATAGTCCCCGCAAGTGTTACAACCACTTGTCCAAACCCCTTATCAATAACAAATAGAACAGCTAATGACGTGGTGATTGGTAGGGATTCAGGTGTGCTGAAACCCAAAGACCCTTTATGGGATTTAATGCAAGCCTCTTATCGTGCCCTTAATGAAAGCAAACCAAATTTAACCAAGGAATGCTGGTTATGTTATAATGTTAGACCACCATATTTTGAGGCGATTGGAAAATCAGATAAGATTCAATGGTCCAGAGGTTCAAACCCACGAGAATGCCCATGGAATGACCAAAAAAACCATACGCAGGGAATTACTATTCAATTAGTAACAGGTCAAGGAAAATGTATTGGTACAGTGCCCAAAAATTATCAGCCTTTGTGCAACCAAACGACAATAATCACTACAAAAACCATAAATAAACACAAGAATAGAAAAGACAAATGGGCTATCCCGACACCAGGAGCTAAATGGGTTTGTTCAGACATCGGAGTAACGCCTTGCCTATCCCTAAATCTGTTTGACCAATCTCAGTTCTGCGTACAGGTGATAATTGTTCCTCGTCTAATCTATCACACTTCTGAGGAAGTGTTACGCCACTTTGAAGGAGACCTGAATATACAAAAACGAGAACCAATTACAGTGGTAACCTTAGCTACACTGCTAATAGCGGGGGGAGTCGGAGCAGGTACAGGCATAGCCTCCCTAGTAAAAAGTCAGGAATTACAAAGTTTACAGACGGCTGTAGATGAAGATTTAGCAAAAATAGAACAATCTATCCAAAATTTAGCCACTTCAGTAAAGTCTTTATCGGAAGTAGTGCTGCAAAATAGAAGAGGGTTAGATTTATTATTCCTAAAAGAGGGGGGGTTATGCGTAGCGATAAATGAAGAATGCTGCTCTTTTGCTGACCATACGGGAGTAGTTCAGGACACTATGTCTGAACTCCGAAAAAGGTTAAATCAACGTAGAAAGGATCGGGAGGCGGGTAGGACATGGTATGAAAATTGGTTTAATGTTTCACCTTGGCTAACCACCTTGCTGTCTGCCTTAGCAGGACCGCTTATTATATTGATTCTGGGACTTATATTCGGGCCTTGTATATTACGCTGTATAGTACACGATATTAAAAAACGATTTGACATAGCTAAACTGCTAATTTTAACTACGAGGTCGGGGGAAAAATATAAAAATGCATCTATTAATGAGAAGGAAGATTGTTGCGAATGTGTTATACCACGAGGGGGCTACGCCTATTGTAATTGTGAAGTATTACCATGTGAGTGTAATGATAAATGTTGGGATTGTGGAAAAAGGTTTATTTACAGTGCCGAGAATGAAAGCAACGTCTAATAAACAATAATAGTATAAAAAGAAGAAGGGGGGAAATTGTGAGAAACTACAGATTGAGATATTGTTTATTAAGATATACGTAAAGGTTAGACAATTGTGAGAAACTACAGATTGGGATAGTGTTTATTAAGATATATATAAAGGTTAGACAATTGTGAGAAACTACAGATTGGGATAGTGTTTATTAAGATATATGTAAAGGTTAGACAATTGTGAGAAACTACAGAGTGGGATATTGTTTATTAAGATATATGTAAAAGTTAGACAACTGTGAGAAGAAAAATACAGACTGAGGTATTGAGATAAAGTTAGACCACGGAGGTATGCAAACACCAAACGGACACAGCTGATACTAGATAAGATAACAAGCACTTCAACCGGAGACTGAAGATAAAGACCACAACAACCATTCACACTAGGGGACTGCTTAAACAAACACAAGATAACGACAGGAATTGACTTGCAAATTCCAGGGAGACAAAAGAAGAAATAGGAATAAAAGGAGACAGTTGGAGTGAAATCGGGGGAGCAGCCAAAGCTTCGAACTTTTGGAAGTTTTTGGATTTGCTGCCCCAGCGCTGTTACCTTTGTTCATATCCTACTTGCTGTAAATTAATAAAATTCTTAATTGGATTATGTTCCGTTGTGGCGCAAATTTATAACAAGACGGTTGTCTATTTGGCTACTACTTGGAGATTGTTGTATAAGACATTGAAGGAATGGAAAGCAGAACAAAATAGAGGGGAGGAATTGGGGGAAGAGGAAGTAGAGCAAGAAACTGATGTGGAGGAACAGGGGGAAGATGGGGCTGAGCCTGTTGATATATCTCCCCCTGAGGAGTCTACTGCAGTTGCTGTGAAGGCTCCCTCAGGGTTTGCTATCTTTAGAATCAAATGGCAGGCTGAGACTGCTCCTCAGTATTCATCTCCAAAAGAGATACACTTAGTTGAACTGAGTACTAAGTCAAAGTACCTTATGCCTGCGCAACAATTAGCCAAAATGAAGTTACAGAAGAAGCGAAGTGAAGAACAGGTTGGGTCGTTCGCCCTTCTATCTCCCCCCGGGCCATTTTCTCCCCCTCCCCCCCCCCCCCCCCCGTGGGTTGATTGTTCTCCTCTCACCCTCCCGTGGGTTGGCTGCTCCCCCCTCGCTCTCCTGTGGATCGGCTGTTCCTCCTCCACCCTCCTGTGGTTCGGGTGCTCTCCTCTCCACGTTCCCTTGAGCCGTCCGCCTCCCCTCTGCCCCCCTTCGAGTTGTTTGCCTCCGTTCCACCCCCTGTTGAGCTGTCTGCCCCCCCCCCCCTTCTGAACTGGTTGAACAAATGCAATCTTTAACATTGTGTCCTTCTTCACCTAGTGATAGTTCTGATGATGAAGTGATGCTGATAAGTACATCTAAAATGTCACAGGGATATTTTTCTGCTAGACCTCGTAGCAGATCCAGGCCTGCTGTTTCTTAGACTTTGCATCCCTGCCAGGTGGCTGGGACTCCTCAACACCCTTTGCAATTTTGGGAGCATGTGAGAATGAAAGCAGCTGAAGTGGGAGACTGGAATTTGTTGGAGAAAATAGGTCCACCTAAAAGGATACAGATGGCTGCTGATGCTTCTGGTGGGCCTGTGGCTTTTCCTGTTTTCAAAGCTGCTCCTTATTTGGGACAATGAGATAGCCATCAGGTTTTTGCATGGAGGGTTGTGCAGGATCTCCAGGCAGAAGTAGATCAGTATAGTGTTAATTCTTCGCAGGTGATGCAATTGATTCATGTTCTAAATGCTGATGTACTTGCTCCTTATGATATTGTTCATCTTGCTATGATTCTGTTTCAGCCAGTGCAGTATGGTGTGTTTCAAGCTACCTGGAAACAAATGGTTGAAAGAGTAGCTTTGGACAATATGCAGTTACCTCAGCACGATCCATGTCATGCTGTGGGAGTTGATGACTTTCTTGGCAATCGACCATTCTCTAACCTGGATTTACAGGCAAGATGGGACCCTCTGGTTCTGGCACAGGCGACGGCAGCTGGGTATGAGTGCTTTACTTAAAACAATGGAAATGGCAGCTCCTAAACCAAGGTATATTACCATCCAGCAAGGGGTGAAGGAACCTTTTCTGCAGTTTGTAGAAAGGGTTGCTGCAGCCCTTGAGAAGCAAGTAGAAGATAATAAGTTGAGTCAAATTTTATGGAAAGAATTAGCCTGGGATAATGCAAATAAAGATTGCAGGAGAATTATTGATTCTTTACTGGGAGATCCCGCGATGTCTGAGATTGTAGTCGCTTGCTCAAAGGGTGGATCAGTTAAGCATAAAATGGCTTGTCCTGGTTTACAGCAAATTTGGGAGAAAACCTCCAGGAGGAGCCCCCCAAGACAGCAAAGTCCCATGGCCCCTTCCCCCCCCCACCTGGTTCGGGAAGAATTTCCTTGGAGAGAAGTGGAAAAAAACCTGTTTATGTAACAGGCAAAGCAATCCCCAGCACAAAAAATGAACAACACCAGATGACAAAAACTCTTTCACCACTCTGAAGAAGTGACAAATTCAGAAAGTCTCTCCTGGGAGTGGTCGCCCAGTTATCGGTCTCCAGCGCTGGGGATGGCTGCTGCAGGTCACAAAATGCAGGCTCTTCATGTTTCTCGGTGTTTCCCAGGTCCCAGTCCAGAGCAGGTTCGAATGGTATTCAGGAAATGGAAAGAAAAACAGTCCAGGGAAAAAAATGGACTGCTTAGCTGAACTAACTAATAAGCAAAAGCAAAAGCAAGGGCAAAAGCAAAAAGCAGGAGTGAAAGCAAAGCGAAAGCAAGCAAGCTAGCAAGGAAGCAAGCCCTATACTGTCTTCCAGATACAGACCCTGGGGGGAGGTGAGCCGGCTGATAACAAGACAAAACAAACCTTCACTCTTTGGAGCCAGTCCTGAAGGCACAGAACATAACATCAAGCATAAACAGAACACACGGTTGGGGATACAAGCATCGTAATGCCACCCTAGCAAATGGCTGCTCTGGCAACAGTCATTAAGTCTTCATCCAGATGTTCTGCTTGTGAAGAATCATGCATGTGAAGGCACAATGCCCTCAAACTGCTGGACGATGTGTACAGTCTAGGGTAATTTGGACTAATAAAGTGCCTTGTTATCATTGTGGTAACTTTGGCCATATTGCTAAATTTTTTAAGTAAGTTACGATCTTTTTCAAGTGGCTGACAAGTGCGGGGAAACTGGAAGAAGAACGCTAAGAGACGCGTGAAGACAGAAATACCCCAACGACACTCACGAGTCCTTCCAGCATTACAAAGCTTTCCATTTGTTAACTATACACAGGGGCCACGATATGCTCTGCAGGGATTGATATACCGACAGCTGACACAGTAATTATTTTGACAAGAGGTATTTGTAAAGTGCCTCTTGATGCCCATAGTCCTATAGGCTGCGGTTTGAGTGCTTTTTTAATGGGAAGATCTAGTAGCATTATTCAAGGTATTAATGTGCATTTAGGTCTTATTGATTCTGATTATGTGGGACAAATTCATGCTATGGTGTCTGTTAGTGAACTTCCTGTTGTTATCCAAAAAGGCATTTGTATTGCTCAACTTGTTCCTTTTATGAGTTCTGTTCCAACTGTAGTGGACTGGAATTGTGGCACTGGAGGTTTTGGATCTACAGGACCACCTCAGGTTTTTTGGACTCAAAAGGTAACAGATGAACGTCTGGAAATACAGTGTTTGATCACCACTAAGGGATGTCATCCAGAAACTACAACAGTATCAGGTTTACTTGACATGGGAGCAGATGTAACTATAATTTCACAGTTTGTTTGGTCTCCAACATGGCCCCTCACTCAATCAGCCTTTGGAGTTGTTGGGTTAGGTGGGTCAACTGCTGGTGCTTTATCTGCTATTGCAATTACTGCAACACATCCTGAAGGCCAACAATCTAACATCAGACCTTATGTTAGTAATGCTCAACCTACTTTATGGGGACGTGATTGTTTAACCCGATGGGGTGTTAAAATTACCACGGATTTTTAGTGGGTGCCCCTGGGGTGCAGTACCTTAAACATCCAGTTGTATCCTTGACATGGTTGACAGATAAGTGTGTCTGGATTGATCAGTGTCCCCTGCCTACTGAAAAGCTTCATGCCCTTCGAGGCTTAGTGGCAGAACAATTGCAGGCTGGACATATTGAAAAATCATTTAGCCCATGGAATACTCCTGTGTTTGTATTAAAAAAGAAATCAGGTAAATGGAGACTTTTTCATGATTTGCGGCGGATGAACACTGTGATGGCCGCAATGGGTGCTTAACAATCAGGTTTTCCAACCCCCACAATGATTCCACAAAGATGGGAAATAATTATCATTGATTTGAAAGATTGCTTTTTTACAATTCTGTTGGCTGATCCGGATAAGGAAAAATTTGCCTTTACTGTGCCTTCTTTAAATCATGAGGAACTGGGCCAAAGATATCAGTGGACCATTTTGCCTCAAGGAATGTGAAATTCTCCAAGTATTTGTCTTTGTCAATGGTTTGTGGCACAGGCCTTATCTAAGGTCCAAGAACAATTTAGAAATTGTTAATGCTATCATTTTGTGGATGATATCTTGGTGGCATCTGAAAATAAACAACTATTATCGGCTCTTGAACAATGTGCTGTGGCAAATTTAGAAATTTTTGGTTTGGTTATCGCCCCGAAGAAAGTTCAGAGACAGATGCCTTGGAAATATTTGGGGTTGATAATCACCAATACGCAAATTGTGCCTCAACCTGCAAAACTGGACATTGAAATTAAAAATGTTACTGATGTGCAGATATTGGTTGGTGCACTAGGTTGGCTTAGGACATATTTGGGGATAACTAATCATCAACTGCAACCTTTGTTTGACTTATTGTCAGGGATTACTTCCTCTACCGATGAGAGACATTTGACCACTGCAGCAAAAAAGGCTGTTGAAGAAATAGAATTGGCCTTGACATCTGAATTTGCTACCAGGATAGATGTTTCTGTTGATGTGCAATTATTTATTTTGAGAGATGATGAAATACAATGTGGATTGTTGTGTCAATGGAATGATAAATTGGATGAAAAATTGCATATTTTGGAATGGATATTTCTATCTTTCAGGTCCCGAAAAATAGCTCCAGGTTTTTATGAGCTTTTTGCAGACATCATTATCAAAGGTCACATGAAATCTTAGGCCATGATCCTGTAACTATTGTCATACCGGTACAACAATGGTATTTTGAGTGGTGTTTTCAAAACAATCATGAGTTACAATCTGCCTTATCTTCTTTTACAGGTCAAATAGCATATCATTTACCTTCTCATTCTATTTTGAATTTCACTAAGGAGATTCCCTTTCAGGGGAAGCAACTTTGTTCTTCTGTTCTAGTGGAAGGTGTGATAGTTTTTACAGATGGATCAGGGAAAACTGGAAAAGCTGCTGTAGCCTGGAAGAAGGATGACCACTGGAAATATGAAGTAATGGTTCAACAAGGGTCTCCTCAATTAGTTGAACTTTGTGCCATACTATTAGCCTTTACCTTGTTTCCTAATTCTGTAAATATATTTACTGATTGTGTTTACGTTGCTAATTTAGTAAAACAGTTGGATCAAACTGTTTTGTATAATGTAAAGGAGAAACCATTGTTTCTTATGTTGTTGAAATTGTGGACTATTATTCATAGTCGAAAGCATTCTTATTTTATTATGCATATTGGTAGCCATACATCACTACCTGTTTTTTTGTTGAAGGTAAAGCCTATGCGGATTCCCTTGTGGCTGCCTCAGCAGTAAAAACAGTGCCTAATGTGTTACAGCAAGCTGTTCTATCTCATCAATTTTTTCATCAAGGTGCTCAGGCACTAAGGCAGTGTCATGGTTTGACACTGGCACAATGCCAGCGCCCCCATGAAAATGCAATCTGCCAATTGAATGCTGTGAAATGTGATTGAGAACAGAGCAAAGCAGGCCAAGCTTAATAACAAGGGAAAAACTTTATTACGCTACAGCTACTATACTACTATAAAAGAAAAAAGAAAGAAAAAAAACCACACATAAAATTCAAAATAAAAACCTTTCAAAACATTCCTCCTCCCACCATCCAACTTGAACAAACCACAGTGAGACACAATTTGGACCCTTAATCAAGTTATCACCCTTCAACATAATCAATAATGAGACCATCAGGGGAGAGAGAAGTCTCCCTTGCACCATAGACCCCCAGGAAACACAGCTGCCACCTCTTGTGTTTCCATGTCACGCATGGCACCGCCCAGAGAGAATCGGCCAGTGTGACACTCTCCTCTCCATGTCACAGTGCTCTCACCACCGTGCATGGACAGAGACTGCTTATAGGGCTCCTTTAAGGATGCTTTGCCAAGGACCAACAGGAACAACAGTCCAGTGTCTCATTTTGGGACCACAGTCCCCCCCATTTTACCCTGGGGCTGAGGGTCCAAGGACAGAGATCTCCTTCTTTTCTACTCTGAAGACAGAGGGCATCATCACACCCTCCTCCGCTTTCCTCTGTTCATTCCTGAACTGGTAGTTGCTGAAGCAGGTCTCTTGGCTCACCATTGCATCCCCCTAAAATGCAGTCTCTCTTGGAGGAAAAATTGGTTCAGTCTATGGCTGACAAAAAGAGTCCAGCCAAAAGCCACTCCATCATCTCCCCCCAACCTTCTTTCCCTAACATCTGAGGTCCCAGGCTGTCTCTCTTTCCTTCAAATTGAGGAGGAGTAATATTTCACAAAGCCTTCATTTCCCAGGAAAGGGTTAAAAGTCCCGGACTCCACAGATGGCTGAAATCTTGGCCCAGGACTCCATCTCCCGTCTCCCATGCTGGGCATCTTCCCCCCCCCCCCCTTCTCCTTCTCCTCTGCTGGCAAACTTCCAGGTGTCTGCAGGCTCTCTATCTCTTTCCCTCTAGGTTGGCGGGGGGGGGGAAGGGGGGGGAGGGGGGGGGACAATGACATCTCAGGTTTTCTCCACCCTTCTGTCCGCAGGAGCTGGCCCAGCTCAGTTCCCGATCCTTCATCCCCTGGCCTACCTCCCCAGGCCACATGGCTCCCCTCCCCCGCCCAGCCTGTGGCTGGGCAGGGGAGGTCTGCACTCTCCGATGACCAGAACCGAAGAGAGCGAGTTCTCCTGGAAATTCTGCTTTTAACCCCTCTGTGTTCTCAGAGGCGTGTCCACCTTCTATTGGTCACCCCAAGTGTCAGTATCCAAACCTGACCCCTGACTGAATTGACCTCTTCCTTCCAAAAAAAAAATTCTTTTTCTGTGTCAAACCACAACAGGCAGCAATTTAAATTATCACACAGTGAAGCAAAGTCAATTATTTCTTCTTGTCCTAATTGTCATATGTCTCATGCTTCGCAATATTACGGTACTAACCCTAGAGGCTTACTCCCTTTGCAAGAATGGCAAACAGATGTTACAAAAATGCCTGAATTTTGCTGTCTATTCATGTTTCCATTGACACCTTTTCTCATGCCATGCTTGCCTCAGCGTTGGCAGGTGAAACAGCACGGGATGTTATTCGTCACTTTTGCCACGCCTTTTCCATCTTAGGCATTCCATCACTTGTAAAGATGGATAACAGCCTGGTGTATGTTTTAAAGAAATTGCAGGTGGTTTTTTTTTGCCTTGGGCATTGACCATTCCACTGTGTCCTGGTTTGAAAAGCAAAACCACTTAGAGGCTCTAAGTCAGAAATACAATTTATTAGGAAAAGGGACCAAAGAACTAAATATATACAATAGCACAAAAGAAGAACTACTGACAGAGTTAGAGATACAACCTGACACTTGCTGGCTAGGGCAGTGGTAGCAGATGTGGTTCTGTCCAAGCAGTGGTCCTGTAGACTGATGTAGTTTCCCTCTGGAGGTCCAGTGTAGAGAAGGTCTTAGCTGTTCTTCTTGGAAGAGGGGGTCTACTTGCTGTCTGCACAACCCTGCTTATATACTTGATGGCATCATTTGGCTCCTCCCTCTGGGCAGAGCATCTCACAATAGAATGCTGTGATATTATCAGTCATGTGGCTAAAAGAATAGGTCCTCCTGGAGGGACTTACCTCTGAGTAACGAGATAAGGGGAAAAAAAAGGAATTGTAGCTCGAGGTGGTAATGGAATACACCCCAATATTATAACCTAGGACACAGTGGTATTCCTCATGCTTCGACAGGCCAAGCGATTATTGAACATGCCCATGGTGTGTTGACGCGTCAGGTACAAAAACAAAAAGGGGGAATGCAGAGGGAGTCCCCTCAAGTGAGATTAGATAAAGCTGTTTATGTGTTAAACTTTTTGCATCCTTTACCTGACTTGCAACTGTCTCCTATATTCTATCATTTTTCATTTTGAATTTGAAAGAGACAAACTTTCAGAAAGGTATTAAGGTATGGGCAAAAGATTTAATCACGGAAAAGTGGACTGGCCCAGTAGAATTAGTAACATGGGGAAGAGGATATGCATATGTTTTAACAGACAGTGGCCCTCATTGGGTCTCTGCCCGTTGTGTTAAACCTTATTTGGAACACACAGGAAAGGACAGGATGGGTGGTTCCACAGCTGAAGCAAAATGAGTAGGTAATTGCATTGGTTATTAGGTGAATGGAAGCATGGACCCTCAAAGACTGTATGGTAAAGATGGTAATTCAAAGCAGAGTAAAGGGAGTTATTGATTTACGCTGAAAATCTAAATTTAAGTCAGTGGATGTTACTTTTGCTTCTGTTCTTCGAATTCCCTTGCAGAGAGGTTGGTAGGACTGAGAAATATGTCTTGCACCATTTCCTTTTGCAGGAAGAATTCTCGCCTGCCACGCCAACAGCCTGGGTTCGAATCCCGGCAAAGCCACTAGTGCTAGCGAGACTTGGGAAGGCACAGTGACACCAAAGCGTAGCATGATTTTTTCCATCAAAGTGCACATATCCTGGAAAAACAATTTCACTTGATGCCAACTGAGGCTTGTGACATTGTCACTTCTTGTGTTGTCATGGACTTGCTGCACCTTTACCAGTGGGGGTGAACTCCAGAGGCCTAAAGGCCTTGCAGCTTTGGCAAACAGATGCCAGTCACATCACTGAATTTGGCCAACTTAAGTATGTGTATATGTCTATTGACACCTTCTCCTCAGCCATATGGGCATCTGCTCACACTGGAGAAAAGTATTGTGACATGATTGCCCATTGGACGATGGATTTTGCAATCTTGGGAATACCTTCTTCTGTGAAAACTGATAATAGCCCCACCTATGTCTCACAGAAGACATGGCAGTTTTTGCGCTTATGCGGAGTTTCGCACAAACTCAGTATCCCGCACTCTCCAATGGGCTAGGCCATTGCTGAACATGCTCATGGTAACTTGAAGTGTATCCTGGACAAACAAAAAAGGGAAATGCCTGGAGAAACCCCACACAGTCGATTGGAAAAAGCTCTATATCCAATCAATCATCTTACAGTGCCACAGAATTCAGAGAATCCCGTCATTTAAAATAATTTTTTCTCATTGCATTCTTCAGGTGAGACGCACCTGTCTCAAGCGAAAGTCTGTACATGGGACCTAGCCACTAATAAGTGGGAGGGCCCGTATGACCTTATCACTTGGGACCACGGGTATGCATGTGTTTCCATAGATACTGGAGTATTATGGGTACCTGCAAGGTGTGTCCGCCCTGATTTGAGACACCAAAAACAGAATGTGGCCAACAGGCAACCTCCGAATGATGATCAAGATGTTGGCCATCAATCAGATGGCCCCTCCACGAGTGAGGAGTGAACATTCCATCCTTTCTTTGCTTCTGAAAAAGGACTCTTGACAGGCTAAGACTGTCAGTTCTTTGAACAAATTAATGGTAAGTTGTTACTATATTAGACTTATTATTAAGATTGTATTAGTATACGTGACTGATTTTAAGATTAATAGTGTATTTCGTGTAAGAGGGAATCACAAAATTTAATCTCTCTGACCATTTAAAAATGGTGTCTGATTGAGGTTCTGATTGATAACTAGCAACTGCTAAAGGAACCTCTGGAGCTGTGTTTGTTCTTCTTCCTGCAAGGGGCCCCACAGAGGATTACAAACACCGCCTCCTCCTTTAAACAAAAAGGGGGAACTGTGGATGTGACAGCCTGGTCAGAGAGCAAGAAAAATAGATAAGTTTTCCCAGAATCAGCTTGTGAGACTTCAGGGAGTTGAAGATAAACAGTGATAGCTTATTATTATAAACAACCTGCTGGTGATATTTTCCTACTCTCTGTTTTCTTGTTTTTCTCAAAGATTTTTTATAAGAAAGGCATCTTGTTAATTATCCAGTCAGGTGAAATGTATTGATTAATTAACCAACCAGGTCTATCTGAATCAGAACAATGTATAAAAGAGGATCCAAAGTCAAGACATGCTATGCTGTGTAAACCAGCCTTCTGGTGAGTCTGTGTCGTTTCTTACTCAACAGCGACAATTATTTCAGTTGTTTTGAGTTCTATCTGGATAGAGAATAGATTTGGCACTCAACACTTCCTGCAATGAGAGCATTGATTTTGCTAACTACAATTCCAAATTTTCCCACAATTTAAACATTTACACTTAGGCCAGCTAGCATGTCCGGTATTTGGATGAATCACACAGGGTATGTGATATGGCACTGATGTGTCGCAGGCACATTCTTCTTGCTTTCAGGATTTTTCATAGAGGAGCACAGAGGGAAGAAAGAAAACAATTTCTATTTGTGCCCCTTGTTTTCCCATGTGGAATGTGTTTGGAGAATTTTTTACCTGGGGTGATTGCTTGATTGGATTCTGGTGAGGATTGTTTGAGCCTGATGGCCAATCCAATCCACCTGTGTCTGGACTGTCGACAGAGGATCACGAGTTGTGAGTTAGATATGGTAGTTTAAAAAAGTAGGTAGGTAGTTTTAGTATCTCCTTTAAATAGTATATTAATGTATTATAGTATAGCTATAATAAGGAAATCATTCAGCCTTCTGAACTGGAGTCAGACATCATAATTTCTTCCCACTGGGTTCACCTGCATTTACAATACTAATGGAAGTTGTAATTCCTCCTCTTTGTATAAGTCACAGGCTAAGGTCAGGATATGAGAACTCCCTGTCTGAAACAGTCCTGAGCCTCTTGTTTGAAGTGGAAGTATTTCTCCCCAAGGCAGGTATCAGAGGTGTCTCAGGACTTGTCCAGGCAGTACTTGAACCCACTGATATAAGCTCGGCCTTCTTTCCCAATTAGGTGTAATTCTTCATACATTTCTTAGATCATTTGGGTCCTCCCAGTCCATTACCACCCGGTCCCCATTTGAAAGTCAATTTGGTATCACCCATTTCAGATGTGATAGTCCATTCCTCAGGTTCCTTCACAAGTCCTTTGATTCTGCTGTCACGAATCCACCCTCTTTCTCTGGTTCGGATTGCTGCTTCAGTAGTACCTGAAAAGAACTTCTTAATAGCACAGGGACATTGACAAGAGGAAGACAATACTACATCAGCATTTGCCATCAGCATTCCCCAAAACTTTCTGGGTTTAGCAAAAACAGTTTTTCCACAGCCACATCTTCTTCTTGTACCTAGCTGTGCCAACAGCTGCAGAGGCAAATTCTTCTTTTTGTGAGCCACAGTTAGTTAAACAAGAAAGGCCAGGCAGATTTTAACATGAGATTAATCACATCTATTGCTTTTTACCCTCTGGGCAATATTTAACTGTTTTAGCATCACAGACCCATTCCTCAGAAGAAAAGCCCCCCTCCTACCAGCAAGGAAAAAGAAAATAAACAAACAAACAAACAAAAAAAAGAAATCTTGCTTTAAAAATAAGCAACTTTGCAAGGTTTGGATACCCAGCGAAAGATTAAGGCTATCTCTGCCTTGATCTTATCCCTCACACTGGCCCCTCTCCCTCTTTTCACAGCAGCGCTTTCAATGCTGTCCTTTGTGTCCTTTGCCCCCCCCCCCCCGTGGACCCTGCCCTAGCGACTCACTCAGGGAGCTGTGATCAACCTGCAGACAGCCACTTGCAGGGGGACCTTGGGGGTGTGCCTTGCCATCCTTTTGCCCCCTCTCTCACTCTCCCTCGACCCACGTGCTGGGGCCAAGGCTACCATCCCAGACTCGGGACCTCGGCAGGCTGAGAGCCGCCCCGGGCAGCTCCACCACTGAGCCAGCCCGCTCCTCAGTGGCAAACCTGTCGCCAGACCGAAGAGTGCATCTGGCAACCCCACACCCTCCGGGACCCTGGCACAACCAAGCCAGCTCTTGACCCCCAGCAGCGCCCCATGCAAACTGTGCCCTGTGCCGCCTCCACTGGCTGTTCAAACACTGTGTTATAAATGAATGCTCCAATTTATTAATTAAAGAAAATTTATTAAATGGTCCAAATATATATTTAGAGAATAACAACAACAACAACAAAAAAAGGCCAGTGCCGAGCCCAGGATTGGCGCTGGGTGAGACACAGGTTCAACCACTACAGCAGAGGGTCCCTTATGTTCACACCAACCGTCCTGCTCAAACAGTTTTTATACAGTTTATTTTGCTCGAGGCAGGGATTTTGGCGGGCTTTTCTTTCCATTCAAAGTCTCACATATTCATAGAGTCTCTTTTCTCTACGCTGAGTTGAACAAAACTGTGTCTGGGAAGCGATTTATACCAATCAGAGGGTTACTGGAACTTGACATTGAGATGCGTCTTCTTAATGGCTCTGGCTATCTCAATCTGAGATATTTATCAAGTATTCATTGGAGAAGCACCCATCTCTGAGCGACATCCATTCGTTTGCAAATTAGGTCCTTTTCACCCTGCTGCCAGGTGTGGTTTCAAAATACTGTGAAGCAACCTTCCATCCTGCTTGAGTGCTTAAGAAAACTTACAGGAATATTTCTTACCAATATAACATATTTCATACATCTATTTCTTACAGGCATGAATTATCTAACAGACACATAACAACTGGAAGTTACTGCACTGTGTCTCCCCCATAGATCAGTCCCTGCGGCAGCCCTGCATGACCTTGCCGCTTGCTTGAGAGTGGCCAAACACCTCCTAAACTTGACAGCCTTTAACCTGGTGTCCCCAGGTGCTCTTATCATTCTTTTTTCTTTTGTAGGCATCTGGATAAACCACCAATATATTTTCTTTCCTCTTCTAGGAGGGCTTGTTCTGCTAGATCTTCCCGAACCCCAGTTTGGCATTGAACAACCTCCAAAAAACCATGTGTTAAGGTACCTCCCTGCCCTTCATACAAAAATTGTATTAAAACTCCTGTACTCCTCCAGTACCAAGTTATCATTATTCAAAATTACAACATCCTAGTCTGTTAACCATAATCTTTTTTTTCTTTTTCAACCTGTCTTTTTCTACTTTTTTTCTTCTTTTTTTTTTTTTCTTTTTTTTTTTTTCCTGTTTTACACACTTTGGACTGCACAAGGTGTATACACAAGTAGTTTATCTCTAAAAGTAAGTCCACAGCCCTTTCTTCTTCTGGTACAATGCCCATTTCCAGTTACATCTGCAAGTCTCTCCCCAACAAGCTGATGCCTGCCCCAGGAACCAACAAGAAATCTCCTATCCCCATGCCAGTCTCTCTCCTAATTACTCCATCTTCAATGACAGGGATTTTAAACCTTTCTCCTTCTGCCCCTGCCACTTTCATCATGTCATCACCCATATCACATCCTCTTAGAACATTTACTACAGAAGTTCTCTCTGCATCAGTATGAACTATAAATTCGAATACTTCCTCTTGGGGGCCTACTTTTAAAGTTATCAAAGGCTCCAGACAGCATTCATCACCCAGAAAACAGAACCCATGATCCTCCCACTCCCTCAGTGGCCACACCCCCTGAACCATCCCCAGGCCTCCTCCTAAGTTAGGGTGACTGTTAAAAACATGATTACATTCCCAGTATGTTATGTGTAGTAGATATAATTTGCGCCATTTCTAGCATGATATATATAATATTGAATATTTGGAGTATACAAGTTTTTATTAGGAGTGCCCCCCACCCTCGCAGGTGAGACCTAGTGTATGTTGAAACATGATTTACATGTAAAAAGATGTGGCTCAGCCGTCGATGGGCCATGTCTGGAGAGATACAGGGACCCCAGGCGCCATCATCACGTGAATGACCCGAGATGGATATCATGGAAATCCTCGGGCAGATACATGTAAATGCAGCGTTCCCATAAACTTCATCAAGGGATTCAACAACTCCAGACACTGAATTGTTCTTCTTCATCACCAAAAAAGAAAATCTTATTAACCTGTGGACTCTAAATAGAAGAAAAGACTAACTGCCAAAATCTTGGCCTCAGGCAGAATTTTCCCTATAAAAACCACTTGTGCCAGGATGGAGGTGTGGGCATAGAGGAAAACCTCTGCTGAGGCTGACCTCTTTGTTGCACACCCAGAGCCGACCCTGGGTTCGGCTCTGTTCTTTCCTTGTGGCTGGCTAGATAGAATTTGATTGCAAAATAAATATTTTATTTTTTTAATTTTAATTTGGCTGGACAAATTTTCATTTATAACATAGTACTAAAAGTGATTTCAGCATTTATTATAATAAGGCCTAAAGCATGGGAGCACGTGGGTTAAGCAGGAGAGTTCCCGTTGAGGATGCTGCAGTGTCGGCGCTGGATCTTCTTCCTTTCTTGAGCAGCGATGTCCCTGATGTTCCAGGTGGAGCGACACAGATTTACTGGGTTGGATGCCCCCTTTTTATACTGTTTTTGGTCCTTTGGATTTGTTTCTGTTTGTGTCCTTCATTTGCATGAAGGTTTAAGGCACTTGATTGGCCCATTACAATTCTGTTATGGGTAATAGACATAATTTGCGCCTTTCCTTATATGAAATATATAATGTTAAATACTTGTTTGTACTAGCCTCCCCCCCCCCCCTTCTCCTCCCCTCCGAGGCCAGGTGTATGTTAAGAAGCTAATTTACAAGTGAGAAGATACAGCTAGCCAGACGCCAGACGATGGGCCATGGCGCTGATCATCGCGTGAACGACCCGAGATGGATATCTCTGGAATCCCCAGACAGATCCATGTGGATTCAACAAACTCCAGACACTGAATTATTAACACATGGACTCTGAATAGAAGAAAGGACTGATTACAAAAATCTTGGCCTCAGGCGGAATTATCCCTATAAAACTTGCTTGTGCCAGGATGGAGGTGTGTGGGCATAGAGGAAAACCTCTCCTGAGGCTGACTTCTTGTCGCACACCCAGGGCTGACCCCGGGCTCGGCACTGTTTTTTTTTTCCCTTCTCCTTTCCTTATTTTTTCCTGTGGTTGGCTAGATAGAATTTGACCGCAAATAAAACTGTTTTGTTTTTTTAATTTGGCTGAATAAACTTTCATTTATAACAAACTTGGTGACCCCTTACGTGATCTGGTTTGGGGGTATCCTGGGAGTTCCCTCTCCTAGATCCGGGCGGCGCCCTGCTGATTTTAGCAGCCGGACAGGACTGCAGAACCCCACGGAACCAACCAGATTCCAAAAGCAGCAAAAAAGCCACATTAAGGAAAGGATATAAACGGGTGTTACAGCATTTTTGAGAGAAAGAGGGCATGAATTGTGAAAGTTGAGCTACTCCAGGCTAGGCCTCAGATTGAGGCCTGGTGGGGCCCTCAAAGCCTCTGACGCAGTTAGAAATTCAGGGTTGTGGCGCAGATAGAAAATAGTCTTAAGGTATTGTAGGGACCACCGGGTGTGAACTAGTATAGGTTTTATGGTGTACAGTGCAGGCCGTTTTAAGGAAAAGGTAAACAATGTTAGCCTACCAATCAGAGTGTCTTTGTTTCTGTAAACTATATAGAAGCTTATATAAACTACCGCCTGATTTTGAATAAACGGAGAACGTTGCATTAATCATATTGATTGGATGTGCGTTTGTCTTGTCCAGCTTCCCGTTTCCCTGAGGTTCCTTGGCTTTAAGTGGCGCCCGAACAGGGACTCAGGAGGCTCCGAGAAGGCTGCCAAATTACTTTTAGAGTAACGGGCAGTCAGGTTTGAGTCGCGCGACAGGAATTCAGGTCCAAATCGCCTCATGGTGACGGGACCGGGATCCCAAATTCACTTTTTGTGAACGGGGATCAGGTGGAACGGAGCAGAAGTCTCCAAACTCCGAATTGGGCCGTTTCCCAACGGGAGGAAAAAGACTCTTCGCATTGTTGTTTGTTTGCGAGAGTCCGTTGGAGCAGTGGGAAGACCTCGGCGTTCACAAGGGACCCGAACGGCGGGTGTGGACGTGGCCGGGGCCGGGGAGCTGGAGCGGGGGTGCTGCCTTGCCGAAGAAAAGCGAGAGCGGGGCAGCCCGCAGAGGTTGGAGGTAAGCCGCGAAGGGAAAGAAAGGGGACGCATCAAGAACGTCTGAGGAAGAGCACCGCGGTTTTGTTCACATATCCTCTCTGAGAGAGGGAAAAAGATAAAAAGAGTCCGATCTTATGCAAGCAATTGACTCGGGGGGCAGAAAGGACAAGAAAACACTATTAGAGCTTGGAGGTGTTTGGAAGAAAGTTTATATACCTTACAGAGCAGGGCCGCGGACAAAAAGCAGCGGAAGCTGCAGTTCAAACATTTGAGCAGTTCACATCAGAACAGATAGAAGTTCGGAAGCCATTTCGGGTTGAAAAATTTTTTTAATGTTTGTAATATGCGGCCAGTGCGAGGGCAGGAAGCTCCAGTCAGCCCCTCTGTCAGAGATTTTGTCGCTCGTTGGGAGGAAAACGCGGAGCCGGGTGGCGCGGGGCCGGCCGGCGCGAGACAAAGCAGAGATGCGGCTGCGCCCGGAGCGGAAGTGTGCTCACGAGCGGCGGATGTTAACAGCTCGGCGGTTTCGCGAAATGCGGCAGACCAGGAAGTGACCCTCCCGGGTCCCTTGGGAGGCGGGGAGACACCTGAGGAGGCAGGCGGAGTTGGTGACGAAACAGGGCTGAGTCAGGAGGAGGAACTCAGGGGCGGAGATCAAGGCGGAGACCAGGGCGGAGACGGGAGCGAGGCGGCGCCGGCCCTTCGCCCCCCCGCTGCGGCAGCGGCGGCAGCTGCCGCGGGTGCGTGCATGCGCAGACGCGCGGCTCGCCGGTACCCGGCGGCGGCGGCGGCGAGCACCGGCCAGCCGCCTGGGCGGACCGCGGAGCGGCAGGCAGAGCGGGGCCGGCCGGAGCGGGGCCAGCCGGCACCAAGCCTGAGGCGGCCCCGGGGCGGAGCGGACATCGGCCAAGACACAGAAGGTTCCTTGTTGCCGAGCAACAGCGCAAGGGTGGAGACGGGCATTCCCCGGGGCTCGGCCGCGCTGGAGTCGGAGCAGGCGGGGCGCGGCCGCATCAGGAGCGTCTCCTCGCCCGTCCCCACAGTGACGCAGCAAGGACGGGAGCGAGACGGCACCGTCCCGCCCCCCCCCCCCCCCCCCGCAGCGCCCAGCAATGGTGGCGGAGGCGCTGCACAGCTTGGTTGCCATGGTAACAACAACGCCGAGAGCAGCAGTGCCACCGATGGCGAGATGGCAACACTACAGCAAAAATGTCAACAGAATTTTTTTTTTTTTCAATTCCTTGCAAGAGACAAAAGACGTAATGAAAAACTATAGCAATACTGAGTGTTTTCCAAGAAACCAAGAGAGATGGACATTATGCAAATCAAAGTTATTTCAAATACAATGTGGATGAAAATTACTGTAAAACAAAAAAGGATAGAAATGTTAATAATTATTTAATTGCTAAAAATGTCTTTGAAAGCAAAGATTTGAGAAAAGTCAGTCAGATGGAATGTTGGCATTGAGTTCACAATTTCTGTTTTTGAGTTTTTATAGATAATAAGATAAATAATAATTGTCAAGTTTTTATGGATAATGATAAGTAGTGATTGTTACTAATGTTATATGAATGCTTGACAAGATTGTTTTAAACTATTTTAAACATTTCTTGTTAATAGGTTGATCATATAATGTAAGTTGTCTGATTTTTGTGATAAGAATTATTATTAAGATGTTAAGGTATTGAGGTGTTGTTTTAATATTTACAGTCAGTTTTCATATGTTTTATGGGGGTTTTTTTTTCAGGTGATTGATTGTGAGATGTGTTTTTCAGGATCCTGTGTGTTTGATTTTTTAACTACTCATGTGTTTTCTTTATTCAATTTTCTATGCAGCTGCAGTTCATCTTTTAGAAATTTATAGTCCAAGTTCTAGTTCAAGATTTCAGACTTCAAATTTTCAGATTTTTGAAGAAAAGGTTTGTTGTATTTAGAGAATTTTTGTCTTGAAGGAAATTTTAGACAGGTTCAATTATTTGATGTTTTGATAAATTGTTAATAATAAGGTTTTTCACTTATAACTGTTATTTTTAAGACTTTTGTTTTAAACATATCCTCCAATTAGAGTTCGAGCTCTGGCCAAGCTGTGGCAGATAGGGACAGGCGGAGCGGAAGATTACCGGGATGTCACGGAAAGACAGACCCCTTCCCCCCTCTCTCTCCCCTGCTTATCTGCTAACCCCAGGAGTCAGAAAAGAATGTAGCCACACCTGTCCTGGTAAAATTCCACTACCCACTATCCTCCGAGACCCCAAACCCCCCTCTGACGTAGCAAAGACTCCTAAACCTATATAAACCCACGAAATAGGATAATAAACGCTTTTCAACCGTCTGCCATATTGGTGTCTGCGTGTGTTGATTAGCCCGAGTGGCTTGGACGAGACCAGGCCGCCGTGCTGCCTTACCTGAACCAGGTCCCTGGTTGTCTTTCATAAAGGCAACATACTGGTGCCGGAAACCCGGGACAAAAGAAGAAAAATTTGCCCGGCTGACGGGTTTCACCTGGACAGAAGCAGCGGCCAGGACGGTGGAACCGTACCCAGGCGTAGGGGAGACGTCCCCGGACCCGCGAGCGTCATAGGCAGCGTCGCATGGGTCGTAAGTATAAAGCAATAGAATATCGCGTTTAAGCTCAGGAACTTTTATCTTGCTATAGCAAGGCTGCCTGAGCTTGGAGCAGCCGAATGCTCAGTGGATGCCATGCATCCGGGGATATGGGAACAGTATACAGCCACGCTAGCCGGAGAGGCAAAATCCTCAGGCGAAAGCGTTACGGCACGGGGCAAGGTAAAAGAAACCCCGCGCAAAGCAATAGAAAAACAAAAGACGCAGAATGCAGCGCGCACATGTTTATTAGTCAAACCCGAGCTCGGGGGGGGGGCGAAAGCGCAGACCGTCCCTGAGGAGGGTCCACCCGGGACCGGAGACCCGAGAGGGCTCAGCGCGACAACCCCTTCCCCAGATCAGAGCGCAGCCCGGCCCCGCCGCAGAGCTGAGCCCAGTCCAGCCCGGCAGAGGCAGCGCTGCCGCCGGAGCGGCGCGTTTCAAGCGGCGCGGCCCCGACCCCGCCGGAGCGCGCTCCGAGCAGCGCGACTCCGCTCCCGCCGGAACCCAAGCCCGCCCGCGGCTCCGCGCCGCTTCCCCGCCGGCGCGCCGAGCGGAGCAGCGCCGAACCCCGCCGCACAAGCCCCCCGGGACGCCCCCGCCGCAGAAAACCCCCGGGACACCCCCACCGCGAAAAACCCCCGCGAAAACCCCGCCGCAGAAAAACCCCGAGAAGCCGCCGCTTCCCAATCCGTCCCGCCGCCGGTCAGAGATCCGCGGTCAAAGGCGCAGCCGCGCGCGGGGCGCTCTTGGCGAGAGCCGGCGGGAGAGACCGGAGTCGCAGGGGCCGCGGCTCGGGGAGAATCCCCGGCCGCACGGCCATGCGGTCGTTTTGAAAATGGCGCCGAATGCCGCGGAGGGGGGCGGAGCCCGGGCGGTCCCGGCGCGAAAACTCGGACACCGCGCGATCTCAGAAACGCGCGCGCGCGGGAGAAAGGGGCGGAGAGCGGCTCGGGGCACAGAGCCAATCAGCGGCCGCGCCAGGAGCCGCCACCATATAAGGCAAAAACCACCCCCCGCAGGGGGCGCGGCGAGCCGGGGGGGCGGGAGCGGCCCCTCCCCCGCGGGGAGGAGCGAGCCCGGGGCCGAACAAAACGGCGCGGAGCCCCGGAAGTACGCTGGCATTTCATTTCCGGCGCGGAGCCTGGCAACAGCTCTACCGACCCCTCCGAGCCGGCGGGAGCGCGCGGGCGGGGGAGGAGCGCGCGGGCGGGGGGAAGAGCGCGCGGGCGGGGGGGGAGCGCGCGGGCGAACCCAGCCCCCTCCCACCGCAAGCGGCGCGCGTGCCGCAGGGTCAGCAAGAGATGCCCCCGATACGGGACCCCGGGGTAGCCCTGGCTATGAAAGTGGAGAGAAAGCCCCCGGGGATGTGGGAGACGTGCTGCCTCTGTGGCAATCAGAACCCCCATGTAGTGAGACCATAAGAGCCACTGCTACACACCACTGCTACCAACTGAACCTGACCCTCAAAACAAAACTAATGAAAAGCTATAAGTTCTGTTTGCAGGGCACGCTTGTAAACCATCCCAGTGACACACACACCCCTGCTCCAGAAAGAGATGACAGACCACCAAACTGCCAGACAACACCTGAAAATCCCACGGTGGTGAGATCCAAACATGCACAGTGTCTTTCTTCATGCAGCCCTATTAGTTTTACTATGATATTAAACCCCCTTTTCTACAAAAGCAATGCTTTAGATACCCCCTTCAGTTACTCCACAGCCAATATCCCCCACCAGTGCAAGTGAGACACTCCCCACAAAAGACCAATAAGTAAATAGTCCCATCCACATTTAAGATATAAGTTTGCCAAAAACCCAGAGTGAATCCTTATATGTTCCTTGCCAAGTTTAATAACTCTATCAATTTCTGTGTCCAAGTTCCGATTGTCTCTAAGGTCCTACACCACTCAGACGAAGAAATATACCATCTTCTCGAAGAACCTAACAAACTCCACAAAAGAGAAATCATCAACAGGTATAACTATCGCAATGCTGCTCGGCCTAGGAGCAGCTGGCACCGCCACGGGCGTCTCAGCCATCGCAACCCAGCAACACGGACTCTCCCAGCTGCAAATGACCATCGATGAGGACCTGCAAAAGATCGAGAAATCCATCTCCTATCTAGAGAAATCAGTCTCTTCACTTTCAGAAGTAGTTTTACAAAATAGGCGAGGTCTGGACCATTTATTCATGCAGCAGGGAGGATTGTGTGCAGCCGTTGAAGGAGGAATGCTGCTTTTATGCAGATCATACAGGAGTCGTTAAAGACTCCATGGCAGAACTCCGAGACAGACTGGCTCAGAGAAAGAGAGACAGGGAGACCCAGCAGAGCTGGTTTGAATCCTGGTTCAATCAATCACCTTGGCTCACCACTTTAATTTCTGCCCTGGTAGGTCCACTGGCAATACTGCTTTTGGCTATTACCATAGGACCATGCCTGCTGAACAAACTAGTCTCGTTTGTTCAAGCCCGTCTGGAAAGGGCAAACATTCTGTTCGTAGGCCACCAACAAATGCTATAAACCAAAAAACTGCAAACACAGTCAGTAGCTAAAGCCTTCAGCACCTGCCTTAAAAAATCTACCCTGATCTACTAAACCACCCTTTCCTTAACAAGTTACAAGTCTGTACCTCACTCCAATGCCTCTATCTACAACTACCTCATTTTGTATGTGATAAGGAGGGGGGAGATGTGGCAGATAGGGACAGGCGGAGCGGAAGATTACCGGGATGTCACGGAAAGACAGACCCCTTCCCCCCTCTCTCTCCCCTGCTTATCTGCTAACCCCAGGAGTCAGAAAAGAATGTAGCCACACCTGTCCTGGTAAAATTCCACTACCCACTATCCTCCGAGACCCCAAACCCCCCTCTGACGTAGCAAAGACTCCTAAACCTATATAAACCCACGAAATAGGATAATAAACGCTTTTCAACCGTCTGCCATATTGGTGTCTGCGTGTGTTGATTAGCCCGAGTGGCTTGGACGAGACCAGGCCGCCGTGCTGCCTTACCTGAACCAGGTCCCTGGTTGTCTTTCATAAAGGCAACACCAAGCTCTGGCTCTACGTGGATGGTGTGATTGATCCAGGTGTTTTCTGCATAAAAAAAAAAAAAAAAAGTATTCAAGTCCTTTTGGCTTGACAATTTGACCATACAGGACAGCTGAGCCTCAAAGGAGGTTTTGGAGAGACATGATCCGGACATGTTTTATCCAAATCTCTGTTGTTTTAAGGTTTTCAGCTGCTGCAGACTCTGGGATGACAGTTTGATAGTGTAGCACTTGGTAACTGTGATTTTATATGTAATATTGATTGTGTATTGTTTGATTGATTTTTATTTGTTGTTAGTTTCTTTACTATAGGCATTGTTTTGTTCTTAATGTTTTTCATGTTTATAACAAAGATGTTGATATTTCCATTTCCTCATGCAAGTTTTAGGGAACAGAATTGAGAGAGGACCCCCCAGTCCCTGTGGGGGTGTTGGGTTTGTTTGTGTTTTAACAGGTGCAGAATCAAAATGGATTTCAGTGAAGAATGTGGAACTTCTCAATTGCAAGAGGGCACTGATCTCTCCACACGTGGATCAGAGGATGCACAGCAAAAGTGGATTGTGCAAAGATTTGTGTTTCACCCACAGAAGATCGTGGGCTTTGAGTTTTTTTTTTATAAGTGTGTTTTTAATGATGTTATAGAATTTTTTTTTGCTAAGTTTTTAATAAGTTTTAGTAATGCCTGTGATTTTTCTGTTCATCTTGCCATTGTCTTTCAATGGCAAAAGAAAAAGAGGGAGGTCCCAACGGGGATCAACAGAAATTCTACTTGAGTGAGTGTTTTTACCCATCCAACCAAGAAGTCGTGTGATGGACAGGACAGATGCTCTTGCTGCATTGATACGAAAAGGCAGAAACAGAATTTTAAAAATAGATGAAACAGAAAAATAAGTTGAAATATCATAAGTGTGAAGTTAGATTTATCAGAAGTTAGTTAATTAGAAGTTATAGTTTATGTTTAGAATTAAGATTGTTTCTTTCATGTTAGACAGGGTATTCAAGAACCTGAGAATAATGTGGTGGGCCTCAATGTTTTTATTTCGCACTTGTTTAATTTTTGGAGTCTCGTTGGGTCCCATGGCAGAGTTCAAGACTTGGACCTGAGCTCAAATAAGTTTAAATAGCACTCTGGGAGCGCAAGCTGTTGCATTTGTGCAAAACCTTAAATTTACTGATGATAGTTTTCAAGAATTCGGTCTTTTGGGTTCTGTCCCAGGAAATTACTGTTTGATATTTGGATCTTATGCTACCAAACCAACTCAAGAAAATGGAAAATTGACAGATGACAACACTTGATTGTCTCCCAGATCACCATTGTAATACAACTATTTAGAATATTGTAACAATTCGACTCCAAGAGGTAGTGCAGGAAAAAACTGCCCCCAGGAACCTTCCTCATTTGTGGGGACCGAGCCTGGTCAGCAGTCCCTCAAAATGCTAGGGGAGGCCCATGTTATATCGGTAGGTTGATGCTTTTTGCTCCCACCATACATCAGGTTCTCGAATTGCCTCAGAAGACTCAACGAGCCAAACGCAGTGTTCTCCAAATGGACACTTCATTTGATAACTGGCTCAATTCTTCAGGTTTTTCTGGCTGGGTCAAAGACAGTGTGTGCAAAAATTAGTTCATTGAGCCTTCACTCCAGCCTGAGTAGCTCAAAAGAAAAAGAGGGAATTGTTACAGCATTTTTGAGAGAAAGAGGGCATGAATTGTGAAAGTTGAGCTACTCCAGGCTAGGCCTCAGATTGAGGCCTGGTGGGGCCCTCAAAGCCTCTGACGCAGTTAGAAATTCAGGGTTGTGGCGCAGATAGAAAATAGTCTTAAGGTATTGTAGGGACCACCGGGTGTGAACTAGTATAGGTTTTATGGTGTACAGTGCAGGCCGTTTTAAGGAAAAGGTAAACAATGTTAGCCTACCAATCAGAGTGTCTTTGTTTCTGTAAACTATATAGAAGCTTATATAAACTACCGCCTGATTTTGAATAAACGGAAAACGCTTGATGAACCACATTGGTTTGAACCTGCGTTTGTCTTGTCCAGCTTTCCGTTTTTCTGAGATTCCCTGGCTTTAAACGGGCCCAGAGCTCTCGGAATTCGGAGCTAAATCTCCGAGGCTGCAGCAATTTTTCACTCGTAAAATCAACGTGCACGAAGAATCCACGCGGGAAAAGGAGCCGTGAGTACTGCGTGGTTGGGTGGCGCGTGGGTGGGTGTGTGTTTGAGTGAGACGTGGCATAGCCACGGCGCGAGTGCGGGCCCCAATAAACCGCAGTTCCACTAGCCCGCGAGGGACGTGGTCGGCTAAGGGGGAAGCGAAAGGACTCGGGTTTAACTCACAACACGCATACGACCTGAAACTCTGGGAGTTTACAGGGATCCACTCACGGACGGGTCGGGGGAGGGAAGGTACGTTCTTGTGGACTCGACAAATTGGTAAACCTCACCGGCTCTGGGCTCGGGGAGCCCAGGAAAACAGGTAAAAGAGAGCTCACTCATTTTCCAGCCGAAAAACCCACAGATCGGTTCGCTGTGTGGTTATTTAGGTTGACAAGGTTCGGTCAGGAAAAGACCGGTTTAAACACTTGGTAAACTCAGTTCGGGATTGGACTGAAATACACATTTTAGCACGCGGGTAACTGACTTCTCGGAACAACTTGTGGACACTGACTTGGAATACGGTAAGGAATTTTTTAATATGGGACAGAAAACCAGCAAAGTGCGGGGAGGACCACGAAGGGAAAACCCTAAGCCGGGAAGGAGTGAACTCCTAGAAACAAGAAAAGGTAAGCATTCAAAAATAAGGGAGGGGAAAAAGGACGAATTCCCTGAGATTCCGAGGGAAAGTCCCCTGGGCTGGATGTTAGAACACTGGGAGGACTGTTCTGTTAGACGGAAAAGGTCCAAAGAAAAAATGATACACTATTGTGTAGAAGTATGGGGAAATATGGAAATTGGAAAATTCCAATACTGGCCCGCCTTTGGTACCTTCGAGATTAAGCTCTGCCAAGCACTTTTGGATCACTTGTATGAGGAAGAGGAATGGGACAATGAGGAATTGGACTATGCCAGGCTATGGGAATATGCCAGCGCGCGGCTGTTCCCTATTAAAACCTCTGGCAGCCAGGTGAGCTCGAAAAAAACTTGGGAACCCCTAGAGAACCTGCCCCCCCCATACCAGGTTCCCCCAACTCAAGCACTGGCCCCGGCAGTTCCCCCATCAGCGCCCTCGGCTCAGTCTGCACTACCACCTAATACACAAGTCTCTGATGCAGGCGCTCCGGGACCGTCCCAACCCCCACCCCCCCTCTCCACACAGCCCGGGGAAACACACACATGCGCATGCCACACCGGGGAAAGCACGTCCCCTCCTGCCAGTAGAACTCGGCAAAAAACAAGGAAAGAATACACGGGAGATAGCGATGATGAAAGGGACAGACCAAATCTATACCCCTTAAGGGAAGTCCCCACGGCTCCCGGAATAATTGGGTTTGTAAATATTCCCATTAACACGGGAGATGTAAGGGCTTTCAAAAAGGAAATGGGAAAATTGATGGATGATCCATTGGGGGTGGCAGAAAGGTTGGACGAATTTTTGGGAAACAGTATATATTCATATGATGATATCTCGGCTATATTAAGATCCTTGTTTAACGCTGAAGAGCGAGATATGATAAGGCAGGCTGCCATCAAGGACTGGGAATTCAGAAACCCCCAGGGTGGGAGCGGGGCAGAAAAGTGGCCAGAACAAAGACCATCATGGAATGCTCAGGTGGAAGCAGACCGGGAAGAAATGATCAGACTAAGGAATATGGTAATACAAGGTATTCGAGGAGCGGTTCCAAGGGGACAAAATATTAGTAAGGCATTGGGAGAATGCCAGGGGAAGGATGAGACTCCTACGGACTGGCTGGAGAGGCTTAGGAAAAGTCTTCAAATGTATTCTGGCACTGACCCTGACTCTCCTGTGGGAACGGTCCTTTTAAAAACACAATTCGTCGCTAAATCATGGGAAGACATTCGAAGGAAGTTAGAAAAAATAGATAATTGGCAAGAGAAGAGCTTACAGGAACTATTGAGGGAAGCACAAAAGGTGTATATGAGAAGGGATGAAGAGAAACAAAAAACGCAAGCCAGGGTGTTGGTGGCGGCAGTAAGGGAAGCACAAGCACAAACGGCGGCTGAGTCATCAGCTCCAGCCCGGGGGCCCCCGGGAAAGCCGGCACACACCCAAAAGAAAAACAAACAGGTAAGTGCCCCTGAATGTTTTTACTGTAAAAAGAAAGGACACCTCAAGAGGGACTGTAAGAAACGAATAAAGGATGAAAAGGTCTTTCAAGAAGAATAGAGGTGTCAGGGGCTTTATAATCTGGGGTCACGGACATCAAGAGAGCCCTTGATAAAATTAAAAGTTGGACCCCAAAGACAGGAACTAGTCTTTTTAGTTGATTCTGGAGCAGAAAAAACCACAGTTCAAAGACTGCCTCCTGGATGTATCAAAGGTAAGGATTTCATGACTGTGATTGGGGCTAAAGGAGAGCCCTTTCAAGTCCCCGTCCTAAGGAATGTAGAAATAGAATCAGATAATAAAATCTGTGTTGGGGATGTTTTATTAGTAGAAGAAACAGAATACAATTTATTGGGAAGGGACTTAATGGTGATGTTAGGAATAAGTATAATTGCAAAGGACTCACAACTCATGGTAAGTTTATACAACCTAACTACTGAGGATGAAAAGAAAATTGATCCCAGGGTCTGGCACATTCCGGGGGAAGCTGGAAAATTAGACATGGAACCAATTCACATTGAAATTGAGAGACCTGACGACCCCATAAGGGTAAAACAATATCCCATTCCTCTAGAGGGAAGGAAGGGATTGAAACCAATAATCGAGGATTTAATAAAAAGAGGCACTTTAGAGCCCTGCATGTCAAGACATAATACACCTATATTGGCAGTCCAAAAATCAGATGGTAGTTATCGGCTAGTACAAGACTTAAGAGCAGTAAATCAAAGGACAAAAACCCTGTTTCCCACGGTCTCTAATCCATATACTTTGCTAAATAATGTGTCCCCAGATGACAAGTGGTATAGTGTGATCGACATAAAGGATGCCTTCTGGACTTGTCCTCTAGCTGAGGGAAGCCGTGATTATTTTGCCTTCCAATGGGAGGACCCGGACACACATAGAAAGCAACAACTAAGATGGACTTCTCTTCCTCAAGGGTTTGTAGACTCACCAAATCTCTTTGGTCAAGCCCTGGAGAAGGTGCTTAGCGAGTTTGTGCCAGTCCAGGGAACCAAACTATTGCAATATGTAGACGACTTATTAGTAGCTGGCTCTAAGGAGGACGAAGTAAGGACTGGAACTATAGCTCTGTTAAACTTCCTGGGAGGACGAGGGTTGAAAGTTTCAAAGTCTAAATTACAATTCACTGAACCTGAAGTGAAATACTTGGGACATTGGCTGACAAAGGGAAAAAAGAAACTGGACCCAGACCGGGTGGCAGGGATAATTGCATTGCCCCCTCCCCAGACAAAAAGAGAAGTCAGGCAATTGCTGGGACTTTTGGGCTTTTGCAGACAATGGATCGAAGGGTACAGTGAAAAGGTAAGGTTTTTATATGACAAACTTACCACAGACAGACTTAAGTGGACCGATAAAGATGAAGAGAGCTACAGAGAGTTGAAAGAAACCCTCATGGCAGCTCCAGTATTGAGTCTCCCTGACCTAAAAAGGCCCTTTCAGCTCTTTGTAGATGTGAACAACCACACTGCCCACGGAGTTCTGACCCAGGACTGGGCAGGGGCCAAAAAACCAGTTGGATATCTGTCCAAACTCCTGGACCCTGTCAGCAGGGGATGGCCCACCTGCTTACAAGCAATTGTGGCAGTAGCAATATTAGTGGAAGAAGCCAAAAAGGTAACATTCGGGGCTTCATTAACCATTTACTCCCCTCACAATGTGAGAAGCATCTTGCAGCAGAAAGCTGACAAGTGGCTGACAGATGCCAGGCTCCTGAAATATGAAGCTATTTTAATCCATTCCCAGGACCTGGAGCTAAAAACTACCCCAGCACAAAATCCTGCCCAGTTTCTGTTTGGGGCAGTCCAAGGGCATCCTCCCCACGACTGTGTTGAAATGGTAGAATTACAGACCAAAATACGACCTGATTTAGAAGAAGAAGAACTCGAGGAAGGAGAAAAATGGTTTGTAGATGGGTCTGCCAGGGTGATAGATGGGAAAAGAAAATCGGGGTATGCAGTCATAGATGGAAGGACGGGAACAGTGATAGAATCTGGGCCCCTGAGTGCAGGGTGGTCAGCTCAGGCATGTGAACTGTATGCAGTATACAGGGCTTTGCTGGGTCTTGAAGGGAAAAAGGGGACAATTTTCACTGATTCCAAATATGCGTTTGGGGTGGTGCACACCTTTGGGAAAATCTGGGAAGAAAGAGGCCTGCTAAACACACGAGGGAAGGGATTGATTCATGAAGAATTAATTAAACAAATCCTAAAAGCCATTAGAGGGCCAGAAGCTATTGCTATAGTCCATGTAAAAGGACACCAAACCGGGATGCAATTCAGGGCTCGGGGGAACAATTTAGCAGACAAAGAGGCAAAAAGCGCTGCTTTGCTAAAGGTAAGTGCCCCAGAGATTGAAAAAGGGGACGCTCAGGAATTCCCCCCCCACCCCTCTGAAACGGAGATCGAGGCTTATCGGAAGATCGGGGGACAGTTAGAAGGAGGTAAGTGGAAGTTACCAGATGGGAGAGAATTGTTGTCAAAGGAATACACCAGGAAGATTTTAAAAAGATTACACCAACAAACACACTGGGGGGCCCAGGCTCTGGCAGAGCAATTCCTGAGATGCTTCGGCTGCAAAGGCATATATGAATTAGCTAAACAAGAGGTGCAAGGGTGCATAACTTGCAAAAAAATAAATCGTGCAAACTCCAAAAGGTTAATGGGTTTTCGTCCAGCAGCTTACCGGCCTTTTGAAAGGATCCAGGTAGATTTCACTGAACTACCCAAGGTCGGGAGACACAAATTCTTATTAGTCATGGTGGACAAGCTAACCCACTGGGTAGAAGCTTTCCCAAGCTCCAGGGCTACAGCCCAAACAGTATCAAAAATCTTATTAGAAGAAATTATACCACGCTATGGGTTAGTAAGCTACATCGATTCAGACCAGGGCACACATTTCACATCAAAGATCATCAAGCTATTAGCAGATGCTTTGGGCATTCGATGGGAATACCACACCCCGTGGCACCCTCAAAGTTCAGGACAAGTTGAGAGAATGAATCAAACATTGAAGGCCCAATTAGCAAAATTAATGTTAGAAACAAAAATGTCATGGATAAAATGCCTCCCGTTAGCCTTATTAAACATAAGAACTATGCCTCATTCCGAGACGGGACTTTCACCTTTTGAAATGTTATATGGGATGCCTTATACCCATAGTATGCCTGTAGGGCATCCGAGATTAGAGGATAAACAAATACAACCATATCTAGTAGAATTAAATAAAAATCTCGAAGAATTGCGAAAGCAGGGGGTAATTATGCAAAACAGCCCTCTTGGCTTCTCAATACATAAAATACAACCTGGAGACAGGGTGCTTGTGAAAACCTGGCGGGAGGCCCCATTAACATCTCAATGGGAGGGACCTTTTCTTGTTCTTTTAACTACAGATACTGCTATATGAACTGCAGAAAAGGGGTGGACACACGCGTCAAGGGTAAAAAAAGTCGATCTCCAATCACCAGAGTGGAAAATCACCTCCCCCCCCCGGAAATTTGAAAATAACCCTACAGCGGTCGAGTAAATAACTGATCACATCTATCAAGCGTTCTATGCCGGATTGTAACTATTATCCTCTCCTACATTTCCCTTGCAGATACTGTTATAAGGTTAAACTGTTCATACCAAGTGGGTTGTTTGGGAAGTGTTTTGAGCAGGAGGAAGACCTGACTGGCCGTTTTCTGGTAAATAGCCACAAGGCTAAGATTATTCTAATTAGATCCAATGATCTAGGCTTTAGGTTTTCTTCTTCTTTTTCTCTCGTATCAGAAGGAATTAAAGGGAAAGTTACAAACAAAAAGCTAAAATTGTTATTGTTGAGTGTCATAAATCAAGCAACCTACCTCGCAGTCGAGACCACACCAGTGAGGCATTTTAAACAAAGTATGCAGCTCGGCCTGAGTATGAAACCACAGACAAAGACCCCTGCTGCCAAGAAGATCATTTACCCCGCCGCTGGACGCAACCCAGTGGGCGCTGGGAACGGCAGAGGGATCCTAGCAGTGGGATTAGTCTGGGCGAGCCTAAGCTTAGTCTCATGCCTCAGTAACCTCTCCAATCCTGGGAAGGGAGAACCTGGTGGCAGATACCCAGAGGAATCACCTCCTACCTCATGGAATTGCAGCAGGGGTAAGCCTAATAAACGTTGTCCTGATATTAACACTCAACAGGGGGTGTACAAATTCAAAGAAAAATCGAAAACATACCTTGAAAACGGTCAGTCAGCTCATAAACTACGTCGAAGGAGCACAGGGGAAGTTTCAATTCCAGTTTGTAACAAATGTAATCGCACTGTATGGGTTGGGGGAAAGCAGGAATCTGTCTTTGTTGCTTATTTCCAAGCTAAACCAGTATGTTATGATCCGAATAAAATTAGTATATGTGTAATGGGGGGAAAAACCTACTGGGTGGGAAATAACCTAAAATATGAAAACAGGGTACCTCTAGAGACTGAGCCAGTCATCCTAGACCTCTTAGGGGACCAGGACGACAGGGTTTGTCTACAGTATGATAAGATGTTCTGTTTTACCAAGGACAAAGAAGGGATGGATCCGGAAAGTAAGATGAAACAGGTAATGCAAGAGGTAAAAAGACAGGAAGATGAAATAAGAAAAAAGAGACTAGAACAAGAAAAGCTGAAATCCCTAAGCGAACAATATGACCAATTGGAAAAACAATATGCAAAGTGGGGATTGCCTGCCTCTGATCAAAACCTTTTTGTAGATCTGATGCAGGAAATTGCCACAGAATTGAAGTTGTCTAATTGCTGGGTCTGTGGGGGGCTGAAATCCGCAGAAAAATGGCCTTGGAGAGGGGAGGGATTGACCCCTGAGCAACTACTAAAATGGGAAGCTGGTGAGACCCCCAAAATAATTCAAAGACCAGAGGGGTGGGTACTAGATCAACGGGTAATTGGAACATTCTGCCTTAGCAGGGAGGGAGGGTTATATTCAGAAATTGTAGGATATACTCCTTGCATTTCCACTCTATCCATGAATTCCACCAGCCACATCAAGGTCTGGCAGCCTGAAAGCCCTACTGGGTACTGGAGCCGAGAGAAAAAGAACAACTGTGAATGGAGTGACCGAATTGGGCTTTGCTGGTACAAAAGCCCCGGAGCTAACCCTTATCAGTCAATTAGCCAGCTAAGTAAATATTGGGACGAGCCTGAGAGCATAACAACCAGGTGGAAAGCACCTAATGGATTACACTGGATCTGCGGGAAAAAAGCCTACAGCGAATTACCCCCACGCTGGAAAGGATCCTGCACGGTAGGACTAATCAGACCTGTTTTCTTCACCCTACCCAGGTCAGAAAGTAGTTCACTGGGGGCCCCCTTGTATGAATCCCTGAACCGAGAAAAGAGGAGCTTAAAAGAAAGATTCCCTCTCATCGGTGGGGAACAAACTTGGGGAGAGGATGAATGGCCTGCTGAAAGGATCATTGCATATTATGGTCCTGCCACATGGGCTCAGGATGGGTCGTGGGGATACCGGACCCCCATCTATTTACTAAACCGTTTAATAAGATTGCAAGCTGTGGTGGAGATTGTATCCAATCACACTTCGGATGCTCTTGAATTATTATCCCAACAACACTCTCAGATGAGGGCTTTTGTGTACCAAAACAGGATAGCCCTTGATTACTTACTAGCTGGAGAAGGAGGTGTGTGCGGAAAATTTAATGAATCTCAATGCTGTGTAGAAATAAATGATTATGGAGAAACCATTAGAGATCTGGCCACAGAAATTAAAAGGGTAGCTCATGTTCCAGTACAAAAGTGGAACTCACTTCTCCAAGCATCGTGGTGGGACCATTTGTTTGATGGGGCTTGGTGGAAGAAAGTAATTTTCTTCATTTTATGTTCAGTAGCAGGAGTCATATTCCTACCTTGTCTCATCCCCTGCTTTATAAGACTCATCCATTCAGTGGTGCAGGGAATGCAAATAGCAGCATTACCCACAGACCCAGAAGCTGCCCTAGGAAAAACAAACCAGGTACCAAAAATAATGACACTAGGAGAAGAAATTCCTCATAGCAGGGCAGCTGAGGCCCTAGCAAAATTTGAAAGACGAATAAAAGATAAAGAACAAAACTATAAAGTTTACCAGGAAATTCCAAATGTAATAAATGAAAGCGAATAAAAATAAAGAAATCTTGGGATTCAGTAGAGGCAGAAATTAGGGCGCAAATTAATGGGTTAATATAGAAGGTGGGGGATTGTTATGGGTAATAGACATAATTTGCGCCTTTCCTTATATGAAATATATAATGTTAAATACTTGTTTGTACTAGCCTCCCCCCCCCCGTCCCCCCCCCTTCTCCTCCCCTCCGAGGCCAGGTGTATGTTAAGAAGCTAATTTACAAGTGAGAAGATACAGCTAGCCAGACGCCAGACGATGGGCCATGGCGCTGATCATCGCGTGAACGACCCGAGATGGATATCTCTGGAATCCCCAGACAGATCCATGTGGATTCAACAAACTCCAGACACTGAATTATTAACACATGGACTCTGAATAGAAGAAAGGACTGATTACAAAAATCTTGGCCTCAGGCAGAATTATCCCTATAAAACTTGCTTGTGCCAGGATGGAGGTGTGTGGGCATAGAGGAAAACCTCTCCTGAGGCTGACTTCTTGTCGCACACCCAGGGCTGACCCCGGGCTCGGCACTGTTTTTTTTTCCCTTCTCCTTTCCTTATTTTTTCCTGTGGTTGGCTAGATAGAATTTGACCGCAAATAAAACTGCTTTGTTTTTTTAATTTGGCTGAATAAACTTTCATTTATAACAATTCTGTCCAGGCTGGCTTGTTTTGCTTGGGGGTGTGGTGCACTTTAGGTGTACAGTATTTCTTATAACTACCCTTTTAACCCATTTCTGGCTCTAGAGGACGGCAGGGAGCCCCTGGCTCAGCCTCCGCCTCTGTTTGAACAGGATTCAGTGACAATGCTTTGTCCATACTGTGGCGCGTCCACTACATTTCGTCTGGGCACAGGGCGGCTGGACTCTGCCGATCCCTCGCTGCCCGCTAGCCCGAGGCCAGTGTCACCGGCTGCTTCTGAGCCTGCACAGCCTGGCATGGAGGCGTGGGCGGGGGAAGCTGCTGGGGGCTGGTCGTTGTCCGACATTCAGTCGGAGCTCACCCTGGGTGGCGGGCGGCACAGCCCGCTCTGCCTGTGTGGGGCCATGCCGGCGGTGGGGCTTCTCGTTACGGGCGGCCCCCTTTTGGGGGCCGTGCCCGGCAGCCTTCTACCCCCACTGGCTGTGCAGGGGCCCAGGGCCTGAGCGCAGGGTGATGACGTGGCTCTGGGGTTTGTGCCCTGCTCTCCCCCAGTGCTGGGGGAGGATGGCCCAACTTGTCCCTCCCATGGATACCGGCACTGCAGCGCCTGCGGGCACTGCAGTGTTTAAATTTGCTGCGAATGATGCCACAGCTGGTGGGAGACCTGTGCTTTTCTGGGACCGTGGGTCCCGGGCAGGGGGTTCCTCTGCAGCTCTATGGACACTCTCTCCATGTCAGGTCACCATGCATCCAAGAGAGCATGAGCAATTCTGGAGTGAGGTCAAATATAAAGTCGATGACATGATTGATTCTGCCCCTGAGCATGGCCTCCCAGATTGCAGAGGCAGGCTTTCTGGCCCTGCTGATGCTGCAGGGGGCGCAACATCGCGTGGTCTCCAGCCGACTCCCAGACAGGCATCTGTCCCTGTGGGGCCCACAGGACGGGATGCAGCAGGTAATGGTACCCTACTGGGTGGTCTCCAGGCGTTCCCTGTGATTAGAGGTGCAGTTAACACCCATCAGCCCTTATCGTGGAAGGCTCTGATGGAACTCGGTGATAAGGATGGAAAATATGATCTGGGGTCTGTTGAAGTTATACAGCTGCTTAGGGTACTTACGGCTGATACCTTGACCCCTTATGATATTAGGAGTTTGGCTCATATTCTTTTTCAGCCCATGTAGTATGACATTTTTGAGACCAAATGGGCTGAGTTTGTAGCCAAAGCAGTGGCTCAGAATACTACGCTGGGTCAACAGGATCCCAGGCGGGTTATTAGCACTGATGTATTGACGAGCACTAGCAATTATACTGGTCCTGATGGGCATGTTGGTTTTGATCCCCTGGTGCTTTTCCAGTGTCACACAATAGGCATGGCAGTATTGGTTCAGACCATAGAAACGGCTGCTCCAACAGAGTAGTTTGTGACTGTTGCCCAGGGAGCTGATGAGTCATTCCTACACTTTGCAGAGAGGTTATCTGCCTCTGTGGAAAAGCAGGTGGTGGATCCTGAGGCAGGGAAGCTTCTGCTTAGGCACCTTGTGAGACATAATTGCAATGCCAACTATAGGAGAATCATAGAGGCTCTTCCTGGTGATCCTTCTATCCCTCAACTCGTGCAGGCCTGTGCAAAGGTAGGCACCTCAGGTCATAAGACGGCTGCCTTGGCTGCCGCTCTGCAGCCCGCCCTGGCTGACCCTGTGCAGCCTGTCTTGGCTACTGCTATGTGTTCCAGTCCAGGACATCCCTCTGGCTGCCCTGGCTGTCTCGAGACCCTGGCAGGGGTCTCAGAGACCCTGGCATGAGGTCAAAAACATCTGTGGCTTCGATTTTAGCCTGTGGAAAAAGCTGTCAATTTTACAAGCCCCAAGGGTTTTAATAGTGTGATATTTGAACTAACACAGGGTGGAAAAGTAGAATTTTGAGATTTTTAGAATATAATTCAGGGGGTCAAGATGGAGGAGTTTGGGCGTGTCCTAGCCTTCTTTTCTTTCTTCTTGTCCTCCATGTATTGGTGTGATGGTGGCACTTTTCTATTGGTTTAAGGTAGAGATTTACTCTCTAACATAGATGATGGGAATTGGTAATAAATTGTAAACATAGACACGTAGTTTTGAGTATATAAGGTGGGAGCCACCCGAGGCTCAGGGTCAGAGAAAGAATGTTATAGATAAAAAGAAATAAACAACCTTGAAAACATAATCAGAAGCATTCCAGACTCCTTCATTGGCTGCACAGGCTAAGGGAACAAGGACTCTCACAATCTTGGGGTCATTTCAAAAGAAAAGCAGACCTTGACAGCCATGCAGCCTGCCTTGGCTACTGCCGTGCAACTGGTCTGGGCAGTGCAGCAGGGCGGGCAGCAGCAGCAGCGATATGCACAGGCCAGCAAGAAACAGGGAAAGAAGGGGCAAAAGGTAATGATGCCCTTGTTTTTGTGTGGTCAGTGTGGGAGGCTGAACCATATTGCAAATGCCTGTAAGGCGACTGTTCATGCTAATGGCCAGGCTCTGATGGGCTCGGGAAATGGGAAGCGCGAAGGGGAGACGTGCTCAGACACAAGCTTCTCTCCAAGCCCTGCAGCTGATTGAGGTCTGCTTAGCTGGCTTGCAGTCAGAACCTGAGGCTCAGCAGGTGTTGATGTCTGAAAGGCAGCAACAGTTGTCATAGATTCTTGCAAAATCCATAAGGTTCCCCTGGATGCCTTTGGTCCTTTGGGGGAAGGCATGAATGCTTTCCTTATGGGGAGATCTAGTGTCACCCTTCAGAGTATCATTGTGCACATGGGTCTCATGGATGCAGATTTCACGGAGCAGATTTGTGCCATGGTCTCCGCACCCACCCCTCCCATTACCATCCCAGAAGGGATGCAAATTGCTCAACTTGCGCCCTTTAAGTTTTCTGTTCGCAGGACAGTTGACCGGTTTCAAGGTGACGGCAGCTTTGGATCTACGGGGCTGCCTCAGGTTCACTGGTCCACTGCCCTGACCAAGAAACGTCCCGAGATGCTGTCCATCCCTGGCATGACATCATTGGAGATCCGTCTCCATGGGCTCCTTCACAGTGATGTGGACGTCATGGTTCTCTCCCTTGCCACCTGGCCCCCAGAATGGCCCTTGGATCCGGTGGGGACGTCTATTGCGGGAGTGGGAGGGATGGTGCGTTGCTATGTGAGCCAGCAGTCCATGCTGATCATTAACACAGAGGGACAGATGGCCATGATTCTGCCTCATGTTGCTTTGATTGGTGTTAACCTCCAGGGCAGAGATGTTCTGTCAGCATGGGGGGTGTGCATTGGGACAGGTTTTTGATGGGGCCCACTATGATGAAGGGTGCAGAGTGTCCTATGCCTCCTATACGGTGGCTGGTGGACACACCCATCTGGGAGAACCAGTGGCCCCTCCCCCAAGACAATTTAGTCGCCCTTTGAAACCTGGTACAGGAGCAGTTGGACCAGGGTCATCTGGAGCCTTCTACCAGTCCCTGGAACACTCCTGTCTTCTGCATCAAGAAGAAATCTGGGAAATGGAGGTTGTTACAGGACCTTTGAAAAGTCAATGCTGTGATGGAAGGCATGGGAACATTGCAGACAGGCATGCCATCGCCTACCATGCTTCCCGCAGATTGGCTGATCCTCGTTGTGGATTTGAAGGATTGTTTCTTTACTATTCCTTTGCATCCTGATGACAGAGCAAAATTTGCCTTCTCGGTGCCAGTAATTAACAATGCTGAGCCCGCACAGTGATATCAATGGAGATTTTTGCCCCAGGGCATGAGAAATTCCCCTGCCATATGCCAGTGGTATGTGGCTCATGCCTTGTCTGGAGTTTGCAAGCAGTTTCCCAATGCTCATCTGTATCACTATATGGATGACATTTTGGTGGCCACGTCCACCCAGGATGAGCTGCAGAGGATACAGCCTCAGTTGCTCAATGCTTTGCATTCTCATGGGCTGCAGGTGGCTCCAGAAAAGGTTCAACATCAACCTCCTTGGAAGTATTTGGGGGTCAAAATTCTGGAATGGACAGTCTGACACCAGGAGGTGCAATTTGTGCACTCCGTGAAGACACTGAATAATGCCCAGACATTGGTAGGTGCCATCACTTGGTTACGTCTGTACTTGGGACTGACCAATGCACAACTGTCTCCTCTGCTTGATTTGTTAAAGGGAGACTCTGATTTAAAGTCGCCTTGCACATTGACGCCTGAGGCACGTCAGGTGCTGGAGGAGGTTCAGCAGGGTGTTTCTGCATGCCAAGTTTATCGCATTGATCCTTCCATTGATGTCAGTGTTCATTACCACTCCAGACTCACATCCCACAGCTATCACTGGCCAATGGAGTGGCAAATGGTCCGATCCCTTGCACATCTTAGAATGGGTTTTCCTGTCCCATCAGCCGCAGAAGACGGCAACTGCATTGTTTGAGCTAATTGCTCGTTTGATAATCAAATGCCAGCAATGGTGTTTGCAATTTATTGGTGTGGATCCCACAAAGATCATACTCCCGGTATCCCAGGAGGATTTTGACTGGAGATTTGTGCACAGTGTATCCATAAAAAGTGCTCTGGAAAACTTTTCAGGGCAGATCACTTATCATCTGCCCATCCACAAGCTACTGCAGGTGGCAAAATTCACACAAATCTCCTTGCGACCCAAAAATAGTCAGGAACCCGTGCAAGGACCCACTGTCTTCACTGACAGTTCAGGGAAGATAGGGAAGGCCATTGTTACTTGGAAGGATGGATCTGAGTGTCAGGTTCTGGAAGGTCATGAGGATGGTTCAGCCCAATTGGTTGAATTGAGGGCTGCTGTCATGGCATTTTAGATATTTTCCCAGGAACCTTTCAATTTTGTTACGGATTCTGCCTATGTGGCCAACATCACACAGCGGTTGTGTTATTTAGATTTTAAGGAAGTCAGTAATCCTGCCTTGTTTCATTTCCTGAAGACCTTGTGGTGTGCCATTCAGGCCCGGGTTCATCGGTACTACGTTTTGCATGTCAGAAGTCGCACCAATTTACCAGGGTTTGTAGCGGAAGGTAACGCGAGGGCTGACAAGTTGGCTAACCCAGCGTGGGTAGCACCTCAGCCTGAAACACTCGCACAGGCCAAGGCATCACATGGGTTTTTCCATCAGAACGCACATACCTTACAGAAGCCATTTCAGTTGACGACAACTGAGGCTCGTGACATTGTCAAGTCCTGTGACGACTGTCATGTGCTTGCTGTGCCTTTGCTGGCAGGGGTAAACCCCAGAGGCCTTAGGGCCTTGGAGCTTCGGCAGTCTGATGTCACCCAGGTTGCCGAGTTTGGCCGGCTCAAGTATGTGCATGTCACAGTGGACACATTCTCCTCTGCAATGTGGGCTTCTGCTCACACTGGAGAAAAGGCCCGCCATGTCATTGCCCACTGGAGGCAGGCCTTTGCCGTTCTGGGCATACCTTTTGCTGTGAAAACCGACAATGGTCCTGCTTACGCGTTGCAGAAGGTGTGGCAATTCCTGCAGTTGTGGGGTGTGTGTCACACAAGTTTGGTATGCCTCATTCTCTGACTGGTCAAGCTATTGTAGAACGCGCTCATGGTACTCTGAAGCGGGTTCTTCAAAAACAAAAATGGGGAATGAAGGGTGAAACCCCACACAGTCAGTTGGAAAGGGCTTTGTACAACATCAATCATCTTACTGTGCCGCAGAATTCAAATAACCCTATTATTTTGGATCATCACTTCTCATTGCAGGCTTCAGACGAGACACATCAGCCTTGAGCATAGGTTTGGGTGCAGAATTTAGTCACCAAACAGTGGGAAGGTACCTATGACCTTATTGCTTCGGGGCATGGGTATGTGTGTGCATCCACAGATACTGGGGTACACTGGGTACCTTTGAAGTGTGTTTGTCCTGACCTGAGAACACAGAGACAGCATCCAGCTGACAGGCAGGGTGGAAACTGTGACCAAACTGAAAATCATCCAGTGGATGGATCATTGAATGATGACTCACATGCTGACGACGCGAGTGATCACTCCGATGATTCCTCCACAAGTGGACACTGAATATTGTTCATTTTTCTTTTTAATATTGTAAAATTTTCCCTTTCAATATTGTTCGTTTTCTTTTTTCTCTTTTTCTTTTTTTAATGGAAAAAGGGTGAGATGTTGCCCAGATTTTTAAGTGTTAAGTTTTCTTTTATAGTTCTTTTGAAAATTTTAAAGTTCTTTTAAAAGTTTCCCATGCCTTCTGATGTTTACATATTTCTACTAGAGTTCTCACACACTGTTCATGTAAATAATTATTGTTTTGCATTCTTCTTTGTGGGAGGAGAGAATTCATGGACTGTTGGTTTGACCAGTGTGGTTGGAGAGGTGGCAATTTCATCCTCCAATCCACTGTCACTTTTGGAATTCTATATATTGCGAGGTCAGAAATAAAATCTGGTATTTTCCTCTTTTGAACTTACCAAACTTCTGTGTACTCATTTTGTGTCCAATAGCAACAGTTGGGGATCCAACAATCTAAACCCAAAGATAAAGTCCAGTCACAAATGCTTTCTCTCACATATATGTTTCCTGTTCTATTTAGACAATAAATGCTAAGACTGGGACATGTGCCCCCTGTTGACAGAGTGACCAAATTATTCTTTGCTTAAAAAGGCAAAAAGCCCAGAAGTTTCTCTCCTCAATTTGGTAAGAAAACACCTCATAGGACCTTTGGGACTTCACCTCAAACCTGGGGCTGCCCAACCGGACAGAGGCCAAAAGATCCCACCTAGGTAATTCACTAGAAAAAGAAGAAAACAAACTAAATAATCGCTTTTGTGGAGTGTTTTAGCAGAAGCAAGAACCTCTTTCCCCTGGCTCAGTTTTTCTCTGTAAGAGCTTTGTTATTTTGCCTTTTATTAAACTTTTCTGGTTCCAACACTGCCTCAGAAGCCATCTTGCTAATTTTATGCCATTTGGGGCAGCTGGGCTATCTTGGGTGTGATAAGTTTTCTGAGAGCTCATAAGACCTGGCTCGAGGAGAAACCTATCAATTAACCAATTTGTCTTTTAATTTTTTAAAGCTTTGCTCTCCTTCCGGTGTCCATACCACGACATTAGGACTATCTTGGGTTTAAAAGTCATATAAAGGTCTGGCCACAACAGAAAAATCCTCAATCCATGTTATGCAGTATCCCAACAAGCCTAAAATCTGACGTAACTCCTTTTTTGTCTGGGGTAATGGTACTTGTAAAATCCCTTGCATTCTGTCTAAATCAATACACCGTAACCCTCCAGTCAGAATGTGTCCCAAATATTTGACCTTTTTTTTCTACCAACTGTGCCTTCTTTTCAGACACTCTAAGTCCTTTTTTAGCAAGAAAATTAAGCAGCTTTACAGTAGCCTCCTCAACCATCTTTTCATGTTCCCCTGATAAAATCAAATCATCCACATACTGCAATAACCTAACTCCTGAGGGTGGAGTAAACTCCCTTAATATTTTCTGCAAAGCTTGCCCAAACAAAACCGGTGACTCTGTATATCCCTGCAGAAGAACTGCCCATGTCAGTTGTTGTTTTAGCATTTTCCCTCCTTCCTCCTGTTCCCACTCAAAGGCAAAATACTGTTTACTATCTTCTGTAATCAGACACCTCCATAAAGCATCCTTCAAATCCAGTACTGAATAATACTGATGTGAAGAATGGATCTGATTCAGGATTGTATAGGGATCGGGAACTGTGGGATGCCTTGGTTTGAAAATTTCATTTATTATTCTTAATTCCTGCACCATTCTGTAGGTTCCATCTGGTTTCTTAACTGGCAAGATAGGGGTGTTATAGGGAGACATACACGGCTCCAAAAGACCTGCCTTTAGCAGGGACTCAATGACAGGCTGTATCCCCTTCTTTCCCTCCCTTGAAAGAGGGTATTGCTTTTTAGACACCACTTGTCCTGGTTGTTTCAAAGTAGTTTGGAAAGGTTCTATGTCTAGTTTTCCATATTTCCCTGGGGCTGCCCACACTTCCGGATTTATTTCAGCATAAGCCTTCTGAGACATTTTACACAAAGTTACCACAGTGTTAGCCTCTGTATAATTTTTCACAATATTAATTTGCATTCCCACTTTAGCGATCAAATCCCTTCCCAGTAAATTACAATCACAATTAGGAACAAACAGGAATTCATGCATTTCAAAACTGTCTCCCACATCTATTAATAGGGGTTGAATAAATGCACTCGTTCATCCTTCCCACTCACTCCTTGAATAACCAATGATCTTTTTGACAATTTCCCCCCTTAGGTATAAAATTCAAGGTGGATTGGGAGGCCCCTGTGTCTACCAGAAAACAAACCTCCTCTGGATCCAGACCTACCTTAAAAGTTATCAAGGGCTCCAGAGTGGTGGGTCATTGATATAATGGGAGCCCCTGACACCCCTAACAAAGCATTTCCATTATCCTCTGGGCTTCCTCCTCCTGAGGGTCCAGCTGTCTCTGCGGACACTCCCTTTTCCAATGCCCTTCTGCCTGGCGGACAGCACACTGGTTCCTTCCCAACCGCTGTTTGGGTCGGCTTTCCCTGGCCGAGGAGGAAATGCCTCTGCCAATTCCTTGTGGCCGATCCCATCCCCTCTGTCCCGGGGGACACTTTGGACCCTACCGTTTATTTCTCTGGGGCTGCAAAAATTCTGCCATCATCTTTGCCTTAGCTTTTACCTTTTCCTCATCCCTTCTTACATATATCTGCTGTGTTTTTCTAACCATTTCCTCCAGACGCTTATTTTGCCACTCTCCATCTTTCTGTACTCCTTTCCTTATATCAGGCCAGGCCTTAGTAACAAATTGTACCTTCAGCAATGTGTCAAAGGCTGGCCCCTCAGGATCCATCCGTCCGTACTTCTGCAAGGCATCCCTAATCCTTTCCAACCAATTAGAAGGGCTTTCATGCTTTTCCTGTTCTAATGACGTACCCTTATCTATGTTGTTAGTTCTGGGAGCAGCTGATTTAATTGCCCTAATCAAATATGCACGGTAATCGCAGAGGTGAGCCAGACTGGCCTGGTTATTTGGGTCCCACTGGGGGTCAGCCTGGGGGATGGCATCATAATCCTAATCCTTCCATGTATAATCCTCATTTCCCAAATATTCCTCTATATTTTCCTCCACCCCTATGGGATCATCCAAATATGGGGGTAATTCTTTTTTCAACCCTCTTATATCCTGGGTAGTAAGTGGTAAAATTACAAACCAAAACCCTCCTCCTTGTGCGTCTGGCTGTCAGTGGCCACGGGATGGAGGTTCGCCAACTAGCTGTCCCGCATGTGGCCTGTTCTGGTTTGAAAGCAAAACCAGTGAAAGACTCCAAGTCAGAAATACAATTTATTGGGAAAAGAGAAAAAGACAAAAATACATGCAATTATACAAAAGGAAGACCACTGACAAAATCAGAATACAACCTGACACCCCTCTGGCCAACGTGCTGGTAGCAGTACAAATTGAAGTGGCTGCAGTCCTCTTGGCATGGCAGATGTGGTTGCTTTGTCTTCTCGGAAACCTGTGGAAAGGCTGCCTCTCTGTCTAGAAATCCCCAGATTTATCCAGGTGGGAATGCCTAGCTCCTCCCCCTGGGCGGAGCATCTCACAATGGGCTGATGTTATTCTGAGTCACAAGGTGTGTTCTTAATCACCTGTTAAACAGAACTGGCTCCTGGAGAGTGTTATCTCTGAGTCATGTGGCAAGACATTGATGGGCCTATTAACAGGAGATAAGGAAAACTGCCCAGAGGCAACTGCTACTCGGATGGTAATAGGAAACATCCTGGTGCTCCAATCTTGGACATGGCTGAAGGGCAAACACGCGAAGGGCCGCCCCCGAGACCCTGCCAAGACTGCACGGATGGCGGTGATTGCTGTGGCGTGGGTAGCACAGCAGAGGCACAGAGCATGAGGAAATTGAGGCAAAGGAATAAGGGAAGGACACTTGTCTGAGTCTCCAAAGATTTAATCTTGAAGGGGGGCAGAGCAAGTGAGAAGTCTGAACCTGAACGGACTACTTTTATAGGGTAGAGGGTACATGGGGAGGACACAACCTCTGACCAATAAGAAGACATTAGGGGAGGGGTGCAGGGTAAGGGCTCCCCAAAGAAGCCAACATGGGGAGGGGAGAAAACCTTAGAATCCAATTCTGCTTCAAGGAAGGGATGAAAGACAGGGAATACTCCAGAACCAAAGGAGTGTGCTATCTTTGACAGACAGGGGTAAGACAAGGGAACAAGGGAGGTATACAGGTGGATTGACAAGTAGATTGATATACATTTTGGTGGGGAAAACTGTGGTAAACAACTCAGGACTGAACCACTAGGGAAGCCAAATGGGGTACATAGATTGAACCATTACAAACTTATAACAAGGAATATCAAAACTCTATAGAAGAACAAAGTGTAAAATAACAGACTATCACATCCTTGACCCCTGTCCAAGGGTGATGTTATAGTGCTTGTATCCCCAACCGTGTGTTCCGTTTATGCTTGATATTATGTTCTGTGCCTTCAGGACTGGCTCCAAAAAAGTGAAGCTTTGTTTTTTCTTGCTATCAGCTGGCTCACCTCCCCCCAGGGTCTGTGTCTAGGAGAGGCTAAGGATTGCTTGTTTGCTTGCTTGCTTGCTTGCTTTCACTTTCCTCTCGCTCCTGCTTTTTGCTTTTGCCCTTGCTTTTGCTTATTATTTAGTTTAGCTAAGCAGTCCAATTTTTTCCCTGCACTGTTTTTTCTTTCCCTTTCCTGAATACCATACAAACCTGCTCTGGACTGGGACCTGGGAAACACCAAGAAACACCAAGCCTGCATTTTGTGATCTGCAGCAGCCATCCCCAGCGCTGGAGACCGATAACTGGGCGACCACTCCCAGGAGAGACTTTCTGAATTTGTCATTTCTTCAGAGTGGTGAAAGAGTTTTTGTCACCTGGTGTTGTTAATTTTTTGTGCTGTGGAGTGCTTTGCCTGTTAAATAAACAGGTTTTTTTTCCACTTCTCTCCAAGGAAATTCTTCCCAAACCAGATTGGGGGAGGGGCCATGGGGGTTTGCTTTCTGGGGGCTCCTCCTGGAGGTTTTCTCCCAAATTTGCCGGAAACCAGGACAGCCCCCCAAAGGAACTTGCCGCAGTGACATCTGGTGTACCTGTGTCTTTTAGGTCCAGGGGGCTTCTGATGTCCTAAATTGAGCTCATCTTCTAGTTCTATGGGGAGATACTATATGCTGCTCCCCTCCCCCTCACACCAACATTACTCTCAGGTAGGGCTGTAGGAACAGCATTTCCCTGATCTCCTTACTCCAGGAGTTGAGGATACAGAGGATCTGTAGCTGGCCCTGTCAGCTGGAAACACTGGAGGACAAGATGGGGGAAGGTGCTGAAAAACATCCCAATCCTCATCTTTTTCCTCTTCCTCTCCTTTTTCCTCTTCTGCTTTTTTCTTAACACATAGATTTCTCCTGTTGCTTGTCTAATCCATATCAATCCACATTCCCTTTCAATCCATCCTTTCCATTTCGCCTCTAAATACCTCCACAAAATTTGACACAAATGAATTCTATCTGTTCCATAAGGTGGCCATATAAGCCCCTTTGGCAACTCATACTCTGGCCACACAAGATAACAATATTTTACCATTATTTCCATAGTTACCTCTGGGTAAATGTGTAACCTGTTCCAAGACCTCAGCATTCTTCCCTAGGGACTCTCCTGGGGTATTATGGGATTGTCATCTCTTTTGCTGGGGCCCTTTCCTGGCTTTACCCTTGCAACCATCCATGGGTGCCTTGTTTCACCTGTGCTACCCTCCATGGGTGCCCTCCCAGGTTTGTTTCCCAAAGATCCCATATTACTCATCAATGAGGTTTTCAGTGAGCCTTCCCTGTGGACTCTTCACGGACCCCCCTGGTCCGCCACTCGTCTGTCTCCAGGACAGTCTTGGGAACCCAATCAATGGCCTGGTGCCAGCTGCAACCAAGGGGAGCTGATCGCCCAAAGTGGGTGAGGCGCACCTTCAGCTCCGCTTGCTGCCCACCAGCCCAGACAGTGGAAAGATTCCAGGATGAGCCTCCAGTTGTTAGGAAAAGTAATCCACAAACATCAGAGGTTTATGTCCAAAAAGGAGACAGAGGAGTCCTTTTACTTTATGTGAATAAAGGGAGAGGCCATGGGGCATTCCCCTGGGGTCTCAAATTTTTGGAGGACACAGCTTCGTTTTTATCCTGATTTCCCGGCCACATTTCCCTTCTCTCTTTTGCCATTGGCTGAGGTACTTGAGAGGTACAGACTTCCTGATACACCTGGTACTGAAGATTTCCTTCTTATGCATAACCCTCCCTTTTAATTTTTAATTCTTATGGAATTTAGGGTTTTCCCCCATTGTTTCTTTCATCTTTCAATATCCAGTTTCATTTATAAGCAAATCTACAGTTTATTTATTAAAGCAAATATATTTTCCCATTCATCAATTGGTGGAATCCTTCTCATTGTTTCTTTTACCTCTCAGTGCTAGTTTTACCTACCAGCAGACCAACAGCTTGTTTGTAAAGACAAACCTGTCATTCCTCTCAGGCCTTGGTCCATATTTTCTTCAAATGGCAGATGCTGATAGTTGGCATATCAATAGCAGGGTCCTCATTAACATGTTCACTGGATGTTATCCTGACCAAACAGACAATTCACTCATAACTATATCAGCAACTACTACTACTAAGTTTTTGTTAATAGCAGAAATAAAAGCAAAGTTAATTTAACATTATACATATAACATTCATTGTAATATTTGTGAAAAGTCAACAATGTAATATGTATTTATAACACTATCTCCTTAACCCACCAGGGATAGACCCCTGTTTTGCAGAGGCAGCAGCAGTTAGATTCAAGACCTTCCCTTCTGTTCTAGGTTACAATGTAAGGTGTAACCAAAACTATGTATTCTACTACCATCTACATGAGCTGTTAAAATGGGTGGAGCAGTGTTTCTTTATCTTCTCCATGACTCAGTGTCATGGTTTGACACTGGTGCAATGCCAGCATCCCATGAAAGTACACCTTCCCCAAATAAAGGCTGTGAGATGTGATCAGGAACAGAGCAGAGCAGGCTTAATCTTAAAAACAAAGGGAAAACTTTATTAAGCTACTACTACTATAATAAAAGACACACAGAGTTTGGAATGAAAACTTTCTAAAACACTCCTCTTCCCCCCACTTAATTTCTAACAAACTATAGTAAGACGAAACCCTGGATTCCAAACACGTTACCACCCTTCATATAATTAATTTTTAGTCTATTAAGGGAGAGAGGAGTCTCTCTTGTACTATAGACCTCCAGGAAATACAATTGCAACCTTTCTGTGTTTCCATGTCACACATGCCAACTGCCCGTAGAAAATCTGCCATTGTGACACTTTTCATGTCACAATGCTGTCACCACCATGCATGGACAGATTGTTCATAGGGCTCCTTTAAGGATGCTTTGCCAAGGACTAAAAAAACAACAGTTCAGTTTCTCATTTTGGGACTACAGTCCTCTATTTTCCTCCTCCCTTGAGGCTGAGGGGGCAACAGAGATCTTTTTCCTCATGGAGACAGAGGGCACCACTACACCCTCTTCAACTCTTCTCTGTTCACTCTATTCCTGTGCTGGGAGTCACCGAAGCAGGTTTCTTGGCTCACTATTGCATCTGTCTAAAAATGCAGTCTCTGTTGCAAGAGAAATTGGTTCAGTTTATGGTTATATAAGAAAAGCCTAGACAAAAACTACTCTATCATCTCCTCCTACTTAGGATTCTTTTCTCATTTTCTTCTGACATCTCAGATTCTAAGCTGTCTCTCTTTCAGATTAAGGAGGAGTAACATTTTGTAAAGCTTTCTTTCCTAAGGAAAGGGTTAAAGTCTTAGATTCTATGGACGGCTGAAATCTTTGATCAAAACTCTAACTTTTACTTCCCCCCCTTCTCTTTCTCCTCTGCCGGTGTACTGCAGTGCAGTCTCTGTCTCTTTCACCCTCTCTCCCTCCTGGGTGGGGGGATCACAGACATCTCAGATTTTCTCCACCCTTCTGTCTTGTGGGTGCCGACCTGGTTTCAGTCCCTTCATACCCTGGGCCTACTTCTCCTGGGCCGCATGGCTTTCCCTCCCCCACCCAGCCTGTGGCTGGGCAGGGGAGTCTGCACTCTACACTGACCAGAACTAAAAAGAAAGTTCCCTTAGGAATTCTTACTTTTAACCCTGTGTTCTCAGAAGCGTGTCCATGCCTTCAGTAGTCACTCAAAGTACCAATATCTGAACTTAACTACTTATTAGTTTGGCCCTACTGATAGTAAAAGGGTTTTAAAATCATGGGGATTTAGGGTTAAAAGGAAAGTTAAGCTTAGTAGGCCCTGGAAAAAAATAAATACCCTAGGTACATGAAGGCCTTGTACTTTGCTAGAACTGCACCTGTGTAGCTAGTACATGATAAATGATATAATTGTTAGATGTGATGATTGTTTAGTAATTAAATATAATTACTGTTTAATCGTAAGAATAATCATGAGAAACTGTGGTCAGGGGCCTAAGAAAGATCACAAGAAACTCGTGCTTGAATAAAGTCAATGTATACAATAGAACAATATAAGTTTAATAATTAATATGTAAGTTATATAACGATAGAATATAAAATGCATTCAGCTCGAAAGCCATGTCGGAGTCAGATTTGGGTCTGTACCCCTGATTCCCAGAGTGTTACGGTGAGCTCCTGGACACCCTTTTGTCCCCCCTTTCCTAGGGCCTCTGTGGCTCTGATCAAGATAACCCCTGGATCCTCCTCCCTGCCCCAATGGGGTTGGCGGGGAGCCAGGAGAGCCCACCCTGTCCAAAACCTATATAGACCCCTGAAACTTCCTGCTCTTCTTCTTTTGCCCCGCTCTCCATGAACACCACAGAATAAAGAGAGCTGTTCCAACACCCCTGGGGTAAGAGCCTCTTTTGAATACCTTTCCCTCTCCTGCTATTTCCTCCCCTCACAGCCCCATATCTCTGAGCTAGTCGGATTCATTCGGGGGGCTGCGTGGAGGGGGGGAAAACCATAGAAATAACAGTTGGCGCCCCAACGTGTGCTGCTCTGAGCCCACGAAGAAGCTGGACCCCCTATTTCGGTGGAAGTCAAAAGCTTTTGGGACAGTCAACTGCCCTAGTACTCTAGCTGCCTTTAAAAGCTTTGAGTCACGGAGACCAGTCGGGGACCTCTGCCTGAGTACCCCAGGAAGAGCCGACTAGAGAGGGAATCCCCAGAGGTTTTCACACACGAATCCCACCGTCACAGGCTTGGTAAGTTCTCCGATTGCGGAACCCGGGACCGCGCCTGGCTGGGAGGGGTTACCATAAGTGACTGCGGGGGGCTGCTTGCGGGAGGGGGTGCCAGGGACCCACTGCAAGTCAGCGTGGACCGCTGGGCTGCGCATACCCATGTTCCAGGGGGAACAGGCACAGGACGAGAGGGCTAAAGCCGCCCCGGCAGCTGCGGGACGACCGCCCCTCCCCCTGTGCCCCCCGGCTTGGGTTTTCCACGGAGGGAAATTCGAATCATTCGTGCTGTGTTATTAGCTCTGGTGGAGACTAGACCGGTGAAACGATTAAAATCATGGGTACTAACGTTTCACTGGAACAGAAGAGTATACTAACACATCTTAGCAATAATTTAAACGATGTATCATTCTCTAACAAGCTTCTCCTGCATTTTGTGTGCTGGCTAAAGACAGAAATACCAAATTTTACTGTGCAAGACCTGAATTCGCTTGCTTTTTGGAATCAAATTGGACAGATATTAACTTTAAAAGTCGAAAATGGTGAACATAAAGTTTCTCGATTTATTCCGATATTTTTACAAGCACGCAAAAAGATTTTAGAAGCAGAAAAGAGCACACAAACGCAGACCCAAAGTTCTAACACTCCCTTTTCCCCTTCCTTCCCACCTCCTAAATATCCCAGCCCTGAAAACCCCTCACTCACCCCTTATTCCCCTCTGACACCTTGTTTTTCCGAGAAATACAGCCCCGAGTTTGTCTTAAAGAGCAGTGAGGCGTCTGTGGAGCACACGCCGCCGGATAATGGCGGCGGCCATGTGCTTCTACTGGCGCTGGCCGCTCCACCCCCCACTCCCCCTCCCACTCACATTCCTTTGCTTCCCCCGCCCTCCGCCTCCCCCTCCGCCCCCACCCCCTCCTCCCTCCCCTCCTCCGACGCCTGCTTATCTCCCATAGAAACACCCCACCCTCCTTATCAGTGCCAGCCCCCGGGTTGCCCCGGGAACAGGGGCGGGGCCGGCCCCTGCACTCCTCCGAGCCCCAGCGCCGAGGACGGCAGGGCCGGGGCAGGGGACGGCAGCCCAGCGGCTCACAGCAGGGCGGGGGCAGGGCACGGCAGCCCAGCGGCTCAGAGCCGGGGCGGGGACCGAGTCTCCACCGCAGAGCAGACAGCCCGAGAGGAGGGGGGTGGAGAGCTGCCCCTCACCAGGGTGGGGGGGGCGCGGGGGGAACATAAGCCTGTCTCTATCGAGGACTCTATACCATCTGTAGCTCCAGTGGTTTATTTAGGGAGAAGAAATGGTACAAGAACATACCAACCTCTCCCATACAGGGACAAAACAGAAATCTGTAAAGTTCAGAGAGAATTTGGGAGATCTAGTGAGATTTTTAAGGGTATTATAAGGGCAACCTTCAATTCAAATGAAATGGTGCCGAAAGATATAACTGATTTGTTTAAATGTTTACTAACATCCTCTGAATATGAGATATGGGAAAAAAAGTGGAAATTGGCTTTGGAAACAGTTTTGCAAGAAATACAGCGTACACCCAGTGATGCCACCGACACGGATGGCCAGCCCCTTACAATACACCATTTGTGTGGTACAGGAGACATACAATGTCCAGAAAAACAAACCAGACTGTTATCTAGATCGCTTTTAGAAAAAATCTGTACTGCAGAAAAGACTCTGTATCAATTACCAGGCACTGAGGTTGAATGCAGCTATATTAACATCAAACAGTTTCCTTCTGAGAGTTTTTTACAGTTTGTGGATCGTTTGAGAAGCCAAGTTGAAAAACAGGTGCAACACACCAGTGTGCAAACAGAGTTGATTAAAGAAATGGCTCAGAGGAATGCCAATGAGACCTGTCGTAGGATTCTTCTCAGCCTTCCTCTTGATCCAGCACCTACTCTTGGCCAGATGATCGAGGCATGCGCTAAGAGAGCAGAGCTGCTTGATACTCCTGTCAGTCATAGAGCACCAGCAGAATTACAACCTGTTGCCACTGCTGCATCAAGCCCAAGGAAGCCACCCAGATCATCACAACAGCTGCAGCAAATCATCTACCTGCGTTGCAAGAAACCAGGACACTTTGCCAGAAACTGTCCTCAGAACCAGAACCAGAGACAGATCAACAAACAAAAAAACTAAATGCACAGCGCGTGCCCACTGCTACGCACAAAGATATAAATATAGTGGGACACAAATGTGACAATGCCTCTCTCTTAACAAGTAAGGGGGAGGGTGGATACTATGATGGGGGCAGAGAGAAAAATAAAAATGTGAAATGTATTACTAACAAGGTTTGGCAACCACTAGGCCGGCCACGTCTAGTGACTGCCAAAGGATTTCATTTCAGAAACACTGATTGAAAAGTCATTATAGTGGACCTGCCAAAAAACTCACAAGACCTGCAGGCGTACGATATGGAACTGGACAGTGAGTATTTTGTTATTGGGGACACAGCATACACACCTCCTGAGATTGAAATAGTTCCCATTACTACTAAGGGAAAAATATCCAGCCTTATGCTGTTGGCACGTTGCTTGCACCCTCCATTCTATCTAGAAAAGGGGCAAATTCTGGCACAAGCCATTCCCATCCCAGTGGAAATCACAGTAGAAGGAAAATCTCCAGAAGTCTATTGGGCGGAAGTAGTAGGAGAGGATAAACCCTCCATGGCATGCAACCTAGCACATGGGTCAGAGCACCTTCAGGTGGAAGGTGTTCTGGACACAGGTGAAGACATCACGGTGATACCCAAAACCATGTGGCCATCACACTGGGAATTGCAACCTGTGGCAGGCAAACTTCAGGGTATAGGAGGAACTACATTGGCAAAAATTTCAAAAAATGTAGTGCAAATTGAGGGACCTGATGGGAAATCAGCAAGTGTTCGCCCGTTTGTGGCAGACTATAAGGCTCCTCTGTGGGGGAGAGACACCATGTCCCAGTGGGGAGTCTAATTAATCATTCCTAAGACACCCCAGGATTTTCGGGAGTCGCCGCTGTGGAGCGCCATGCCCACAAGTTAAAGTGGTTGGATAACACCCCAAAGTGGCTAGCACAGTGGCCTTTGAGTAGAGAAAAACTCGAGGCGCTTGAAAAACTTGTGGAGGAGCAGGTAGCTCAAGGACACCTGCAAGAAACAGACAGCCCTTGGAATTTCCCAGTCTTTGTAATAAAGAAGCCTGGGAAGGACAAATGGAGATTGCTCCACGATCTCAGAGAGATAAACAAAATTGTGGAGGACATGGGACCTCTCCAACCGGGGATGCCGAGTCCAGCTATGCTTCCCCAGGACTGGAAATTGCCTGTGTTAGATATAAAGGACTGCTTCTTCCAGATTCCATTGCACCCTGAAGATGCCCCGAGGTTTGCATTCTCTGTTCCCACGGTCAATAGAGAAGCACCGATGAAACGCTACCACTGGAAAGTTTTGCCCCAGGGTCTAAAATCCAGCCCTTTCATATGCCAACAGTATGTAGCAGCACTACTGTCTCCAGTACGTGCAGAGAGAAAGGATGCCATCATCCTACACTATATGGATGACGTGCTTGTGTGTGCTCCCAATGACTCTATACTCCAATATACACTTGACCTAGTGGTTAAAGTTTTAACCTCTGCTGGATTCAAATTGCAGGAAGACAAAGTTCAAAGAATGCCACCTTGGAGATACCCGGGCCTGGAAATTTCTGCAAGGACTATTGTCCCACAGAAATTGGAGATAAATTGCAACCCCAGAACACTAGCAGACCTCCACTCGCTGTGTGGGTCTTTAAATTGGGTAAGGCCCCGGCTAGGCCTCACAAATGAAGATCTGGAACCTCTTTTCAATTTATTGAAGGGGGAGAGGGAGCTGGCCTCCCCCAGGGAACTGACTCCAGAGGCAAAGACAGCAATCGAAAAGGTACAGAAGGCCTTGTCAGAAAGGCAGGCAAAACGGTGTGACCCAAATGTGCCTTTCCAGTTCATTGTTCTAGGAAAGCTCCCACACCTGCATGGGTTGATTTTCCAATGGATCAAGGGGCAGAAGGACCCACTCTTAATCATAGAATGGGTTTTCCTATAGTTCCAAAGATCCAAAACCATCACTAGGCCACAAGAGCTAATAGCAAAGCTGATTCAGAAGGCCAGGGTGAAGTTGTGTGAATTAGCAGGGTATGACTTTGCATGTATTCACCTTCCAGTCAGGCTTTCTGAGGAGGGAAGGAACTCTCCTGAGAGGCTGACCAAAGGGATGTTTGAGCATTTGCTCCAGAGCAGTGCCAGTCTCCAGCTATCTCTGGACAGCTATAGGGGACAAATATCAGTCCATGCCCCGTCTCACAAGTTGTTCAATGAGGAATTCCACCTGATTCCTCAAGAGAAAAGGAGCGGGAGGGCGCTCAGGGCTCTCACAGTGTTCACTGATGCCTCTGGGGCTTCCCACAAGTCTGTGATGACTTGGAGAAATCCACAGACTCAGCTTTGGGAAGCTGATGTTGAGCTTGTGGAGGGATCCCCCCAGGTGGCTGAACTGGCTGCAGTGGTGAGAGCTTTTGAGAGGTTTTCCGAGCCGTTCAACTTGGTGACAGACTCTGCCTATGTGGCAGGTATAGTGTCCAGGGCGGAGCAGGCTGTGCTCAGAGAAATAGAAAATGAACATCTCTTCAGGTTACTCTCAAGGCTAATTTATTTAATCTCGCACCGAGAACATCCATTCTTTGTGATGCATGTGAGGTCACACACTGATTTGCCAGGTGAGATTGCAGAGGGGAACCGAAAAGCAGACTCCTTCGCTGCACCAGTTGAAAAGGCAAGTCTCCCTGATGTTTTCCAACAGGCAAAGCTGAGTCACGAGCATTACCATTGGAATGTTCCAGGTCTGATGCGACAGTTCCAGCTAACACGGAGTCAGGCCCGAGCCATTGTGACCAACTGTCCTAATTGTCAGCTCCAGGCCGTGCCATCCTTAGGCATGGGGGTAAACCCCAGAGGCCTTAGCAGCTGTGAGGTATGGCAGACAGGCATCACACACATTCAGAGTTTTGGTCGCCTTGAATGCGTTCATGTAAGCGTGGACACATTCTCAGGTGCAGTGTATGCCTCTGCCCATATAGGACAAAAGGCTGCACATGTCAAACAACACCTAGTGCAAGCATTTTCAGTATTGGGGGTGCCAAAAACGATCAAAACAGATAATGGCCCAGCGTATGTATCCAAGGAGTTCCTGGATGTGGGGAGTGGAACATAAGACTGGCATTGCCCATTCCGCCACAGGTCAAGCTGTAGTTGAGCGTGCACACCAGACGCTCAAACAGGTATTGAAAAAACAAAACAGCTCAGCTCCGTGGATGTCTCTACGAGAGAAGCTCTGTAAAGCTATGTTTACTATCAATTTTCTGAATTGTTCATTCGAAAATATGAGTCCACCGGTTGTGCGTCACTTTAACAGTGGCAACCAGTTCAAATTGTCTCAGCATCCACCGGTCTTGATTAGGGATCCAGAAACTTGGGAAACCAAGGGTCCCTATGGACTTGTAACCTGGGGTCGTGGCTATGCGTGTGTAGCTACTCCCTCAGGCCCTCGGTGGATTCCCCAGAAGTGGGTGAAACCTTTTGTCCCCAAGAATCCCGGTCAAATAGAAGGGGACAAGAAGCAAGTATCTGATGCTTCAAAGAGAAGACACCGCCGGATGGGAGAAGAAGAAAGTTCCTAGGCAGGAATTCCTTCCGGCAGAAACAGAAACTTTAACATGTTCTTAAAATGTTTGTTCTTCCCTTTTAGAGAAAACCTACCTTCCACCCAACCCTGTGATGAACCCCATGCAAGTTGTCATCCTGCAAATGCTGAAGAGAATGTTCAAGGGATGGGGATTCACGGGGTGGTGGACATCTGTCATTAGATCAATTTTGTTAGTCTTTGTTATTCTGTTCTTTGTAACCCTAGCGTTCAGGATCCTGCGTCACTTGATTTTCAAAGCTATCAAGGGCCTCATACCTTCGACCTCAGAGGTCAACTACATAGAGTTGGCTAACCTGAGGAGGCCTGACTACGCCACCAACATGGGGTGGTGGGAAACCCATACTCGGGGTTGAATTGAGCCCAGTGAATTCCTGTAACCTTGTTTAACAAATAAGAGGGAGGTGTTACGGTGAGCTCCTGGACACCCTTTTGTCCCCCCTTTCCTAGGGCCTCTGTGGCTCTGATCAAGATAACCCCTGGATCCTCCTCCCTGCCCCAATGGGGTTGGCGGGGAGCCAGGAGAGCCCACCTTGTCCAAAACCTATATAGACCCCTGAAACTTCCTGCTCTTCTTCTTTTGCCCCGCTCTCCATGAACACCACAGAATAAAGAGAGCTGTTCCAACACCCCTGGGGTAAGGGCCTCTTTTGAATACCTTTCCCTCTCCTGTTATTTCCTCCCCTCACAGCCCCATATCTCTGAGCTAGTCGGATTCATTCGGGGGGCTGCGTGGAGGGGGGGAAAACCATAGAAATAACACCAGAGCTCTCAATAAAAGCACCTGCATATACTCATATCCCGTGATTATGTTGTTTCACCTACCTTCTTAAGAAAATTTACTTCCATGTCAAACTACAACACTCAGCCCTGATAACTCTCTCCGGGAAAGCAGCAGTATCATGGGTTGGCAGTGGCGCAGTGTCAGTGCACCCATGAAAATATATTTTTCTCAAATGGCTGCTGTGAGATGTGACCAGAAACAGAGCAGAGCAGGCTCAAGCTTAGAAATAAAGAAAAAACTTTATTAACCTTCACTATAATAAAAGGAACACACAGGAAACAGAATGAAAGCCTTCCAAAACATTCCTCGTCCTCCCACACTATTTCCACCAAAGCACAGTGAGACAAAACCTTGGACTCTCGATCAAGTTACCACCTCTCTGATAATCAATTCTCAGTCCATCAGAGGAGAGAGAAGTCTGTCTTCTACCATAGTCTTCCACAGGAAATGCAGTTGAAACCTCTTATGTTTCCATGTCACACATGGCACCGCCTGGAGAACATCTGCCATCATGACATCCTCCTTCCATGTACAGTGCTCTCACCACCATCCATGGACCAAAATTGCTTATAGGGTTCCTTTTAAGGATGCTTTGCCAAGTACCAAAACCAACAGTTTCTCATTTTGGGACAATAGTCCCCCCCCATTTTCTCCTCCCCTGGGGCCGAGGGTCTTGAAAAGAGATCTTCTTCCCTCAAGACAGAGGGCACCACCACACCCTCCTCATCTTTCTCTGTTCACTCCTGAACATGGTATCACTGCAGCAGGTCACTCTCTCACTCCTGCCCTGGCAGTCACTGCAGAAGGTCACTCTCTTGGCTCAAACCATTGCATCCCCCTAAATGCAGTCTGTGTTGACATGGAAGACAGATGATCTCGTTTGGGTGGATCAGTGGCCCCTCGAACAGAAGAAATTGAGTGCTCTCAAGAAACTGGTTGAGGAGCAATTGCAGAAAGGTCACATCAAACCAACAACTAGTCCCTGGAATTCTCCAGTGTTCGTGATCCACAAGAAATCTTCTGATTCATGGAGATTGCTCCATGACCTCAGAAAGATCAATGAGGTTATTGAAGAAATGGGACCACTTCAACTTGGACTTCCATCTCTCTCAATGATTCTGAGAGATTGGTTGCTTGTGATCATTGATCTCAAGGACTGTTTCTTCAACATTCCACTTCATCCAGAAGATGCTCCTCGGTTTGCATTTTCCATCCCGAGCATCAACAAACAAGAACCCTTGCAGAGATACCATTGGGTCGTTCTTCCACAAGGTCTCAAAAACTCTCCAACTATTTTTCAATGGTTTGTGGCACAAGCCTTGTCTCCAGTGTGGAAGAAATATCCAAAGGCGGTGATCGTTTACTATATGGATGATCTGCTCATTGCAGCGCCAAAACATCAAGAGCTGCAGGAGGCTCGTGGCAGTGTCATTCCAGAAGTTCAGAATCCAGGATTGGAAGTTTCGATCTCAAAGATTCAGGAAGTTTCACCATGGAACTATTTGGGATGGAGACTCACAGAACAGACAATAAAACCCCAGAAAATACAAATCAGGACTCGAGTAAATAATTTACAGGATTTACAGCAACATTTGGGAGAGATCAATTGGATCAGACCGATTCTGGGGATCACAAATGATGAACTTTCATCACTTTTCAATCTTCTGAAAGGAGACTGTAACATCAAATCCCCCAGAACTCTCACACCTGAGGCTCAAGACGCCCTTGAGAAGATTTCTAAAGCTCTTCAACAGAGACAAGCACATCTCTTTGTAATGATGCAGCCATTTTTTCTTGCAATTTTGGGGGAAAAGATACAACTCTATGGTCTCATATTCCAGTGGGACTTATCAGGAAAAGACCCTTTGTTAATAATAGAATGGATTTTCTTACCCTACAGATCTCCCAAACCAATTTTCACTACATTAGAAATGACAGCCCAGATTATAATCAGGGCCAGAACCAGATTGTTAACAATGGTGGGCAAAGATTTTAAAACAATTTACCTGCCATTGAAAAAAAGATTATCTTGATTGGGAATTGCAAAAATAAGAAGACTTGCAAATTGCATTGTTAAATTATTTGGGTGTTTGTTCAATTCATTTTCCAGGTCATAAGCTGTTGCAAACAAAATTAAGCTTCAGAGAAAAACCCATGGTAAGTGAAGTGCCATTGGATGCGATAACATTATTTACCGACGTTTCAGGCAAAACACATAAATCAGTCATAACTTGGCAGAATGTATTCACAAAAGAATGGGACTCAGACATTCAAACAATACAGGGCTCACCTCAAATTGTAGAATTAGCAGCAGTGGTCAGAGCATTTCAAATGTTTCAAGAACCCCTCAATCTAATTACAGATTCAGCATATGTGGCCAACATAGTCAAAAGAATAGAAGGGTCACTTTTGAAAGAAGTAGATAATGAGGATTTGTACTGTTATCTTGTAAGTATGCAAAGAGTATTACAACAGAGAAAACATAAATATTTCATCTCTCACATCAGAGCACATTCTTCCCTTCCAGGATTTCTATCAGAAAGAGAATGCATGAGCAGACGAGCTGACCATGATAGTTTCAAACACCTTACCGAACATTTTTGAACAGGCAAAACTGAGTCACGTGTTCTTTCATCAGAATGCACAAGCACTCATGCGCACATTTCACATTTCCAAAGATCAAGCAAAAGCCACCATAAGTGCTTGCCCTGATTGTCACCTTGTGCAACCTCCTGTTTCTACAGGAGCAGTCAATCCAAGAGGATTTCAGAGTCTGCAATTGTGGCAAACAGATGTCACAAAATACCCATCCTTTGGGAGATTCAAAAATATTCATGTGTGAGTAGACACTTTCTCAGGTGCAGTCTTTGCTTCTCTCCACACAGGTGAAACAGCAAAGCATGCATGTCAGCACCCAAGAATAGCACAGAGCTGGCAGGGGAGACCATTTGGATTGGTGAAGCGGTGTCTGTGCTGATGGGGGATACTTGCACGAGGGATACTGTGGCGGCAGGCACTGGTCAATTGCCCGAGCAGGCGGCGGGCAATGAACCGAGCAGCACCAGGTGGAGGGCGGTGGGAAGACCGAGTCATGCAGAGCCGGGGGGCATGGGATGCGCGGACATGGCCGGAGCACCGGCAACAGACCGTGGGCGCACGTTGATGATGTCAGACTGGGAAAAAGATGCGGGGAAAATACTGTCTTTTCTCATTGATGCACTGGAATCCCTGGCAGGGTAGGATGGGGCCACAGGACCCGGGAGGGTCAATCCCAAGGAGGAAGAAGTTGGGGCGGACCCAGAATGGGATCGAGGCCATGTGAGCAGCACCAATGGGGAGGAGGAAGGCGTTCCTGAGGGCACAGTTACGCCGGAACAAGCAGAGGTGGGGCGTGGCCACGATGGGGGCGTTCCTTTCCACACCCCAGCGATGTCGCGGGAAAAGACGAGGCGTGGTGTGGGCAGAGACGTGTCTCAAGGCACCACCCAGTCCCGATTGCCATGGGAGGCAGCAAGGCCGTGGGCAACAGCAACACCCAGTGGTGGGACTGCAACATCACAACAAACATTGCAACAGTATTTTCCAATTTCTTACAAAAGAAAAACTACTTCAGAAAAAGTTTGTCCTCTGCAGCAAATGGAACAATCATCAGCTTCTGAAGGTGATGAGGCTCAAGACAGTCCTACTGAAGAGCAGCAACAGGATGACATAATACTCATAACTGCTTCAGAATGTATTCCATCCTGGATGGTTTCAGCGCCAAGAACTGCTGGCTCATATCGCCAGACAGTCAACCTGAAAAGCAAGGGATGCTGTGAGACAGTCTCTTTTGAAATATATTGATGCAGCTTTGAAGTCTCGTCTGGACCTGTCAAGTTTGATATTGGGGCATGTCGTGAGACAGCTTCTTTTACATTATATTGATTCAGCCCTGAAGTCTCGTCCAGATTTGGTGACTCAACTTTCACAGACTTTTCATCCAATGCAAAGCAGCAATGCTTTGCCTCCAGCTGCAGATATTCCTACTGCTCCTCATCAAAGATCAAGGAAAACATCAAAATTGTCAACATCTTTTGAACTGATGCCAGCAGATCCCGGGATGAAACAGGTTGCTGTACTACATCAAGAACAACAGTTAACTCAATTTTTCAACCAGATATTTAAGGAATTGCAAATACCTAGATCACTTCCAATGACAGATTGGACAGAAATCTGAAAAAAGGCATTGAAAGAGAAGGATTTCTACATGCCTCATATAAGGGACATTGCTATGCCTGTGGACTATGATGCGCAGGAACAAAATCCAAGATGGGAACGATTGGAACATGAGGTTGTCAAAGACCTGATCAAAGCTATAAGAGATAATGGTCTTGGATCTTCTTATTTCAAAAAACTGCTAAAAAGTACTTTTAATATATATGATATGACACCATATGATATCAGATCCCTCGTTTCGATGATTCTCACTGATACACAAACTGTCATGTGGGACACAAAATGGAGAAGAGCTCTTGCTGAGCTGAGAACCAGATACCAGGGTGATCCTCCAGATGATAATCCAGCTCAACAAGCAGCATGACTCCCATGAGAGATGCTAAGTGACATCAAAGAGGATGCAAGAAGAACAATCATACAGATTGCACCAGCAGGAATTCAGGATACCATTTATACAGACATTAAGCAAGGTCCTTCTGAAACTTTTTCCTCATTCACTGACAAAAGCCAGGGAGCCTCAGGAAAACGGAAAGCTGGACAAGACAAACGCAGATCTGAACCAATGTGGTTAATCAAACGTTCTCCCTTTATTCAAGATAAGGTGGTAGTTTATATAAGCTTCCACATAGTTTACAGAAACAAAGACACTCTGATTGGCAAACTAATATTGTTTACCTTTTCCTTAAAGCGGCCTACACCTTACACTATAAAACCTATACTAATTCACACCCAAACAACCCAGTGGTCCCCATCACACCTTAAGACTATTTCTATCTGCGCCACAAGCTCTGAATTTCTAACTGCGTCAGAGGCTTGAAGGCCCACAAGGCCCAAATCTGAGGCCTAGACTGGAGTAGCTCAAATTTCATAACTTATGTCCTCTTTCTCTCAAAAATGCTGCAACAATTCCCTCTTTTTCTTTTTGAGCTAACCAGTCTGGAGTGAAGGCGCGATGAACTAATTTTTGCACACACTGTAAAAAACACGGTATAACAATTAAAATAACTATAAAGATAAAAAGAAGTACAATACCAAAACGAATTAAGTCTTTGACCCAGCCAGAAAAACCTAAAGAATTGAGCCAGTTATCAAATGGAGTGTCCACTACGGTAAGTTTTTTCATGTTGTCCTTCAATTGCGTTAACTGTTTATAAATCGATTGAGAATGGTCAGACAAATTCATGCAGCACATGCCCTCAAATTCTTCGCACTCATGTCCTTGTGCTAAAAGAAGGAAATCAATTGCAGCTCTGTTTTGTAGAACCGCATGACGGGTATCGTCTACATCTGCAGCAAGCTCACTTATCAATTTAGATGTGATATTAATTTGTTTTCCTGTCCAGCAGGCTAGAGTTCTCAATTGTGTGAGCGCTTTTGATGAGGCGACCCCTGGGGCAAAGAGTGAGGCTACTACTACAGAGGCACGCCCCCACAATGACACTATATCTTTACAATTAGGGTCTATTTGGAGAACACTGCATTTGGCTCGTTGAGTCTTCTGAGGCAATTCGAGAACCTGATGTATGGTGGGAGCAAAAAGCATCAACCTACCGATATAACATGGGCCTCCCCTAGCATTTTGAGGGACTGCTGACCAGGCTCGGTCCCCACAAATGAGGAAGGTTCCTGGGGGCAGTTTTCCTGCACCACCTCTTGGCGGTGTCACAGATTGAGTCGAATTGTTACAATATTCTGAATAGTTGTAATACCATGGTAATCTGGGAGACAACCAAGTGTCGTCATCTGTCAATTTTCCATTTTCTTGAGTTGGTTTGGTAGCATAAGATCCAAATATTAAACAGTAATTTCCTGGGACAGAATCCAAAAGATCAAATTCTTGAAGACTGTCATCAGTAAATTTAAGGTTTTGCACAAATGCAACAGCTTGCGCTCCCAGGGTGATATTTGGACTTATTTTAGCTCGGGTCCAAGTATTGAACTCTGCCATGGGACCCAACGAGACTCCAATTAAACAAGTATGAAAGGGGGTTAGACGGTGTGGCTAACAACAGGCAGAATGAATCTTGCCTGGTTTGTTTGGCCCAAGTGATCCACATATTTTCTTTCTTGTCAATGTCCAGGATTCCAGATACTTCAACAACCAAAACACTGCTTAATAAAAACATTGAGGCCCACCACATATTTCTCAGGTTTTTGAATGACCTGTTTAACATGAAAGAAACAAACTTAATTCTAAACATAAACTATAACTTCTAATAAACTAACTTCTGATAAATCTAACTTCACACTTCTGATATTTAAACTTATTTCTCTGTACTCTACAAACTTAATTTTCATCAGAACTGGATTCATCATGGGATGTTCCCGGCAAACTGTTGTCGTTGACGTTGTTATCACTGAGGGTTGGTATCTTTTCCTGTGGACACGCACGGGTGAATCTGCTCGGTACCCAGACTGGACCAGTACCTGTTGAAACACACATATAACCTCTACCAATAAACAACACCAGACTTGGCGCCCGCCATTCACCCGTCTGCATGTCTTTGTGATACACGTAAAGTCCTGGAATTGCTTGTGGTCTTCCTTCTTTCACTGTTTGGTGGTGTATCACGACCACAGGTTCTTCTTTACCTTCTGCCAAACACAAATAGTTTAGAGTGAACAATACCTTTGACAATCGGTTAAACACATCAGTTTCATCACCTTGCTTTTGTTTTGCTATGTATTCTTTCAGGGTACGGTTGGCCCTCTCTACAATGGCCTGACCTTTAGATGAGTGAGGGATCCCTGTAGTATGTTTCACCCCCCACTTCTGCATAAATGTAGCAACTTGTCGACTAGCATAAGATGGAGCATTATCAGTTTTGATTTCTACAGGTACACCCATTACTACGAAGCAGGCAAATAAATGCCTCTTCACATGCAGGGCCTTTTCCCCTGTCTGTGCTGTTTCCCAAATTAATTTTGAGTAGGTATCTACAGTGACATGGACATATTTCAGCCTACCAAACTCTGGAACATGAGTTAGATCCATCTGCCACAACTCTAAAGCTTTCAGACCCCTTGGATTTGTACCAAGTCCGAGGCCAGGCCCATAATGACTACACTGAGGGCAGGCTCGAACAATCCCCTGTGCATCACTCATGGGGATCTGAAATTGTTGGTGCATGGCTCTCGCATTTTGGTGGAATGTCTCATGACTGTTGCGAGCTCTCTCAAAACTGTTCTGGGGGGGAACATGGACTGCATAACTGACCGCAGCATCCGCCAATGCGTTGCCCTCTCCCAAACCTCTGTTACATTGATGACTTCGAATGTGCGTGATGCAAAAGGCATGCTGGCGCTGCTTCAACACACTCCGCAACTGCAGGAACAGTTCTCCAAGACGCTGGTTCTGGGTTCTTCTGAGGAGTGCATCTTCAATTCTCTGCACAACTCCAACTACATATAAAGAATCTGAGACAATGTTGAGTGGTTCCTTGTTCCAGGTCTGGAAAGCCCAACACACGGTCTTCAACTCGAGGGTTTGTAGATTATCTTCCACATCACCTCTGATTAGATGTTCCAACCATTTCCCTCGTTGTTGCCAAACGCACACAGCTCTTTTTGATCTTCGTCTGGCATCAGTGAAGACTGTTCTTCCTTCCACTGGTTTCAATGAACACAAGGGTCTTTCCAACCACTGGTAACGACTGACAAAATGCCACATTGGGCCTTTTGGTTGTTTGTTGTGCACCACTCCTGTGAAACCCAACAATGCTTCTTGCAGTGCAGTAGAGTGTCTGAGCTGCCATTCCAGATCTTCATTTTTCACAGGAACACTGATGTCTGCTGGTTCTTTTCCATCCATTTCTAAAATTCTGTCTCTGCCTTTTCGTATCAATGCAGCAAGAGCATCTGTCCTGCCCATCACACGACTTCTTGGTTGAACGGGTAAAAACACCCACTCAAGTAGAATTGCTGTTGATCCACGTTGGGACTCCCTCTTTTTCTTTTGCCATTGAAAGACAATGGCAAGCGGAGAAGCATCAGTGTTGGAGAGGAACAGTGACAATGGCAAATGCTCAATGCGACGAGCACTCCAACCCCGTCGTAGTTTTTCTGAAACTCGAATCAAAGCTTCTTGGTGCTCAGGGGTACAGACTCGAGGGCTGTTGGCATCACTGCCATGAAGCCACGGCAAAAATGGTTGCAAATCATCGTTGGTGATTCCTACAATGGTACGAACCCACTGCAGGTCTCCAAAGAGTCTCTGGGCATCATGTAAAGTAGAAATGTCAACATGTAAAGTAAGTTTCTGGGGTCGAATTTGCGAATCTGTGATCAGCCAGCCTAAGTATTTCCAGGGGGCTGATTGCTGTACTTTTTCTGGGGACACTGTCAATCCATGTTTTTTCAGTTGCGAGAAGAGCCAATTCAAGTCTGCATCTGCCAATGGCTGTTTGGTGGTAATGAGAATGTCATCCATGTAGTGATAAATCATTGCATTGGAAAAATGTCGACAAACTGGCCCCAGGGCCCAATCGACAAACAACTGACACATGGTCGGAGAGTTGCGCATTCCCTGAGGGAGGGAAACCCATTCATATCGTTTTGCTGGTGTTGTTCTGTTGATGGATGGCACAGTGAAGGCGAATCGCTGGGTATCTTGTGGATGAAGAGGAATGGTAAAGAAACAGTCCTTTAAATCAATGACAACAATGCTCCAGCCCTGTGGGATCATGGTTGGTGTCGGCAGTCCAGGCTGCAAAGCACCCATTGCCTGCATTTGCTCATTCACTTTTCGTAAATCATGCACCAATATCCATTTTCCTGATTTCTTGGGGACGATGAAAATTGGGGTGTTCCATGGGCTGACAGATGGCTGAACATGTCCAGCTTCAAGTTGCTCTTGTACTAATTGGTTAGCAATTTGCAGCCGTTCTTCTGACATTGGCCACTGCTCAGTCCAGACGAGTGTTTCAGTCAACCAGGTAATTTTGAGGATGGGCGGCTGCTCTGCAGTGGCCATCACGGAAAATGCTGATCGGTGGTCAAAACCATCCCAAGCTGGGAAAGCACATCTCTGCCTATCAATCCTGGAAGCTGTTTGGGCAAAGACATGACATATGGTTGAGTCACAATAACTTGATTGTCTTCAAAGATGATGCTGATGGGATCTCTGCTAACTGAAGGAATCTTCATTCCACCCACTCCTACAATGTGCGAACTTGGGACTCGCAAGGGCCAGTTGGATGGCCAGTACATCTGATTGATAATTGAGACATCTGCTCCTGTATCAAGCATTGGTTCCAATCGAACACAGTGTGAACCACGTTTCAGTTGTACTTTCTTGTACGGACGATCTTTCAGGTTAATTGTGAAGAAGATATCGTGGCCAGTTGATCCAAAGCCATTGTCTTGTCTTCCAGAATCAGTTGGTTCTTTTGGGCGCTGACGATGTGGCAAGAAATTTTCAATTGCTACAATTTGGGCAATCTTGCTTCCTTTGGGAATTGTCACAGGTGGTTGCAAGGCATGAGCCATTATTTTCACTTGACCGGTGAAGTCTGCGTCAATGACGCCGGGAATCACAATCACACCTTGTTTGCTTGTGGAGGATCTCCCCAGCAACAAACCTCCAACTAGAGAAGTTGTGCTGTACATTGGACCATATACATTGGTAGGAATTAGGGTTACCTTTGTGTCATTCAGAGTGACTTCTGTGGCGGTGGCAACGTCGACTCCAAGACTTCCCCAGGTGGCAGGTGAGTTGTTCAACAGGAAGCTGTTCTTGGAGTCTGTGGGGTCTGGGCATCGATTTATTTCTTCACGCGGTGCCTCCACGCGCTGCGCTGGCCGTTTCCTGAACTGCAACAAACTTCTGTGGCATGATTGTCAGTGTTGCACTTGTGGTACCACACAGTCTTTTGGCAGTCTCGCCGGAGATGGCCTGTTCCACTGCATCGAAAGCAAATGGTTTTAGATGATTTAGGATTAGGTTGACTTTTGCTGCGACGAAGTGAGTTGTTACCTTTGCTGCCTGACAAGGCAGCTGCAATCATGTGTCCTTGTTGTTGCATGGCATCTTGGATGGTTGCTGTGAATGCTGCAGCTTGGTTGCTTTGTTCTGCGCGTGTGGCTCTGAGTAGCATCTCATCGACTGGACAGCCTTGAGGAAGGGTGGCTAGGATGGTTCTTGTGTGTGGATTAGCATTTTCAAAAGCAAGGGATCGGAATAAATGTTCCTGAACGTCTGGTGGCACGTCAGGTGCGTCCTTCAAACCAGCTGACAGCCTATCAATAAATTGTCCAAATGGTTCAGTGGCTCCTTGCTTTATGGTCGCATAGGATGCTGACTTTTTCTTGTCTGGTACCAAAAGCAAAGCTTGATGGGCCAATTGCTGTGACAATTGATGCATTTCAACGGGAAAGGTAAGTTGCACTCTGTTGGTTGCATATGGTCCATGCCCAGTCAGCATATCTGGCTGGACTCCATAAAAAGGATCCCCCACATTTGTGTGTTTGTTGGCCTCTTCAATTGCCAATCGCCTCCATTCCCTTTCAAACATGAGAAACTGGGAAGGTGTCAGGAGCAGGGAGGCAATATTAGATGAATCACCGGGACAAAGCACATCTGCTGTGAATATATACTGAATGATGTTCCTGGCTGCTTCTGATCTGATCCCACAAGTGGTGACTGTCTGCTTAGCTGATTGTAGGATTTTCCAGTCATGGGGCTCCCAGATGGCATTCCCATTAGACACTATGACAGGACAAACCAGGGAGCTGGCAGCCTTCCAGTCACCGTCTAAAAGAGCATCCTTCACAACTGACGCCCATCGGAACTGCAATGGATCTTTTAAAACTGCTGGCAATGCCAATTGCTGTCCAGTGGGAGGTTCCACTGGTTGAGCCTGACGATTTGAAAGGGTGGCAAGGTGGGCTATTTTTTTCTGTAACATATTTGTTCTTTGTATCTTGTTCTGTGATCGCTTGTTCCTGCTACAATTGACAACAGCAGGGTCTGGCTCTGAGTGGTCAGAGTCTGAACTTGGTGGAAGTCGGCAGCGCAGCGCTACCGTGGTGGAGTGGGAACTGGCTGCTTCGGGGCTCTGCTTTGCTGTTGTTTGAGTGTCTGCTTCTGCCATTCCGCTAGCATTTTGGTGCCCAGCCCCCCCAAGCCGCGCCGGGTTGTTCGCCGCTGCCGGTGGGTACCACCGAGCCGCGCCTCTGCGCATGCACGCGCCCGCCGCTGCTGCCGCCTCGGACACTGCGGGGGAGCGAGGGGCCAGCACCGCCTCACTCCCTTCCTCGCCCTGGTCTCCGCCTTGATCTCCGCCCCTGAGTTCCTCCTCCTGACTCAGCCCTGTTTCGTCACCAACTCCACCTGCCTCCTCAGGTGTCTCCCCGCCTCCCAAGGGACCCGACGAGGCCCCTTTCGGGTTCGCATCACTCCGTTGAACCGCCGAGCTGCTAACATCCGCTGCCTGCGGGCACACTCCTGTGGAATTGTGTTATTATATGTTCTATTATGTATAAGGTCATTCCATGTATCCCCTCGCGATCTGTAGCGACCTCCCGGGTTCTCCCATTTCCCCCCGCGTTTTGCCTTCCCGAGAAAGTGCCAAGTCACTGTGTTTACATTCCCCAGACCATCTGTCAGTAACGCGGCAGGGTCGGGACACGACCTGACACCCTTCCATCTGTCCATCTCCCATTGGACCCCTGCACCCCACTGTCCCCAGTCCCCCCGTGGAGTTATCTCATTGGCCGCCCCGGGTTTCCCCTGTTCGGTACTTATAGCACGGGTTGGGGACGCCCGGTGCTTTTTCTCCTGCTCGGCTCCAGACTGCTGCTGCTGCCCGGCCGGCGGCTTTTTTCTCCCGCCTGGCCTCTGCGTGCTGCCGCGGGCTTTTTCTCCTGCCTGGCCTCTAAATGCTGCCGCGGCTCTCTCTCTCGCCCGGCCCCTGACTACCGCAGCCGCCGCCGCTTGCAGCCGCTCCGCAACCACCGCTGCTGCCCCGGGCGATCGCGGCCACTCCAAACTGCCCCGCGATCGCTGTCGCAGCTGAACCGCCGCCGCTGCCGCTGTCACCGCAGCACTCGCGCGATCCGGCCACAGCACCGCGGCTCCGTGCGCCGCCTCTCTTGGCTCACGGCCAGCTCCAGAGCTCGCTGCCCCGCCCCCGAACCAGCAAGGCGGCACGGACAAACTCTAACACAGCACGCTGCAGTCTTTTCGGTTTTTGCCTTCCCAACCAAGCCGCAATAAACCGAGATTTTGCCCACGGGGGAAAAAGTCTCTCTCCTTTTATTCGCCTTGGGACTCGCCTCGCTCCCAGACCCACGCAGCACCGGCCGACACCTGCGAGTGTTCGCCGGAAAACACGGAAGTTGCCAGCGCTCCCCCCCCCCCCACGGAGCTAGCTGGGACAAAAGGGGGGACAAGAGAGCGCTAAGGCAGTTGTGGCGCCCAAACACGTTGCTTGGGAGCTCCAGGCACACGGATTGAGGACCACCGAGCCCCGAGAAGCTCGTGGATTTACCTCGTGGACGTTACAACACCCTCGCAAGCCGCGGTTCCGTTTTAAGGAGCCAGGGCTTCCAGAGGGGTGGGGCTGGCACCTTTGGCTGGCACCGCCGAAGCTGGGCCCCCCCACGGCAAAAACTTCGCAGCTGGACTTTTCGTTTCGCCTTCGGACGTCGCTGGACCCGTGGTGAGTTACCGGGGTCCCCCTGGGCTGGGTACGCCTTGCTTCCTTTGGGGTGAGTTTCTCTTTCTCCCACAAGAGGGCGATAAGAGCGCACATTTTGTCTCCCGCTGCAGGGAGTGTGTAAAGGAAGGCTTCCCAGTCTCCGACAGGTGTCTTTTTTTTGTTTTTTTTGTTATTTTACCAGCCACGAGGGTTGTGACACGCTTTAACATCGACATAATGGGTGCAAAAATGTCTGTGTCACAGAAAAGAATTTATGTTCAAACCCTAGGAATTTTAGTTGGGGGAGGGAAGAGATGTAAAAAATCAGACGTTAAGCGTTTTGCATGGTGGCTTCTGGAGTCTTTCCAGAATGTCTCACAGGCAAATTTGTACCAAGTTCAATTCTGGAATCGAGTTGAAAAAGAAATTGCCCAAAAAGAGGATCAGTCCCTCTCAATTTTCATCCACCTGGCAATCCAATTGAAAAATATTGTCAAAGATAACTGCGAAGGGAAGCCAGAGCCACCGCAGGGCAAACGCTGCCCTCCAAGCCCCCCAAATCCCCCCAAAATTCTCTCCTACCCCTCTCTCCCTAGCCCGGGGATTCTCAGACAGGCATCCCGGCAAAACCAGCCGCAGGCAGATTCTGGCCTCTCTGTTAACCCCCAGGCTCCATCGCAGGACGATGCTGGCATCGCCCTGCACCCTTCCCCTCCCCAAACCTCCTCTCTTTGTAAAGTTGTGAGTTTTAAAACCCCAGATCCTTCCCCAGGACCTTCCCCGGACCTTTCCCAAAATGACTCCCTTCCCTGCCCAAGGGCACAAGACGGAGGGGAACGCATGGCATGCCCATCCCCCTCCCTCCGTGCTTTGTCTCCTAACGACCCCCTTCGCCCTACAGCCAACCCCTCCCACTCCCGAGACTTCTCCACCCACCCCTCCCCTCCACCCCCTTCAGGCACCTCCCCTAATGAATCATTCATCAGTCCTCCCTCCGACCCCGCACCTAGGGGTGAGGTAACACCAGCCACACCCCCTAGCCCTGGTCCTGCCTCCGCCCTCCGTTCCCGCGACCCGCCCTCTGGTTCCCACGCCTCGGTTCCCGAGGGAGGGGGGGGGGGCGGAGGAGGAGGGGGGGGAGGGGGGAAGCCGCGACCTGCCGCAACCCCTGCTTGCCTTTTCTGCCGCACCAGTCACCTACACCCCGCGGCAAAGGGGCAGACCCCTGGCACAGTGGGCCCCCATCCCACAGGCTGTAATTAGAGATGTTTGCAAAGCCCAAAAAGACTTTCGTCGGGAAAGTGAATACTTTCGGGGACTTTTAAAAGTCACACTTTCCTCCAACGAGTACGTCGCTGCTGACATGCGCGCTCTGTTTTTGTGCTTGCTTACTCAAGCTGAGTTTTTGGTATGGGAGTCCGCATGGAGGCGGGAGGTACGGGATGCATTACCGCAACTTTGGGCAAAAGCCGAGACCTCCTCTGACACCGATGGAGGCATGTTAACCATTGACCACCTGTGCGGGATGGGGGATTGGGACGTGGCAACACAGGCTGAAAAGATTCCAAGGGGGGCATTGGCAGCAACTACCAACGCGGCAGAAAAAGCATTTTTTAAGTTAAAACCCCGTGGTCCTGTTCTTAACTGTTTTTCTATTAAACAGGAGACACAGGAATCTTTCGTTAGTTTCATAGACAGGTTGTACAGGGCAGCTGAATCGCAGGTGCCAGAGGATGGATTGAGGCAAGGCATGGTGAAGCAGATCGCCCTGCAGAATGCCAACGAGGCCTGCCGACAGGCGATGCTGAGCCTGCCCCTCGACCCAGAGGCAACGCTCCAGGACATGCTGGACGTGTGCGCTCGAAGGGTCACCCTGCCATCAAACAACCCTCAGGGGACACCCCAAACACCATCCAGGAGTGTCTCCTTTGCCGAAGCCCACACGCCACCCGTGGCTCCGGCTCCTGCACGCCGCTTCTGGGCCACCACCCAAAGGTTACCATCCAGGACGGCCCTGCAACCTCTGCAACAAGAAAGGACACTGGGCATCTCACTGCCCCCTCAAAGAGGACTTCTTGCATTTTAAAAACCAGCAGCAAGGGCAAGGTGCCTCCAACTCAGGGGGACATTCAAAAAACTGATTTCCCAGTGCAGTCCCTCCCTGCGTGAGGACACAAATTTGGTGGGAAACATAACATCAGGGGGCAGGAGGGAAAACACATTAGCATACCCACCTGAGGACAATAACTATAATAACACCAAACATGACACTACTGCATTGCACAACAGGGGAACAAGAGCTGGTGAACCAGCCTGCATAGGGGGAGTTGGGAATTTCATCTCACAGGCATGGCTTGGTCGGGACCCCGACCATCCCAGGCCCATCCTTAACACCCAGTCTAACTTCTCTCCATACAGGTTGGCCCTAACCGAACCCCTACTGCTCAGGGACAGCAATTGGCACTTTGTCACAGTGGACACACAGGACCCAGGGACCTGGAGGAAACTCCACAGTAAGTACATCGTCCTTGGGGACACAAAATACACGCCACTCGACATCACTATCGCACCCAATTTAACATCTGCAAACCCTAAACATCTGGTGCTGTGGCTGCACTGTGCTCACCCGCCAGTCTACCTTCCCAAAGGGCAAATCATCGCCCAGGCCATACCTGTATCTGGGGCCCCCGTGTACCCAGAAGATCTGTGGATGAAGACCGCAAAGGAGATCTACGAGGTGTGTCAGGCCCAGATAATTCGGAAGGATAGACCCAAAGTTGCGTGTTACATATGGAATGGCGGTGAGCACAAGTGGCTTAACGGCCTCTTGGACACAGGGGCAGACGTCACAGTCATTCCCTCACGGGATTGGCTGTCGCGTTGGGAGTTGCAGGACGTGGATGGACACATTCAAGGTGTCAGAGGGGCACAATTGGCAAAACAGTCAAAAAAAATCATCAAATTTTAGGGGCCAAACGCACAATCGGCTTACTAACGCCCGTTTGTTCTGGATTACACGGAGCCCCTGTGGGGAAGGGACCTGATGGCCCAGTGGGGGGTCACATTGACCATTCCTACCCCCCAGGTTTTTCGGGCAGCGGTCACTGAGGAGCGTCCTACCCAAAAGTTAAATTGGCTTTCTGATGTTCCAATCTGGGTAGAGCAGTGGCCGCTCAATAAACAGAAATTAAAAGCGCTCCAGAAGCTCGTGGCAGAGCAACTTGCCAAGGGACATATCCAAGAAAAAACATCTCCTTGGAATTCCCCTGTCTTTGTCCTGAAAAAACCAGGCAAAGACGAATGGCGGCTGCTCCACGACCTCCATGCCATCAACAATGTGATCGAAAATATGGGTCCACTCCAAACAGGGATACCGTCCCCCACAATGTTACCCAAAGATTGGGAATTGGCTGTGATTGACATCAAAAATTGCTTCTTTCATATCCCCCTCCACCCAGACGATGCACCACGTTTTGCCTTCTCAGTTCCGTCCCTTAACCGAGAAGCCCCAATGGAGCGGTACCATTGGCGAGTATTGCCACAGGGCCTCAAATGCTCGCCCACCATTTGCCAGCGGTACGTAGCTTCATTGCTGACCCCAGTTCGTACAGCCACCGAGGGCGTGATCATCCAACATTATATGGATGACATCTTGATTTGTGCTCCCAATGACGATCTCCTTACACACGCGCTTAACCTGACAACCGATGCGTTGGTTGCTGCAGGGTTCGAGCTGCGACAAGATAAGATTCAAAAGATGCCACCCTGGAAGTACCTGGGCTTGGAAATTACCAAGCGGACTATTACTCCGCAAAAATTTGCCATCAGAAACAAAATTCGTACCCTAGCAGACGTCCAGCAGCTGTGCGGTTCTTTGAACTGGGTGAGGCCATGGCTAGGCATTACAAACAGAGACCTAGCCCCTCTTTTCGATTTATTGAAAGGGGGGGAGGAGCCGAGTTCTCCCAGGGAACTCACCCCAGAGGCCCAAGCAGCACAATGCCAGCGCCCCATGAAAATACAACTTACTAATCAAATGCTGTGAAATGTGATCAAGAACAGAGCAAAGCAGGCTAAACTTAATAACAAAAGAAAAAGCTTTATTACACTATTACTACTACTACTATAAAAGGAAAAGAAAGGAAAGGAAAAAAACACACAAAATTCGAAATGAAAACCTTCCAAAACATTTCTCCTCCCTCCACCCAATTCCACCAAACCCCAGCGAGACCCATTTGGATCTTTAATTAAGTTTTCACCCTTCAATATAATTAATACTGAGTCTATCGGGGAAGAGAGGAGTCCCCCTTGCACCATAGACCCCCAGGAAACACAACTGCTACCTTTTGTGTTTCCAATGTTACACGTGGCACCGCCCAGACCGGCCAATGTGACACTCTTCTCTCCATGTCACAGTGCTCTCACCACTGGGCATGGACAGAGACTGCTTATAGGGCCCCTTTAAGGATGTTTTGCCAAGGACTACCAGGAACAACAGTCCAGTATCATAATTTGGGACTAGAGTCCCCCCCATTTTCCCCTGGGGCCGAGGGTCCAAAAGACAGAGATCGCCTTTTCTTCTTCCTGAAGATGGAGGGCATCCTCACACCCTCCTCAGCTCTCTCTCTGTCCACTCCAAAACTGGTAGTTGCTGCAGAAGGTCTCTTGGCTCAACCAATGCATCCCCCTAAAATGCAGTCCCTCTTGAAAGAAAGAGTGGTTCAGTCTATGGTAAACAAGCAGAGTCCAGCCAAAAAGCCACTCTATCATCTGCCCCCAACCTTCTTCTCTAAACATCTGAGGTTTCAAGCTGTCTCTCTTTTCTTCAAATTCAGGAGGAGTAATATTTCATAAAGCCTTCATTTCTCAGGAAGGGTTAAAAGTCCCAACTCCCAAGGATGGCTCGCTGCCCAGGCTCCAGCTCCCACAGCCCGGCTGGGCACCTTGCGGCCCCCCTGCTCTTCTCCTTCCCTGCGGCGAACTGCCGATAAAACCACCGCAGTCTCTTTTTCTCTCTTGGGAGAGAGAGAGACTCTGGGGGGGGGAACGGAGACATCCCAGATTTCTCCACCCTTCCATTTGCAGGAGCTGACCCAGCCGGTTCCGATCCTTTACCTCCTGGCCTACCTGTGCAGGCCGCATGGCTCCCCTCCCCCACCCAGCCCGGGCTGGGGGGGGGAGGTCCGTACTATGCGATGACCGGAACCAAAGAAGGATGAGTCCTCCTGGGAATTCCGCTTTTAACCCCTCTGTGTTCTCAGAGGCGTGTCCACCTTCAATTGGTCCCCCCAAGTGTCAGTATCTAAACCTGACCCCTGACTGGTGAACTTCTTCCTTCTTAAAAAAAATTCTCTTCCCGTGTCAAACCATGACAACTTAAGGTCCAGGAGACAATGTCTGCCAGACAGGCCCACAGGTACGATCCGGACCTGCCTTTTAAATTCATCATATTGGGCAGGCTGCCACACCTCCATGGTGTGATATTTCAATGGACAGACACCCCAAGGAAGGGCAAGGACCAAGACCGAAGGGACCCACTCTCCATCATAGAATGGGTCTTCCTAAGTCACCATCGGTCCAAGAGAATGACAAGGCCACAGGAGTTAGTAGCGGAACTGATCCGCAAGGCAAGAGCACGGATCAGAGAGTTAGCTGGATGTGACTTTGAATGCATTCACATTCCCATCGAATTGGAATCAGGCCAATTCACCAAGGCCATGCTAGAACATCTGTTACAGGAAAATGAATCCCTGCAGTTCTCTCTAGACAGCTACACAGGCAAAATTTCAGTTTTGAGACCAGCCCACAAAATTTTTGAATCAGAAATTCAATTTGCGTTGTCCATCAAACAAATTCAGAGCAAAAAGCCACTCAAGGCCTTGACAGTTTTTACAGACGCGTTCGGGAGTTCTCACAAGTCTGTGATAACTTGGAAAGACCCCCAGACGCAGCAGTGGGAGACAGATGTTGTGGAGGTGGAAGGCTCCCCTCAAATAGCTGAGTTGGCTGCCATCGTCAGGGCCTTTGAGCGATTCTCGGAACCTTTTAATTTGGTAACCAATTCGGCATATGTAGCTGGTGTAGTGTCTAGACCGCAGGACGCTGTTCTGCAGGGTGTGTCCAACGAAGCCCTGAACAAGTTGCTCTCAAAACTGATTAAGCTAGTCTCCCACCGAGAGCAACCCTTTTATGTGATGCATATCAGGTCACATACCAACTTGCCAGGGTTTTTGGCCGAGGGCAATCGGCGTGCCGATTCTCTCGCCGCCGCCCCGGCTCAGGTAGCTCCGCTCCCAGATAAGTTCCAGCAGGCTAAGATCAGCCACCAATTTTACCATCAGAATGCGCCTGGCCTGGTCCGTCAGTTCCACCTCACTCGTGACCAGGCCAGAGCCATTGTGGCCACCTGCCCGTCCTGTAAGTCGCTCCCCCTACCATCGGTGAGCTCAGGGGCAAACCCTAGGGGTCTGAAGTCCTGCGAGGTATGGCAGATGGATGTTACTCACATCCACTCCTTTGGGAAGATGAAGTATGTCCATGTCTCCGTGGACACTTTCTCTGGGGCAGTCTTTGCTTCTGCCCACGCAGGGGAGAAAGCCAAAGACATTGAAAAACATTTGATACAGGCCTTCGCTATGCTGGGCGTCCCAAAGTTGATAAAAACGGATAATGCCCCCGGGTACACATCCAAGGGATTTGCCCGCTTCCTGCAGCAATGGGGAATAGAGCACAAAACTGGCATCGCATATTCCCCGACAGGTCAAGCAGTGGTGGAGCGGACTCATCAGAGTCTCAAACGCATGCTGAAACAGAAAACACCAACTATGAAGGTGGAGTCCCCCCAAGTTCGGATCGCGCGTGCCCTCTTTACACTAAATTTCCTAAATTGTTCTTTTGAAAACCTCAACCCACCAGTCACCAGGCACTTTAGCAACCATGAGCTGAGCAAGGTTAGGGAAAAACCACCAGTGATCATCAAAAAATCCAGAGACTTGGCAGCTGGAAGGGCCCCATGAGTTAGTCACCTGGGGACGGGGATACGCTTGCGTGTCCACGCCCTCAGGCCTGAGATGGGTCCCGTCCAAATTTGTCCGGCCATATGTCCCCAAGCGCCAGACTGATAAGAAAAAGGATCCTCAGGTGAAGCATGCAGCCCTTCGCAGATGGAGAAAGTCTCCTCCCTTGCTTTTTGATTCAGCACCTTCTCTTTCAGAGCCTTCCCTTTCACCATACAGTTCTCTGGACTCACCTTTACCTATTGGTTTAGACCTCCCCTCCCTAGAATGCTGATTAATGTTCCAGTTGATTTTCAAATGCAAGCTTCATCCCTCTCGCAAGTGACTGGCTAAGGTCGCTTTGAAGGATGAAGTCTCACAGGTTGAATCCAATCCATTTCAGAAACGAGACTTATGTTACTGTTAACACTCATTGTTCCTATTATAAGTTTTAGTAATGCTAAATGGTTTAAAGGTCATCAACTCCACCATGCACATCGACCACGCCGCCTTCACCGCCCCATCAGAGTTGACACCGCTCGACGCAAACACCTAGAAAAGAACCAAGCAGAACACCCAGAGGACATCGGGTTCAACGATGGGGAAAAGGACTGTAAAACCTCCCATTTAAGGTATTTTCCGTTCTTTTCTTTTGAAAAACAGAAGAGGGAGTTGTGGAATTGTGTTATTATATGTTCTATTATGTATAAGGTCATTCCATGTATCCCCTCGCGATCTGTAGCGACCTCCCGGGTTCTCCCATCTCCCCCCGCGTTTTGCCTTCCTGAGAAAGTGCCAAGTCACTGTGTTTACATTCCCCAGACCATCTGTCAGTCACGCGGCGGGGTCGGGAGACGACCTGGCACCCTTCCATCTGTCCATCTCCCATTGGACCCCTGCACCCCACTGTCCCCAGTCCCCCCATGGCGTTATCTCATTGGCCGCCCCGGGTTTCCCCTGTTCGGTACTTATAGCACGGGTTGGGGACGCCCGTTGCTTTTTCTCCCGCTCGGCTCCTGACTGCTGCTGCTGCCCGGCCCGCGGCTTTTTTCTCCCGCCTGGCCTCTGCGTGCTGCCGCGGTTCTCTCTCTCGCCCGGCCCCTGACTACCGCGGCCGCCGCCGCTTGCATCTGCTCCGCAACCACCACCGCTGCCCCGGGCAATCGTGGCCGCCCTGAACTGCCCCGCGATCGCTGCCGCAGCCGAACAGCCGCAGCCGCCACTGCCGCTGTCGTTGCGGCTCCCGCGCGAGCCGGCCACAGCGCCACGGCTCCACGCACCGCCTCTCTTGGATCGCGGCCAGCTTCGGAGCGCGCCGACCCGCCCCCGAACCAGCAAGGTGGCACGGACAAACTCCAACTCAGCACGCAGCAGCCTTTTCGGTTTTTGCCTTCCCAACCAAGCTGCAATAAACCGAGATTTTGCCTGCGGGGGAAAAAGTCTCTCTCCTTTTATTCGCCTTGGGACTCGCCTCGCTCCCAGACCTACGCAGCACCGGCCGACACCCGCGAGGGTTCGCCGGAAAACACGGAAGTTGCCAGCATTCCCCCCCCCCACGGAGCTAGCTGGGACAAAAGGGGGGACAAGAGAGCGCTAAGGCACACTCCCACCCCTGCCCTGGTCACGCTTTTGCTTTGTTCCGCGCCGGCCAGCCCCACGCCTCCTGGCTCTGCGCTTCCCTCCAAACGAGCGACAAAATCCCTGACAGAGGGACTGACTGGAGCTTTCTGCCCTCGCACTGGCCGCATATTACAAACATTAAAGAATTTTTCAACCTGAGATAACTTCTGAACTTCTGTCTGTTCTGATGTGGATTGCTCAAACGCCTGAATTGCAGCTTCTGCTGCTTTTTTCTCCGTGGCCATGCTTTGCAGGGTATGTAAAACTTTTTTCCAAATGCCTCCAAGCTCCAGCAGTGTTTTCTTGTCTTTTCCGCCCTCTATCACTGCGTCCCAAAGCAGCTGCCCCAGCTCTTGCCATTTGACTTCACTAAAAATCAGCGAAGGCTTTTGCAGCTTGCCTTTGTTTCTTGCCCACAGGACCAACTGCTCTAAATCGGCTTCTTTAATTTTTTCAGCTCTCTTTGAGAGAATATGAAAGAGAAGCCGCACGGAAGCCTGTAGATCCCCATCCATGGTGAACTTTCCCCCTCTCTTTCTCTCCGCGGCTTACCTCCAACCTCCGCGGGTTGCTTTTCCTCGCTTTTCTTCGGCGAGGCGGCACTCCCGCTCCAGCTTTCCGGCCCCGGCAGCGTCCACACCCGCTGTTCGAGTTCCTTGTGAACACCGGGGTCTTCCCACTTCTCCAACGGACTCTCGCAAACAAGCAACAATGCGAAAAATCTTTTTCCTCCAGTTGGGAAAACGGTCCAATTCAGAGTTTGGAGACTTCTGCTCCGTTCCACTTGATCCCCGTTCACAAAAAGTGAATTTGGGATCCTGGCCCCGTCACCATGAGGCGATTTGGACCTGAATTTTCGTCAGCTCCCCGTTACTCTAAAAGTAATTTGGGAGCTTTTTTGGAGCCCCCTGAGTCCCTGGTTGGGCGCCACTAAAAGCCAGGGAGCCTCAGGAAAACAGAAAGCTGGACAAGACAAACGCAGATCTGAACCAATGTGGTTAATCAAACGTTCTCCCTTTATTCAAGATAAGGTGGTAGTTTATATAAGCTTCCACATAGTTTACAGAAACAAAGACACTCTGATTGGCAAACTAATATTGTTTACCTTTTCCTTAAAACGGCCTACACCTTACACTATAAAACCTATACTAATTCACACCCAAACAACCCAGTGGTCCCCATCACACCTTAATACTATTTCTATCTGCGCCACAAACTCTTAATTTCTAACTGCGTCAGAGGCTTGAAGGCCTCACAAGGCCCAAATCTGAGGCCTAGACTGGAGTAGCCCAAATTTCATAACTCATGTCCTCTTTCTCTCAAAAATGCTGCAACAACTGACCACCTCACACAAGCAGTGGACAGAAAAGTAACTGAGGAGGTAGTGAAACCACACTTTCTCCGAAGCCTTGCATTTGCAAACTCCAACCCAGAATGCAGATGTGTCCTCAACGCAATGCCAGGCCAACCCTCTCTGGTGGAGATAGTGGAAGCGTGCAACAAGGTGAGAACACCTCAACATGTTGCGTCCATCATTGGAGAAGAAATGGGGAAAATCATCCAGGCACAAAATGAGAACTTCAAAGAGGTTCTCTAGACACTTCAAAAGAAAAGTAAATCAGAGGGACAGTGCTACAAGTGTGGGGCCCATGGACATTTCAAGAGAAATTGCCCAAAACTTGCAATGACTGGGCAGTCAACAGACATTTGTCAAAGATGCAGAAGAGGAAAGCACCTCGCGAGTGAATGCTATTCCCAAACAGACATAGACAGAAGACTTTTACCTCATCTGGGAAACTCAAAGAAGAGCGCGAATAGTCAGCGCACGATGACACAAGTTATGGCGATGGCTCAGACTCAGATTCCACAAACAGGACAACTATTGGAGAACGTCAAGCAGATTCCCTCAGCAGGACAATCAGCAGGATCCCCAGTGATCCAGAGTTATTGCCACCAGGAGCACAGCATGTCCTGGCAGCTTTCCAAAATGACATGTTTCATGGATTAAAATCATGCACTGATACACACAGGTGTCACTGGAACCGCATCAAAGAGACAAGACTTTTTAATAATAGGCAAAGATAGAAGCAGCATCCTTGGACTCATCATTTATCCTTTGATAATCTCAACAAATTGCAACAAAGAGCTGACAGTTTTAGCTAAGCCTCCTCGACCACCATAGATCGTTCCAGAAAATACCCCAGTAGCTAAAGCTTTTGCTTTACCACCTCATGCAGCAGAACAAGTTATGCCAGTGTTTGATTTTTCAGGATGTTCCTTCTGGCAACCATGTGGAAGTTCACCTGTCAATTGACCTATGGTGAAAAATCAATCATCATCCAAGGGATGCTTGACACAGGGGCTGATGTTACAGTGATATCATATATATTTTGGCCCCAGGAGCATAGGAGGAAGCTCCATATGTGTGCACAGTGCAAATGAAATTGTCGTCTTAGGACCAGGAGGGAAAACAGCAATCATTCATCCTTTTGTTGTGGAAAAGCCCATCACAGTTTGGGAAAGAGACCTCTTGGCACAATGGGGCATGAAACTGGAAGTGGATTTTTAGTTGGGGCCTCCAGACTCCACTCAGAGCTCCAGCACAGGCAGTGCAAAGCAGTGCTCGCCTGTGCTCAGCGCACATGGCAGGGTGCCTTGGCAAGGTTCCTCACAGAGCTCCAGATAGCTGCCGCAGAGCAGTGGCCGCCTGTGCTCGAGAATTGCCAAAAATCCTCCAGGAGCTCCAAAAACTCGCTACTTGGTAATGAGTTGTGCTCGAGGATTGCCTTGGCAAATTTATAGATCTCCGGCTTTCACGCTGCCCAGCAACGATATGCCGTGCTCATGACACCGATTAGAAGGCTACAACTGGTTATTTAGTTACCGTCCATGGAGAAGTCTCCCACAGGTAGAAAAGCTGGAGAGGCATCCAGACACGTGTGGGTGCATGTCTGCAAGGGTTCGTCTTCCTAGTTGAGCGCCAATCTGCGAGGATTCTGGACTCCAGGATGGTTTGGATGGATGGAGACGAGAGATGCTACATTGCGCTCGGACATGCCTTTCCCCCATTCCCCGGGACCCCTGTGACTCTGATCAGATAACCCTGGACCCCTCCTTCCTGCCCTGACAGGGTCGGCGGAGAGCCAAGAAGCCCTCCCTGTCAAAAGTCTACATAAACCCCTGACATTTCCTGTTCGTTCTCTTTTGCCCCGCTCTTTCCCTTGGACATCACAGAATAAAGAGAGCTGGACCAACATACATTGGGGTAAGAGCCTCTTTTGGAAATCTTTGCCTATTTCCTGATATTCCTCCCCTCAAGGCCTCGGATCTCTGGGCTAGCCTGATAATTAAGGGGCTGAGAGGGGGGGGAATATCAGTTGGCCCTCAACGCAGGTTAAAAAGCCCACGAAGGAGCTGGAGACTAAGGATCTCAAAAGCAATTTGAGACAGTCAACTGCCCTATTACTCTATCTGCCTTTAGAGGCTTTGAGTGACAGGGAAAGGTCGGGGATCTCGCCTGCATACCCCAGGCGAGCCAGCTGGAGAGGGACCCCAGACGAGTTCACAGACGAACCCCACAGTTCACAGGCTTGGTAAGTCCTTCGTTCGCGTTTTCCCAGGACCGCGCCTGGCTGGGAGGACCTACCATAGTGACTGTGGGGAGCTACATGCGAGGGTAAGCCAGGACACACTGCGCATGTCAGCTAGGAACCGGCGGGTTGTGTGGGGCAGAGCGGACCGCTCTGACCGACAACCTGCGTTCGCGGGGTGGGGAAGTGACGGGAAGGGATTTGCAGCTCTGAAACGAGTGCCCCCCCCCCCCCCGCTCTAATCCCCGTGCTACGGCGGGAATTCAAAAAATTCTTCTGCTGTGTTACAAAGTCTCATGGAGGATAGACCATCGATACAATTAAAATAATGGGTGCAAAAGTATTGGTGGAACAAAAGAGCACACTAAAACACCTTAACAATATATTAAACAATGTATCATTCCCAAATAAGCTCCTACTGCATTTTGTATGCTGGCTATCAACATAAATACCAAATTTTACTGTGCAGGAACTGAATTTGCTTTCATTTTGGGATGAAATTGGACAGATATTAACTTTAAAAGTCAAAAATGGTGAACATAAAGCTTCTTGATTGATTCAGATATTTTTACAAGCTCGAAAAACGATTTTAGAAGCAGAAAAGAGCATACAAACACAGCCTAACAGTCCGAATAACCCCTTTTCACCCCCCTACCCATCTCCTCAATATCCCAACCCTGATATCACTTCACCCACCCTGTACCCCACTTCACCCACCCTGTACTCCCCTATAACACCTGGTTCTTCTGAGAAATATAGTCCGGATTTCTCTGAAACCGAAGAGTTCTCTCCACAGAGCCCTGAGTATGTTGCAGTGTTCCTGAAACACACGCAGCAGCATAATGGCGGCGACCACGTGCTGTTATCTCCTCACAACACTTTCCTGCCCCCAGGCCCAGTCCCCCACCCCTCCCCCAATTCCTTCCGGTCTCCGACAGCTTCCCCCCACCCTCCTTGTCAGTGCCTGCCTCCGCGTTGCCTCAGGAACGGGGGCGGGGCCAGTCCCTGCACAGCTCCGAGCCCAGATTGCGCGGGGGGAGGGCAGGGCAGCTCAGATCACAATGCCTGCAGGACCGGGGCTTGCCCCACAGCACCGGCACCCCTGGAAGGGGGGGGCGACCTGTCTTTCACCGGGACCCAGGGGGTAGTGGGGGAAAACCCCTCTGCCTCTACCGGCATTAGAAATTAATCTATACCATCTGTAGCACCTGTTGTATACCTAGGTAGGAGAAACGGTACCAGAGTTTACCAACCACTACCATATAGAGACCAAACAGAGATTTGTATAATACAGAGAGAATTTGGGAGGTCGAGTGAAATTTTTAAAGGCATGATAAGGGTAACTTTTAATTCAAATGAAATGGTACCAAAAGATATCACTGATTTATTTAAATGTTTACTAACACCTTCTGAATATGAGATATGGGAAAAGAAGTGGAAGTTAGCTTTGACAGTAGTCTTACAAGAAATACAACAAACACCCAGTGAAGCCATGGACAGTGACAGCAACCTTATTACAATAGAGCATTTATGTGGCACAGGAAATATGCAATGCCCAGAAAAACAAACCCAACTGCTATCTAGGTCGGTTTTGGAAAAAATCTGTAACACTGCAGAAAAAACATTTTATCAATTACCAGTAACTGAGGCTAAGAGCAGTTATCTTAACATTAAACAGTTTCCTTCAGAGAGTTTTTTGCAGTTTGTAGATCTCTTGAGAATGCAAGTCGAAAGACAGGTGCAGGACCCTACAGTACAGACAGAGCTGGTTAAAGAGATGGCTCAGAGGAATGCAAATGAGACCTGTCGTAGAATTATCCTCAGCCTTCCTCTCGACCCATCACCTAGCCTCGCTCAGATGATTGACGCGTGCGCCAGGACAGCAGAGCTGTTCGATACCCCAGACACGAATACAGCATCTGCAGAACTACAGCCTGCTGCCCCAGCTGCACCAGGTTAGCAGAGACAATCAGTGTCATCACATCGGCTGCAGCACATCATCTGCCTGCGATGCAAGAAACCAGGACACTTTGCCAGAAACTGTCCTCAAAACCAGAACCAGAGAAAGTTCAACAAACAAAAAAACTGAGTGTAAAGCGCATGCCCGCTGCTAATACAACTACACGCAAAGATAAAAATATAGCGGGACCCACACAGGAAAATGCCTCTCTCTTAACAAATAAGGGGGAGGGCGTGACTCATACGGAGTGGGGGGCAGAAAAATAAAAATGTGAAATTGCGGTATGCTCTCTTTCACCCCCTTTGTCCCAGCTAGCTCCGAGGGAAAAGGGAGGGCGGGCAGTTTCCGTTTTTCCCGCCGAGCCCTCACGGGGCTGCGTAGGTCTGAGAGCAAGCTGCGAGTCCCACGGCGAATAAAAGGAGAGAGACTTTTCTCCCGGGGACAGAATTCCGGTTTATTACAACCCAGCTGGGAAAGCAAAACCCGAAGGGGCTGCGGGTTGCTGCGCCGTGGTTTGTCTGTGCCGCTCTGCCAGGCGGGGCAGGGTGGCGCGCTCTGGAGCCGGCTGAGAGGCAGGAGAAGAAGCCGCGGCAGGGCAGCGGCGGAGCGGCAGCGGGGCGGCGGCAGCAATGTGCGAGTGCTGGCCAGGGGAAAAGCAGCAGCGGCGGGGCGGCGGCAGCACGCAGGGGCCGGCCGAGAGAAAAGCCCTGGGCGTCCCCCACCCGCGGATTAAGTACAGAACAGGGCGACACTGGGGCAGCCAATGGGGTAACGCCACGGGGGGTCTGAGGGCAGTGGGGTACAGGGGTACATCCAATGGGGGATGGACAGGTGGAGGGTCCCAGGTCGTCTGCCTATCCCTCAGCGTCCCGAGCAGAAGCTTCTAGGTGGGGGGGAGGGATGCCGAGTGACAGACAGGCATCTGGGGTGTAAACACAGTGACTTTGCACTTCTCGGGGAAAACAACCCGCGGGGAGAGATGGGAAAACCCGGGGGGTCGTTACAGAGCGCGGGGGGTACATGGAACAAACTTATACATAATACAAATGTGGTAAAACATATAATAACACAATTCCACATGAAATGTACAACTAATAAGGTTTGGCAGCTGCTAGGCAGACCTCGCCTAGTGACTGCCAAAGGGTTTCATTTCAGATCCACTGATTGGGGAGTCATTAAAGTAGACCTGTCAAACAGCTCACAAGACCTGCAGGCGTACCAAATGGAACTGGACAGTGAGTATTTTGTCATTGGAGATACAGCACACACACCTTCAGAGATTGAAATATCTCCCATGACTACAAAGGGAAATATACCAAGCCTTATGCTGTTGGCACATTGCTCACACCCTCCATTTTACCTAGAAAAGGGGCAAATTCTGGCCCAAGCCATTCCCATCCCAGTAGAAATAACAGTAGAAGGAAAATCACCAGAAGTCTACTAGGCAGAGGTGGTAAGAGAGGATTGACCCTAGATGGCGTGAAACCTAGCCCATGGTTCAGAGCACCTCCAGGTGGAAGGGGTTCTGGACACAGGCGCAGACATCACGGTAATACCTAAAAGCATGTGGCCAGCACATTGGGAGTTACAACCTGTCGCAGGAAAACTTCAGGGCATAGGAGGAACCACACTGGCCAAGATTTCAAAAAATGTTGTGCAAACTGAGGGACCTGATGGGAAATTGCAAGTGTTCGCCCATTTGTGGCAGACTATAAGGCTCCGCTGTGGAGGAGAGACACCATGTCCCAGTGGGGAATCCAGTTGATCATTCCTAAGACACCCCAGGATTTTTGGAAGTAGCCACTGTGGCACGCCCTGCCCACAAATTAAAGTGGTTGGATAACACCCCAATGTGGGTAGCACAGTGGCCTTTGAGTATTGTGAAGGAGCATTTAGCTCAAGGACACCTAACATAGCCAGATAGCCTTTGGAACTTCCCAGTCTTTGCAATAAAGAAGTCTTGGAAGGACAAGTGGAGATTGCTCCACGATCTCCGAGAAATAAAGAAAATTGTAGAGGACATCGGTCCACTCCAGCCAGGGATGCCTAGTCCAGCAATGCTCCCTCGAGATTGGAAATTGGCTCTTCTAGATATCAAAGACTGTTTCTTCCAGATTCCATTGCACCCTGAAGATGCCCCAGGGTTTGCATTCTCAGTTCCTTCCATCAATCGAGAAGCCCTGATGAAACGCTATCACTGGAAAGTTTTGCCCCAAGGTCTAAAATCCAGTCCTTTCATATGCCAACAGTATGAAGCATTGCTGCTGTCTCTGCTACGTCCAGAGAAAAAGGATGCCATCATCCTTCACTACATGGATGATGTGCTTGTGTGTGCCCCCAATGACTCTATACTCCTATACACGCTTGACCTAGTAATTGAGATTTTAACCTCTGTTGGATTTCAATTGCAGAAAAACAAAGTTCAAAGGATGCCACCTTGGAAATACCTGGATCTGTAGATCTCTGCAAGGACTATTGTCCCTCAGAAATTGGAGATCAATTGCAACCCAAGAACACTAGCAGACATCCACTTGTTGTGTGGGTCTTTGAATTGGGTAAGGCCCTGTCTAGGCCTCACAAATGAGGACCTAGACCCTCTCTTCAATTTATTGAAGGGGAAGAGGGAGCTGGCCTCCCCCAGGGAACTGACCCCAGAGGCAAAGACAGCAATCGAAAAGGTACAAAAGGCCTTGTCAGAAAGGCAGGCACATCGGTGTGACCCAAATGTGCCTTTCCAGTTCATTGTTCTAGGAAAGCTGCCACACCTGCATGGGTTGATTTTCCAATGGATCAAGGGGCAGAAGGACCCACTCTTAATCATAGAATGGGTTTTCCTATCGTTCCAAAGATCCAAAACCATCACTAGGCCACAAGAGCTAATAGCAAAGCTGATTCAGAAGGCCAGGGTGAAGTTGTGTGAATTAGCAGGGTATGACTTTGCATGTATTCACCTCCCAGTAGGGCTTTCTGAGGATGGAAGAAACTCTCCTGAGAGACTGACCAAAGGGATGTTTGAGCATTTGCTCCAGAGCAGCACCAGTCTCCAATTATCTCTGGACAGCTACAGGGGACAAATATCAGTCCATGCCCCATCTCACAAGTTGTTCAATGAGGAATTCCACCTTATTCCTCAAGAGAGAAGGAGCCAGAGGGCACTCAAGGCTCCCACAGTGTTTACGGATGCATCTGGGACTTCCCACAAGTCGGTGACGACTTGGAGAAATCCACAGACTCAGCATTGAGAAGCTGATGTTGAGATTGTGGAGGGATCCCCCCAGTCGGCTGTACTGGTTGCAGTGGTAAGAGCTTTTGAGAGGTTTTCTGAGCCCATCAACTTGGTGACAGACTCTGCCTACGTGGCAGGATTAGTGTCCAGGGTGGAGCAGGCTGTGCTCAAAGAAATAGAGAATAAACATCTCTTCAGATTGCTCTCAAGGCTGATTTATTTAATCTCTCACCAAGAGCATCCATTCTTTGTGATGCATGTGAGGTCACACACTGATTTGCCAGGTGAGATTGCAGAGGGCAATCGCAAAGCAGACTCCCTTGCTGCACCAGTCGAAAAAGCACGTCTCCCTGATGTCTTCCAACAGGCAAAGCTGAGTCACGAGCATTACCATTGGAATGTTCCAGGTCTGATGCGACAGTTCCAGCTAACACGGTGTCAGGCTCGAGCCATTGTGACCAACTGTCCCACCTGCCAGCTCCAGGCCGTGCCATCGTTGGGCATGTGTCATGGTTTGACACTGGAACAATGCCAGCACCCCCATGAAAATGCAACCTATCAATTGAATGCTGTGAAATGAGATTGAGAACAGAGCAAAGCAGGCCAAACTTAATAACAAGGGAAAAACTTTATTACACTACTACTACTATTACACTACTACTACTACTACTACTATAAAAGAAAAAAGGAAGAAAAAAAACACACACAAAATTCGAAATGAAAACCTTTCAACACATTCCTCCTCCCACCACCCAACTCAAATAAATCACAGCGAGACACATTTGGACCCTTAATCAAGTCTTCACACTTCCACATAATCAATACTGAGTCCATCAGGGGAAAAGGAGTCTCTCTTGCACCATAGACCCCCAGGAAACACAGCTTCCACCTCTTGTGTTTCTATGTCGCACATGGCACAGCCCAGACACACCGGGCCAGTGTGACACTCTCCTCTCCATGTCACAGTGCTCTCACCACCGTGCATGGACAGAGACTGCTTATAGGGCCCTTTTAAGGATGCTTTGCCAAGGACCAACAGGAACAACAGTCCAGTGTCTCATTTTGGGTCTACAGTCCCCCCCAATTTTCCCCTGGGGCTGAGGGTCCAAGAACAGAGATCGCCTTATCTTCTTCTCTGAAGACAGAGGGCATCCTCACACCCCCCTCCGCTTTTCTCTGTTCATTCCTGAACTGGTAGTTGCTGAAGGAGTTTCTTGGCTCACCATTGCATCCCCCTAAAATGCAGTCTTTTTTGGAGGAAGGATTGGTTCAGTCTATGGCTGTCAAAAAGAGTCCAGCCAAAAGCCACTCCATCATCTCCCCCCAACCTTCTTTCCCTCACAATCTCAGGTCCCAGGCTATCTCTCTTTCTTTCAAACTGAGGAGGAGTAATATTTCACAAAGCCTTCATTTCACAGAAAAGGGTTAAAAGTCCCGGACTCCCCGGATGGCTGAAATCTTGGCCCAGTACTCCGTCTTCCGTCTCCCTTCTCCCACGTTGGGCATCTTCCCCCCCCCCCCCCGCCTACCTTCCCAGGCCACATGGCTTTTCGTCTCCCCCACCCAGCTCGCGGCTGGGCAGGGGAGGTCGGCACTCTCCAATGACTGGAGCCAAAGAGAGCGAGTTCTCCTAGGAATTCTGCTTTTAACCCCTCTGTGTTCTCAGAGGCGTGTCCACCTTCAATGGTCACCCCAAGTGTCAGTATCCAAACCTGACCCCCGACTGGACTGACCTCTTCCTTCCGAGAAAATTCTCTTACCGTTTCAAACCATGACACTATGGGAGTAAACGCCCGGGGCCTTGGCCCGAGTGGAGTGGGACGCGCAGGCATAGCCACAGTGGAAGCAGGCGCGCCGGCAGCGGATGTGACTGTCAACGGTCAAGCAGAATTAAAAGAGGCAGGAACTGGCCCAGCCATCCCACTCTGTGGGCGGAGTGAAACCCGAGGAGACAGACAGAGTTGATGACGAAACTAAACGGGACTGGCTCAGGAGACAGAACACAGGGGCGGAGACCAGGGCAGAGACAGGATCGAGATGGCACCGCCTGTTCATCTCCCTGGAAACACAGCAGTGGCAGCCCGTGCGCGCGTGGGGAAGGTGGCCCCGCAGCACCTAGCAATGGCAGCGGAGCTCCCTGCACGGAGGGGGATGAGGCCACAGCTGTGAGACAGCAGAGACAATCTGAACGACACCACCCAGTCCTGGTTGCCATGGCAGCGACAACGCCGAGGGCAGCAGTGCCACCAGTGGCAGGATTGCAATATTACAGCAAAAATTTCAACAGTATTTTTTCAATTTCTTACAAGAGACAGAAAATGTAACAAAAAGTGCAACAGTACTGAGTCATTGTCCAAGATGCAAAGAAGGGGGAACACTATGCAAATCAATGTTATCTCAAATATTATATGGATGGAAATCACTGTATAAAGATAGAAGTATTAGTAATTATTTAACTACCAAAAGTGTCTCTGAAAACAAAGCATTTGAAAAATGTCAGTCAGATGGATTGTTGGTACTGAGTTTGTAATCTTTGGTTTTGGTTTTTATAGATAATAACATAAATAGTGATTGTTGTTAATGTTATATGAATACTTTGAAAATATTGTCTTACGCTATTTCAAATATTTCTTGTTGATAAGTTGATCATATAATGTGAGTTCTCTGATTTTTGTTATAAGAATTATTATTAAGGTATTAATGTATTAAGGTATTGTTATAGTATTTACAGTCAGTTTTTATGTGTTTTACTATCTCTTTGTGTGATTGTTTACAAGATGTGTCTCTTCAGGATCCTGTTTATTATTTTTTAACTACTCATATGTTGTCTTTATCCAATCTTTTATGCAGCTGAAATTCATCTTCCTTCACACTTTAATTGTCCAGATTTTGGTTCAAATTTTCAGATTTCAAATTTTCAGATTTCTGAAGAAAAGGTTTGTTGTTTTTGAAGAATCTCTATCTTGAAGAAAATTTTGGACAGGTTCAATTATTTGATGGTTTGATAAATTTTTAATCATAAGGTTTCTTACTCATAACTGTTATTTCTAAGACTTTTGTTTTATAATGTTTTAAGTTATATCCTCCAATTGGAGTTCGGGCTCTGACCAAGCTCTAGCTTTACTTGGAGGAGTGACAGACCCAGATGTTTTCTGCATCAAAAAGTATTCAAGTCCTTTTGGCTTGGCAATTTGACCATATACGACAGCTGAGTCTCGAAGGGAGTTTTGGAAGAGCATGATCCGGATATGTTTTCTCCAAATCTCTGTTGTTTTAAGGTTTGTCAGCTGCTGCAGACTCTGGGATGACAATTCAATGTTGTAGTGTTTGATAACTGTGTGATTTTATATGTGATATTGATTGTGTATTATCTGATTGTTTTTTATTTGTTGTTAGTTTCTTTACTACATGCATTGTTTTGGTTTTGATGTTTTATCATGTTTATAACAAAGATGTTGCTATCTCCATTTCTTCATGCAATTTTAGAGAACAGAATTGAGAGAGAACCCTCTAGTCCCTGTGGGGATGTTGGGTATGTTTGTGTTTTAACAGGTGCAGAGTCTAGATGGATTTCAATGAAGAATGTGGAATTGTATCAACTGCAAGAAAGTACTGATCTCTCCACAAATGGAACAGAAGATGCACAGAAGATGTAGACTGGGCAAAGGTTTGTGTTTCACCCACAAAAGATCATGGACTTTGGGTTTTTTCATGGATGTGGGTTTATAGTGATGTTACAGAATTTAGTTACTGGGTTTTGATTGATTTTAGTAAGGCTTGTAATTCTTCTGTTCATTTTGCCATTGTTTTTCAATGGCAAAAGAAAAAGAGGGAGTCCCAACCTGGTTCAGCAGCAATTCTGCTTGAATGGGTGTTTTTGCCTGTTCAACCAAAAAGTCGTGTGATGAGCAGGACAGATGCTCTTGCTGCATTGATAAGAAAGGGCAGAGACAGAATTCTAGAAATGGATGGAAAAGAACCAGTAGGCATTAGTGTTCCTGTGAAAAATGAAGATCTAGAATGGCTGCTCAGACACTCCGTTGCACTGCAAGAAGCATTGTTAGGTTTCACAGGAGTGGTGCACAACAAGCAACCAAAAGGCCCAATATGGTATTTCATCAAACATTACCAGTGCTTGGAAAGACCCTTGTGTTCATTGAAAGCAGTTGAGGGAAAGACAGTTTTTTCCAATGCCAGCCGAAGAACAAAAAGAGCTGTGTGCATTTGGCAACAACGAGGGAAATGATTGAAACATTTAATCAAAGATGATGTGGAAGATAGTGTACAAACCCTTGAGTTTAAGGCCGTGTGTTGGGCTTTCCAAACCTGGACCAAAGAACCACTCAATGTCATTTCTGATTCATTATATGTGGTTGGAGTTGTGCAAAGGATTGAAGATGCACTCCTCAGAAGAACCCAAAATCATTGTCTTGGAGAACTGTTCCTGCAGTTGCGGATTGTACTGAAACAGTGCCAGCATGTCTTATTGTCATGGTTTGACATGGAAAAAGAATTTTATCGGAACTAAGAGGTCAATTTGAATATTGACCAATTGAAGGTGGACATGCCTCTGAGAACACAGAGGGGTTAAAAGCAGAATTCCCAGGAGAACTCGCTCTCTTTGGTTCCGGTCATCGGAGAGCGCAGACCTCCCCTGCCCAGCCATGAGCTGAGTGGGGGAGGGGAAGCCATGCGGCCTGCAGAGGTAGGCCGGGGGATTAAGGGTCTGGAACCGAGCTGGACCAGCTCCTGTGGACGGAAGGGTGGAGAACGTCTGAGATGTCTTTGTTCCCCCCCCAACCTAGAGGGAAGAGAGACAGAGAGCCTGCAGACACCTGGAAGTTTGCCGGCAGAGGAGAAGGAGGGGGGGGGGGGATATGCCCAGAGAGGGAGATGGGAGACGGAGTGTCCTGGGCAAAAATTTCAGCCATCCGGGGAGTCCAGGACTTTTAACCCTTTCCTGGGAAATGAAGGCTTGGTGAAATATTGCTCCTCCTTGATTTGAAGGAAAGAGAGACAGCCTGGGACCTGAGATTGTGAGGGAAAGAAGGTTGGGGGGAGATGATGGAGTGACTTTTTGGCTAGACCTTTTCTTGGTAGCCACAGACTAAACCAATTTTCACCTCCAAGAGAGACTGTATTTTAGGAAGATGCCGGTGAGCCAAAGGGACCCGCTTCAGCTGAGAAAAGACAGAAGTGGAGCAAACAGAGAAAAGTTAGGGAGGTTTGTGGTGGTGCCCCCGTCTTCAGAGAAGAAGAAGAGAAGAAGATCTCTGTTCTTGGATCCTCGGCCCCAGGAAAAAATGGGGGGGGGGACTGCGGTCCCAAAATTGAAAAAATTGAACTGTTTTTTTTTTCCCTCTTGGCAGAGCATCCTTGAAAGGAAAATACTAAGAGCAGTCTGTCGATCCATGCTTTGGTGGTGAGAGCACTGTGCATGGAAAGGAGAGTGTTACACTGGCAGATTTTCTCCGGGCAGTGTCATGTGTGACAAGGAAACAAAAGAGGTGGCAGCTGTGTTTCCTGGGGGTCTATGGTGCAAGAGAGACTCCTCTCTCCCCTGATGGACTGAGTATTGATTATCTGGAGGGTGGGAACCTGACTGGGGTTCAGGTTGTGTCTCACTGTGGTTTCTTGGAAATTGGTGGGGGGAGGAGGAATGTTTTGAAAGGTTTTCATTTTGAATTTTGTCTGTGTTTTTTCTTCCTTTTTTTCTTTTATAGTAGTATAGTAGTAGCTTAATAAAGTTTTTTCCCTTGTTATTAAGCTCGGGCCTGCTTTGCTCTGTTCTCGATTGCATTTCACAGCATTCAATTGAGAGGTTGCATTTTCATGGGGGCACTGGCATTTTGCCAGTATCAAGCCATGATACTTTTGTATCATGCACATTCGAAGTCATCAATGTAACAGCAGTTTAGGAGAAGGCAACGCGTTGGCAGATGCTGCAGTCAGTTATGCTGTCCATGTTCCCCCACAGAATAAGTCTGAGAGAGCTTGCAAGTCATAAGGCATTTCATCAAAATGCAAGAGCCATGCACTGACAATTTCAGATCCCCCTGAATGATGCACAAGGGATTGTCCGTACCTGCCCTCAATGTAGCCATTACGGGCCTGGCCTTGGACTTGGCACAAACCCAAGGGGTCTGAAAGCTTTAGAGTTGTGGCAGATGGATCTAACTCATGTTCCAGAGTTTGGTAGGCTGAAATATGTCCATGTCACTGTAGATACCTACTCAAAATTAATTTGGGAAACAGCACAGACAGGGGAAAAGGCTCTGCCTGTGAAAAGACATTTATTTATTTGCCTGTTTTGCAGTGATGGGTGTGCCAGTGGAAATTAAGACTGACAATGCTCCATCTTATGTTAATGAACGAATTGCTACATTTATGCAAAAGTGGGGGGTGAAACACACCACAAGGATCCCTCACTCATCTACAGGTCAAGCTATTGTAGAAAGAGCCAATCATACCCTTAAAGAATATCTAGCCAAACAAAAGCAAAATTATGAGACTGATGTATTTAATCGATTGTCAAAAGTATTGTTTACTCTAAACTATTTGTGTTTGGCAGAAGGTAGAGAAGAACCAGTGGTTATAATACATCACCAAGCAGTGAAAGAGAGAAGACCACAAGCAATTCCAGGACTTTATGTTTATCACAAAGACATGCAAACAGGTGAATGGCAAGGGCCAAGTCCTGTGTTGTTTAATGGTAGAGGTTATATGTGTGTCTCAACAGTTACTGGTCCAGTTTGGGTGCCGAACAGATTTATACGCACGTGTCCACAAGCAGAGGTACCAGCAAACAGTGATAACAACATTGACAATGACAATTTACCTGGAAAATCCCGTGACAATTCTAGTTATGATGAAAATTAACTTTGTGGAGTACAGGAAAATAATTTAGATAGTCATAAGCATAACATTAAGTTTATCATAAGTTATAGTTTGTATTGAGAATTAAGGTTGTTTCTTTCATGTTAAACAGGGCAATCAACAACCTGAGAAATATGCGGTGGGTCAGAGTATATTTGTTAAGCAGTTTTTTAGTAACTAAAGTATTTATTGTCGGAATCTGTGGGTATTGTTGATTCAGAGATTGTAGAAAGTCTCTGTCTTTCTGCCCCATTGCCAAAGAAGAAGCCATAATTCATCTGTGCTTTTTTCAAGGTTGTTTATTCTTGCTTATCTCTAATGTGTTCTGCTGCCCTGCTGCAAGTCTGTCCTGCAGGGCAGCGTGCGGGGCTCTGCCCCCAGTGGGATGTTACAAACATTATATACCAGAAACTACGTGTGCTATATTTACAATAATGTGCCAATATCTATCATCTACATTGAACAGTGTGTTCCCAGCCTAAACCAATAGAAAAATGCCAACACTACAGTGAAACATGGAGGGCATGAAGAAGGAGGAAAATTACAAGACACACCCAATTCCTCCATCTTGTCCCCTCTGAACCCCTAATCTAGAAACCTAAAATTTTACTTTTGCACCCGTGCCATACTTAATTATTACTCATATCAAACACTCAGAGCTTGTAATTCATCCTGTAAGATTGAAAACTCTTTTCCATGGACAGAGATCAGAGACAGTGTCTCTCGGGGCTCTGTACAGGGGGGCTCCCGACCCCCTGCCATGGTCCCAGGCCCTCCAGGGCAGCCAGAGGGAAGCCCTGGATTCCCACATTTATAATGCTTGACATTGACAAGTGACAAAACATGTGGATCACTTGGGCCAAACAACCTGGGCAGGATTCACTGTTTGCTCCTGACGAGCCAAACGGAGTGCTCTCAAATTAGACCCCAATTGTAAAGATTAAGTATCATTATAGGAGCACACATCTGTAATACTAGCCTCAATTTTCTTCCCAGGAGTTGCTTCAGCACAAGCTCTCACACAATTGAAAACCCTGGGCTGCTGGACAGGAAGGCAAATTAATATTACATCTAAAATGTTAAGTGAGCTTGCCACGGATGTAGATAGCATTTGTCATGCAGTTCTTCAAAACAGAGCTGCCATTGCCTTCCTTCTTTTAGCAAAAGAACATAGGTATGAAGAATTGGAAGGCATGCATTGCATGAATTTATCTGACCACTCAATCAATTTACAAACAGCTAACACAACTGAAGAACAACATGAAGAAACTTGTCTTTGTAGATCCATCGTTTGCTAACTGGCTCAAATCTTTAAGTTTTGCTGGTTAGGTCAAAGAGTTAGTTTGTTTTGGTATTGTACTTTTTCTTATTATTATAATTATTCTAGTCTTTATACCTTGTTTATTACATTGCATGGAGAAAATGACTAACTGCGCCTTCAAGTCGATCTGGGAGCTCAAAAAGAAGAGGGAATTGTTGCAAGATTTCTGAGAGAGAGAGGACACGATTTATATTTAGAGTGAAGGTTGAGCTACCCCCAGTCTAGGCCTCAGATAATCGGCCTTGGTGAGGCCTTTAAAACCTTTGACGCAGTAAGAAATTAGTCATTGTGCAGTTAGAAATTATGTTAAGGTATCCACAGTATTAATGAGTTTTCTGTGTGTGAATTGGTATAGGGCTGCAGTGTGGAACTCTAGCCACCTTAAGACAAAAACAAACAATGTTTGCTGACCAATGATAGTGTGCTCACAATTTGTAAACTATATTGAAGTGTATATAAACTGCCGTCTTATAAACAATAAACGGAGAATGTAGCATTAACCATATTGGCTTGATCTGCTTTTGTCCTGTCCAGCCTTCCCTATTTTATAAGAAGTCCTTTGCTTCTCCCATGGAAATGCACCTTCCCAAATGAATGCTGTAAGATGCGATCTGGAACAGAGCAGAGCAGGCCCAAGCTTAATAACAAAAGAAAAAAAATTTTATTAAACTACTACTATGATAAAAGGAAAAAGGAAAAGAAAACACACACTAAATCCAGAATGAAAATCTTCCAAAATATTCCTCTTCCCCCCACCCCAACTCCAACAAACCACAGTGAGACACAACTTGGACCCTCAATCAAGTTATCACCCTTCAATATAATCAATACTAAGTCCATCAGGGGAGAGAGGAGTCTCCCTTGAGCCATAGACCCCCAGAAAACACAATTGCCACTTCTGGTCCTTCCATGTCACACATGGCACTGCCCGGAGAAAATGTGCCAGTGTGACACTCTCCTCTCCATGTCACAGTGCCCTCACAACCGTGCATGGACAGACTGCTCATAGGGCTCCTTCAAGGATGCTTTACCAAAGACCAACAGGAACAACAGTCCAGTGTCTCAGTTTTGGGACCACAGTCCCCCCCCAATTTTCCTTCTCCCCTGGGGCCAAGGGTGAAAACAGATCTTCATCTTCCTGAAGACAGAGAGCATCATCACACCCTCCTCAGCTTTTCTCTGTTCACTCCATTCCTGTACTGGTAGTTGCTGAAGCAGGTCTCTTGGCTCACCATGCATCCCCCTAAAATACAGTCTCTCTTGAAGGAGAAATTGGTTCAGTCTACGGCTAACAAGAAAAGTCCAGCCAAAAGCCACTCCATCATCTCCCCCCAACCTTCTTTTCCTAACATGTCAGGTCCCAGGCTGTCTATCTTTCCTTCAAATCGAGGAGGAGTAATATTTTACAAAGCTTTCATTTCCCAAGAAAGAGTTAAATGTCCTGGACTCCCCGGATGACTGAAATCTTTGCCCAGAACTCCATCTCCCATGCTGGGCCCCTTCCTCCCCCTTCTCCTTCTCCTCTGCCGGCAAACTTCCAGGTGTCTTCAGGCTCTCTGTTTCTTTCCCTCTATGTTGGGGGGGGGGGGGGGACGACGACACAATGACATCTCAGACTTCCTCCACCCTTTCATCTGCAGGAGCTGGCTCGGTTCCAGATCCTTCATCCCCTGGCCTGCCTCTCTAGGCCGCATGGGTTCCCCTCCCCCACCCAGCCTGTGGCTGGGCAGAGGAGGTCTGCTCTCTCCAATGACTGGAACAAAAAAAGACAGTTCGCCTGGAAGTTCTTGCTTTTAACCCCTTGTGTTGTAAGAGGCGTGTTCAGCCCTCAGTGGTCACTCCAGGTGCCAATACCCAAACGTGACACTGATTGGTTTGACTACCAACTTCCTGAGAAAATTCCCTTCCGCGTCAAACCACGACACCTGGGTACTCCACATCTGGGATGCTTCAGCCAATGACACCACTCTGGATGGAAGTGAGGCCAGGCAACTGGGATCGCTGTCCCGGGATGTGGTCATTGAACAGGGGATCGGGAGAACCCAAGAAACTCTCAGCCTCTGGCGGCAACTGCTAACAAGTGTGAGGGACAGATACCTTTGTAAAGAAGACCTCCAGGTGCACCAAGGAAATTGCAGCACAATGGAACAAGTTATCTGATGCCTGAGGGAATTGGCTGTGCTGGAGATAATTATCTCAGAAGACGAGAGATTTCCTAAGAGTCCAGATTGCGTCCAGTGCACATAGCAAATGTGGTTGAGATTTGCATTGCTTGGACAAGAGATGTACTCCCATTACCTGGAAGCACTGCAATGGAAGGGAAAGCGAGGACAGGGTGGGCGTCTTGGCCAAGCAATTAAGAATTTACAAGGACACTGTCACCGCCCCATTTCGTACCCATGTCTTGTCTGTGCAAACAAGGTTGGCTGAGCAAGTCCGGGACTTGATTGAAGAGAGTAATCAGAAACTAAGAAAGGAACTTAAGGAAGAAGTCCACCATATTTCACCAGAACCAACAAGAGTCTCTGCCATTAGGAGCTGGCATTCCCCAGTGTCTGAGTTTAGGGCAAATTTGGGAGAAAAAACTCTGGAAGGAGACCTCAGAAAACAAACCCCCACAGCCCCTTCCCACCCACCTGGTTTGTGAAGAATTTTCTCAGAGAGAAGTGGAAAAGAACCTGTTTATTTAACAAACAAAACACTCCCCAGCACCAAAAAAATATGAACACACCAGATGACAACAAAACTCTTTCACAACTCTGAAGAGATGACAAATCCAGAAAATCTTTCCTGGGAGTGGTCGCCCGGGTCTGGACGCCAGAGATTGCTCTCCGGCACTGGGGATGGCTGCTGCAGATCACAAAGAGCAGGCTCTCAGTGTCCCTTGGTGTTTCCCAGGTCCCAGTCCGGAGCAGGTTGGAATGGTATTCAGGAAAAGGAAAGGAAAAAAACAGTCCAGGGAAAGAATTGGACTGCTAAGCTAAACTAACTAAAAAGCAAAGGCAAAAGCAGAAGCAAGCAAAGCAAGCAAAGCAAAGCAAGCAAAATCCAGCAAGCAAAGGAAAGCAAAAGCCAGCCAGCACTAGCCTCTTCTAGAGAACAGACCATGGGGGGAGGTGAACCGGCTGATAACATGACAAAACAAAGCTTCACTTTCAGAGTTAGTTCTGAAAGCACAGAACATAATATCAAACATAAACAGAACACACGATTTGGGATACCATCTCATAAAGTCACCCCATGACATTCCACTCTTTATCTCCATATGGTCAACATCATGTAAAAACTTCATCAAGTAAAAACTTCCATCTTTCACTTACTCATACACATTTCCTTCTATTTCACTTACTCAAACCTTGGACACTTACACATTTCCTTCTGTCTCATGTCTGTGTGTTTTCATGTACAGACACTGACAGTAACATCCAGCAAACAGTGATTTTTTGCACATGAGTCTCATCCCACAATCAGATCTCCCTGAGGTAGACATCGTGTTGCTCCATCTCTCTGCATTATCCACCATGAACAACTTGGTCCCTGAGCAAAGACAATCCCACGAATGGGTTTGTCTGTACTCGAGGCAGGATTGATCCACACTGATTTCCCTAACAAACCTCTGACATGTGCCACTGGGACTTTATCTCTGTCTACTATATTCAGGGGCTCAGACTGGGCAGGACCTGCTCGATTGGTGGAACCTCAGCTGTAAACTAACCAGGTGGCCTTTGCTAAATGTTGCTCCCAATTTTTGAAAGATCCCCCACCCAATGCTTTTAAGGTGGTTTTTAACAGTCCATTGTACCTCTCCACTTTGCCTGCAGCTGGTGCATGGTAGGGGATGTGGTACACCCACTCAATGCCATGTTCCCTAGCCCAGGTGTTGATAAGGCTATTCTCAAAATGAGTCCCATTGTCTGACTCAATCCTCTCAGGGGTACCATGCCTCCAAAGGACCTGCTTTTCAAGGCCCAGGATGGTGTTACAGGCTGTAGCATGAGACACAGGGTAGGTTTCCAACCATCCAGTGGTGGCTTCTACCATTGTGAGCACGTTGCGCTTGCCTTGGCGTGTCTGGGGCAGTGTGATGTAATCAATCTCCCAGGCCTCCCCATACTTGTACTTGGAACACTGCCCACCATACCATAGGGGCTTCATTCACTTGGCCTGTTTGATGGTAGCGCATGTCTCACAGTCATGGATAACCTGAGAAATACTGTCCATGGTTAGATCCACCCCTCGGTCTCGTGCCCACTTATAGGTGGCATCTCTACCCTGATGGCCTGAGGCATCATGGGCCCATCGTGATAGGAACAGCTCTCCCTTGTGCTCCCAATCGAGGTCTATCTTTGATACCCCTATCTTCGCAGCCTGATCTACCTGCTGATTGTTTTGCTGCTCTTCATTAGCTCTGCCCTTGGGGACATGGGCATCTACGTGGCGAACCTTCACAGGTAGCTTCTCTACCTGGGTAGCGATATCTTTCCACTCTTCAGCAGCCCAAATTGGTTTTCCTCTATGCTGCCAGTTAGCCTTTTTCCACCTCTCTAGCCACTCCCATAGACCACTGGCTACCATCCATGAATCAGTGTAGAGGTAGAGCTTTGGCCACTTCTCCCTTTCTGGAATGTCTAGGGCCATTTGAATGGCTTTGAGTTCAGCAAGCTGGCTTGATCCACCTTATCCTTCAGTGGCCTCTGCAACCTGTTGTGTGGGACTCCATACAGCTGCTTTCCACTTCCGAATCAACCCTATGATGCGTCAGGAACCGTCAGTGAATAGAGCTTAGCGTGTTTCCCCTCCTGGCAGTTGGTTCTATAGTGGAGACATCGCTGTGATCTTGTTAATAACATCTGTAGGAGTCTGACACCGTCCATCTTGCCACTGCACTCTCAGGAACTGGATCTCTCGAGCAGGTGCCTTCCATTTACTCTTCTTGATGGCAAAACCAGCTTACAGGAGTATTCGGATGATTTTCTCTCTTTTCTCGAACACTTCTGCTGCTGTCTTCCCGCACACAATGATATCATCAATATATTGTAGATGCTCTGGAGCCTCACCCTTTTCTAGTGCAGTCTGGATCAGTCCATGGCAGATGGTAGGACTGTAAAGGCAAACTGAGGCCTGAATTCTGCTGCCAGAGAAATGGAGAAAAATGCATTAGCAATATCAATAGTGGCGTACCACTTTGCTGCCTTTGACTCCAGCTCATACTGGACTTTCAGCATGTCTGGCACAGCAACGTCAGTGGTGGAGTCACTTCATTCAATGCATGGTAGTCCACTGTCAATCTCCATTCTCCTTCAGATTTACGCACAGGCCTGATGGGGCTGTTGAAGGGTGAGTGGGTTTTGCTGACCACCCCTTGGCTCTCCAGCTCTCAGATCATCTTATGGATGGGAACCACAGCATCTTGAGTTGTTCTGTACTGTTGACGATGCACTGTTGAAGTGGCAATTGGCACCTTTTGCTCTTCTCCCTTCAAAAGTCCCACTGTAGTAGATTCTCAGACAGTCCAGGCAAGGTGTTCAATTGCTGGATGCCCTCTGTCTGTACAGCTGCTATCCCAAATGCCCACCTGGATCCCTTTGGATCTTTAAAATACCCACTTCAGAGGTAATCTATGCTCAAAATGCATGGAGCCTCTGGGCCAGTCACAATAGGGTGTTTCTTCCACTCATTTCCTGTCAGACTTGCATCAGCTTTCACCAAGGTAAAGTCCTGTGATCCACCTGTCCCACCAGCGATAGAGACAGATTCTGCCCCTATGTGTCTCGATGGAATTAACGTGCATTGTGCACCAGTATCAACCAAAGCCTTATATCTTTGTGGTTCCGATGTGCCAGGCCAGCAAATCCACACAGTCCAGAAAAAACGGTTTTCCCTCACCTCTACCTGGCTAGAGGCAGGGCCCCTCTAAGCCTGTTTATCCTTCTTGCCTTGGGCATATAAGTTAGAGGTTCCTTCAAGGGGATCAGACATGTCATCATCATCATCATACCTGGCAGTTTGGCTACGGGCAACTGGAGCTGCTCTCCTTTTGGTGGAACTTCCTCTCTGAGTCTTGCCTTCCTTTAATTCATGCATCTGTTGTGCCAGAGCAGCAGTAGATTTTCCGTTCAATGTCCTCATGTTCTCTCCGCAATCACACAGAAAGAACCACAGCTCAGCTCGTGTGGTGTAGCTTTTCTCCCCATCTGAGGAACATCTGCGTTGGATACCAGAACCTCTGATCTGTACTGCCGAGATTTGGAGAAGGTCTTCTTTAATCTCCTCCCTGAGTCTCTTATGATTCTCCTCTATCTTGTCTTCTAATTTCTGCAGGCGTGTTTCCACTGCTGCAATTCTGGCATGTGTTGGGCCATGTACGGCATCTGCATATGCTCGGAGTTTCTTTGCCGTGTCGAGCACGGTCTCATCCCTCTCATCCCGCTTCATTATTGCTAAAGCAGAAGCGTATTCATGTGGCCCAAGCTGTACAAGTTTTCGCCACATCACGGATGTACATGGTACCAAGTCTGGATTCCTAGTTGTTATTTAATTTGAGAAGATAATCTCTGCCACCGCCATTTCTCTCAGGCTTTGGATCCAAGTGTACGGACCCGGGCCATCATTCCCAAGAGACACCTTCTGGATTTGTCATCTCTTCAGAGTGGTGAAAGAGTTTTTTGTCATCTGGTGTTGTTCATTTTTTTTTTTTTTTTTTTGTGCTGGGGAGTGCTTTGTTTGTTAAATATACAGGTTCATTTCCACTGGGGTTTGTTTTCTGGGGGCTCCTTCCAGAGTTTTTTCCCCAAAATTTGCCATAAACTAGGACAGAAAGCTAAAGTAAGAACCTTGGGTTTTCCCATGGTATAGTGGTCTGTAGCATTTGTGGCAGGGATCATCTGGATTCCCAAAGGTGCCATGACTAATAAGGAGTAACAGAAGCCCAGTATAACGTGTACCCCCACCTTCCATGCCTGATGGGGTTTCTGCCTACAGCATGTGAACGTGATCTTCTTGGTGGTGGGTATAGTGCTTAATCTGGTCTTGCCTTCTGGTCTCCTTATCCTAAAATTACCTATGTCACCTGCTTTTTTTATATTGTGGTTCTCTGGAGTTCCTTAAGTAGTCAGTGTAGGAATGTGCCCTGTGTTGACAGAGTAAACAAGTTACCCTTTGTCCCCTTAAAAAGGAAAAAAGCCCAGAAGTTTCTCTCCTCAATTTGGTTAAAAGACACCTCATAGGACTGTTGCCATGCGAGACCGGCTCTGGGCAGGCGCCTGCGGGAGCACGGCGGGAGGAGGGGAGAGGCAGCGGCCGCTTTTCCCCTTCGGCTCTGCAAGGCTCAGCTCTAGTGCGGGAACAGACAAAATGGTGACATGGGGCTCAGGTGAAAACACGTGTTTAATGTAGAAGTGTGTTCCCAAGACCACTGGGGCGCCAACCGAGGGTCGGTTATACCCCGTGCCGGGGGCAGGGGGGAACCTCAGCTGCGGCCAATGGGAACAGGGCAGGAGGCAGGGGCAGGGAAACCCTGGAGACCCCGGGGAGGCAGGAGAGGCGATGGGAAAGGCAGGGGCGGGGGGGCGGGGGCAGGGACAGACTGTGTGGCGAGGGGGAAGGACAAGGGAACGCAGGAACGACACAAAGGACCGCAGGGGGAAGGGGAGTGATAAGGAAACGCAGGGTCGAGGGGAGAGGGGAGGGGGAATGGGGGAGAAGAAGAGAAAATTACAAATCTCGCATAGGACCTTGGAGACTTCACCTCAAACTTAAGGATAGCTAATTGGACAGGAGCCAGAAAGTCCCGCCTAAGCAATTCGCTAGAAAAAAGAGAGAACAAAAGAAGTGAATCGCTTTTGTGAAGTGTTTCAGCAGAAGCAATAACCTCTTGCCCTGGCTTGGTTTTGCTCTATAAAGAGTTTTTTTATTTTGCCTTTTATTAAAACTTTTTGTTTCCAACACTGTCACAAGAGCCATCTTGCTAATTTTATGCCACCTGAGGTAGCTGAGCTATCAAGGGTATGATGTTTGTCTCTGAGAGCCTATAAGACCAGGCTCGAATCGATAAAACAAGTCAGCTTTTATTAAGTTCACTCTCGAAATAGGGTCTTATTACCTCCCCATCATATAGAGTAGGTGCCTGCATTCAAAATATGGTCCCTGTTTTTGATTTACTATAGCCTCCTACTCAGCTTCTAATAGCTCGTGAGTATCAGGGAGCATCCACTCAACTCCACACAAAAGTGTTAGAATTGGTACCTTGGTACCTCCCCTCAATTAGTATTGGAACTTTTCCCTTTATCTCGGTAAATTTTGCACCACGCTTGCTTCCTGGGCGAGCTACAACGCTAGAGCTGGCCACAGTTTTCACACTGACATTATACCCAACTGAAGTGTCTCGTTCCAGGGTGCTTTAAGCAGGGTATGTGATCAGGAATAAATCTGGGAGATGTCTCAGCAGAGAGGGCTAATGGTTATTCTTTCTGCATGTCACAGGCAAAAGCGAAAACCCTAGGCTCACTCTTCTGGCTTGTAAGATAAGCATGTATTCTATTTGCCATCTATTGGAGGTTGGGCAGTTTTCTTATCTCTTCCAAGAACAATATCTCCCTCCAGGAAGATATCTTCTGTTAATGGACCATTAAATGACTGACTGCATGACTGGTAAAGTTACATCATCCCATTGTGAGATCCCTACCTGCATAAAATAAGCATTTTTTGGGACACCACAGCAGCCCCTTCCCTGGATTCCCAGAGGAGCAGCTTTCTTCTCTGCTGGATCCCCAGAGGAAGACCAGGCCAATCTACTCCATCACCAGACCTTCAAAGAAAACTACACCCTTCTATGGATCACCACTTCAGCAGCATTTCATCTGCCACTGCAGGAGGAGCAGCCACCATTTAACTGGACTGTTACCAACACCCTGACTCTATCAGTAGTTTTGTTTGTACTAATTACATTTTAAAAAAATTTTATTTTTTTTTTTCCTAGTAAAGAACTGTTATTCCCATTCCCATATCTTTGCCTGAGAGCCTTTTTATTTTGAAATTGTGGTAATTCGGAGGGAGGGGGTTTACCTTTTCCATTTCACAGGAGGCTCTTGCCTTCCTTTCACAGACTCCTGTCTTTTCAAACTAAGACACTCGCCTATGGGCCGGGTGTTTGTGAATTTGTATATACCTGATCCCCCTGTTTGGGGAGGTAGTAAACCACCGTCCTGGAGCTTGGAAAGCTTCTGGCCTTTGGGAATAGAAAGGAATTGATAAAGCCCATGGGGAATTCCCCCCTAGTCTGGATTGATGTGTGGTTGCTCATGGTTTACTTGCTACACTGAGCTTGTGCATTCTGTTTTAAAGTAATTTTCAGTCCTTCTGTGGAAGTGACGATTTTCCAGTCACAGGGTTCTCTTACTGGTCCTTTTATCCTGCTAGCCTGAGTCCATCCTCATTCTGCAGTTTGTACAGCCGATTTGGTGGTTAGCAGCACCTGAAAAGGATTTTCCCAGTTGGGGGTTAAAGGTTGGTCTTTCCATGATTTAACCATTACCCAGTCACCAGGATTAACACTATGAATTTTGAAATTTAGTGTAGCAGTCTGAGGGATTCTTCCCTTTTCCAGAGTTCCTCTAAAGTTTGTGCTATGGACAGCACATATTTCTTGATACTGTCCTCCCCTTCTTCATAAGGCATCATACTATTGGTTGAAGTCCAAAAGGGTAGACTAAACATCATTTCATAAGGTGAAACTTTAAAGTCTGATCTAGGCTGTGTTCTAATTCTTAACAAGGCTAGGGGTAGGCACTTTGCTACAGTGAGCTCATGGGCACCCTGTGCCCCCCTTCCCTGGGACCCTGTGACTCTGATCAAGATAACCCCTGGATCCTCCTTCCTGCCCCAACGGGGTTGGCGGAGAGCCAGGAAAGCCCACCCTGTCCAAAACCTATATAGACCCGCTGACATTTCCTGTTCCCTCTCTTTTGCCCCACTCTCCACATGGACATCACAGAATAAAGAAAGCAGTACCAACTTCTCCTGGGGTGAGAGCCTCTTTTGAATACCTATACCCCTCTCCTGATATTCCTCCCTTCACAGCCCCTTATCTCTGAGCTAGTCGTATTATTCGGGGGCTTCGTGAGGGGGGGAGGGGAACTACAGCACTTGATTTGTGACATTTGGGTTTCAATCATAAGCTTTGTTAGAGTTGTCTTGAGAGTTTGATTCATCTTTTCAACCCACCCTTAACTCTGTGGATGCCATAGAGTGTGTAATTCCCACTTTATAACTAAAGCTCAGACTACTTGCTGTAGTAGTTTTGAGGTAAAATGTGTCCCTCTATCTGAGTCAATGTGATTTACCATTCCATACCGGGGAATAATTAATTCCAGAAGAGTTTTGCATACTGCATTGGTAGTAGCTTTAACTATGGGCACCACATCTACCCAATGGGTTAAATGATCTACTATTACCAAAAAAAATTGCCACCGTTGCACCTGGGGGAGTTCGGTGAAATCTAATTGGATGCTTTGAAAAGGTCGTAAGGCTAAATCTCACCCCCCTTGGCAGGCTTTCCTCATGACATTTCAGTTTACTTTCTGACATATCTCACACTTTTCAGTTTTTTGTTTATCTATTCCATAAATTCCTATGTAGTCTCAGTTTCTCAAGAGCTGATCACTCAATGCTTGAGTACCCCAGTGAGTTTTACCACGTACACTTTCTAATATTTTCCTGGCCAATGGTTTATTTAAAAGCTGCCTCTCATCAGATAACAGCCACTTCCCTTCATTGTTCTTTTTTGCTCCTATTCTAAGGAGATCCTCTTCTTCAGTTTTACTGAATACTGGTATATCACTAATTTCTCCAGTAGGGGTCAGTATCATCATCACCTTCTCTTCTCCAGACTTAGCTGCATTTTTTTGTTTCTAGAATGGTCCCTTTCTGATGCCCTCGAATATGCACAAAAGCAATTTCCTCTGGCAACTGTAAGGCTTCTAACACATTTGAGATGAGTCTTTCATGAATTAGTCCTTTGCCTTTAGAATTTAACAATCCTCTTTCTTCCCAGATTTTCCCAAATGTATGCACCACCCCGAAGACATACTTGGAATCAGTATATACAGTCCCCCTCCTTTGTGTCAATATCTTGGGGGTTTGTTTCAAGGAGTACAATTCACATGCTTGAGCTGACCAACTGGCGGGTAGCCTTCTCTTTTCTATGGCCACTAATCCTTCCTCTACTATAGCGTATCCCGAAATTCACTTCCCCTGAATCACCCTTGAGGATCCTTTGATGTATAATTGTTTCCCCCCCCTGCAGAGGTTAGTCTGTCCAATCCTCTCTCACTTTGGTCTGGTAGTTTATAACTTCTAAGCAATCATGCACTAGTTTTTCTACTGGTTCCCCATACAAAAACTGATCAGGATTGAGGTGCTTGTCTATAATTAGTTCTGGATCATCTTTATCTATCAAAATTGCTTCATATTTTAGCACTCGAGAATCAGTGAGCCACTTTTCAGCTTTCTGGTTTAGAATATTTCTAACTGCATGTGGGGTGCGTACTATTAATTTTTCATTTAAAAGTAAATTTTCTACTTTCTTCTACTAATTAGGGCAGTGGAAGCTACTACCTGGATACAGGTTGGCCACCTTCTACTAACAGGGTCTAACAATTTTAACCGATAAACTACTGGTCTATTAGACCCCCCACATTCTTGGGCTAGGACTCCATGGGCTACCCCATTTTCCACATCTACAAATAGGTAAAAAGGCTTATCTAGTGCAGGAAGACTTAAAGCAGGGGCCCTAATAAACTTCTGTTTTAAACTTTTGAATCTATGCTCATCTTCTTTTTCCCATGTAATCTTTTCCTTTACTAGTTTTTCATACAGGACTTTAAGAGCTTGAGTGTATCTTTCAATCTATATTCTACTATATCCTAACAACCCCAATGGTTTTCTGATTTCCTTTTTAGTTTTTGGTTGAGGGAGTGAGGTTATTCTTGTGATCTTTTCAGGATTTAATAGCTGGTTCCTCTGGCTTATTATATGCCCTAAGTATTTTACTTCATTGTCTCCAAATTGGAGCTTATTTTTTGATACCCAAAACCCCTAGTTCCCCAAAATGTTTAGTAATGATATGGTGCATTCTTGGACCTTTTCCTCATCCTCCCCTGAGAGAAGTAAGTCATCAACATATTGGATAAGTTTTACCTTCATTATTATGGGGAAACGTTGCAGTACTTCTAGAGCTTGTTGAAATAAATTAGGGGATTTAGTAAATACTTGGGGCAATTTAGTCCATCTGAATTGTTGCTTTCTCCCTTGTTCTGGTTTGAAACCAAAACTAGTGAGAGACTAAGTTAGAAATACAATTTATTAGGTAAAGTGAAAAAGAAAACAAAATACATGCAATAATACGAAAGGAAAACTAATGACAGAGTCAGAATACAACCTGACACCTTTTTTGGTCAGGTTGTTGGTAGCCATCTAAATTGGAATGGCTGCAGTCTTCCTGTAAATCTAGCAGAAAAGCCCGAGTCTGGTGTCCCAAAAACCTAGATTATATCTAGTTAGGAATTCTTGGCTCCTCCCTCTGGGTGGAGCATCTCACAATGGGATGCTATAGTTCTTATCAGTCATGTAGTGACATTCAATAGCCCATTATCAGCAGATGTCTCCCCTGAGAGAAGATTGGTTGTGAAAGAGATAAGGAAAACTGCCCACTTAACAGAAGACAACTGCCATACAGATGGGAAATGGAATATATCTTGCTTTGCAGTCTGGGACATCCCTGTATCCAGATCGTCCCATTCAAAAGCAAATTTATCTCTGCTTTCTTCTGCCAGGGGACAGGCTCAAAAGGCATCTTTGAGATCCACTACACAGATCCATTGTTGTGATGGAGGAATTCTGCTTAACAGGGTATAGGGCTTTGGTACTACTGAGTATCAATCTAGAGTTCTTTTTTTTACTTCTCTCAGGTCTTGGATGAGCCTTCATGTCCCATTTGAATGTTTTGCTGGTAATATGGCGGTATTGCGGGGAGACATGCATGGCTCTAAAGTCCCATGTTTTATTAAATCTTGAATTAAATTTTTCAACCCTTTTCTCCCTTTGAGAGAGAGTAGATATTGCTGTACTCGAATTGGGAAGTCTTTGTTGGTTATTTTAATTACTATATGGGTTATGTTTAACTTACCCCTATTTCCAGCTTTGGCCCAAACTACTTCTTCAAATTGCTTTCCATCCTCCTCTTTTAACCTGAGGAGTTTAACTACTATTTTATTCCCCCCCCCCCCCCCCCCCGCCGGAAGGACCTCTATGCCTAACTGTAGTTGCAAATCCCTTCCCAGAAGATTACATCCTGCCTCTGGTACAAATAAAACATCCCCCATTCCTATCTTGTTGGTTCCTTCAAATAGCATGTTTTATAACTGGCACTCTAAATCCTTCTCCTTTTGCCCCTACTACTTGAATTGTATCTTGGCTTTTCTCACACCCTCTTGGGATTTTACACACTCATGTCTTCTCCACCCCTGTATCTACTAAGAAATCGAATTCCTCTTCCTGGGGGCCTACTTTTAAAGTTATCAAGGTCTCCTGTTGGCATTTTGCTCCCAGAAGACAGAGCCCCTTACCCCCCCTATTCATCTGTTTCTTGAATCTCCTTGAAAACTTTCAGATTATTTTCTCTCTGTGGGCAGTTTCATTTAAGTGTCCAATTTTCTTGCAAAAATGGCAGATTAGGCCATGATTATTAAATTCCCCTTCTTCCCTTCTAGGGCCTCTCTCCCAGGGAGCTCCGTTCCATTTAATTTCCTCCCAGCCCCCCCCTGCTGTGGCCTGACTAAAGCCTCACCCCTCCTATAGGAAGTCTTTGCCTGGTGGTTTTCCTCAGAAATAGAAGCTGCCATTACCTTAGCCTTTGCTTTTTCTTCATCCCTTCTTACATGTACCTTTTGGGCTTCTTTTACCAGGTCATTCAACCCTCTGTCTTGCCAGTCCTCTAATCTTTCTAGCTTCTTTCATATATCTGGCCAGGCATGGGTGACAAAGGTCACTTTTAACAGTGTTTGTCCAGCATCTGTATCAGTATCCATTCCTGAGTACTGCCTCATATTCCTTTTTAACCTCTCCAGCCATTCAGTTGGGGTTTTGTCCTTTTTCTGTTGTTCTGCAAATGCTTTGTGGGCATTCTGATTATGGGGAGCTGCTTCCCTAATTCCCCTGATAATCAATGCTCTCTACTCTTCCATATTTTCCCTTCCCCTGGGGTTATTAAGGTCCCACATCAGGTGCTGTAGTGGCATTTTATTCTCCCCAGGGGGTCCGTTTGCATGTTCCCTCTCCCATATTCACATACTGATTTAAAGAAAAAACTCCACAACTTGTAAAAGTTGTAAAGCCAGTGTTATGTGTAGTAGATATAATTTGCGCCATTTCTAATATGATATATGTGATATTGAATATTTGTTAGAGTACACATGTTTGTATTAGGATTTCCCCCCTCACAGGCACAGGTGAGACTGGTTGTAGATTGGAAACTGATTTACAAGTAAGAAGGTACTCGCCAGGAGATGGGCCATGTCTGGGGAGATACAGAAACCCCAGGTGCTGATCGTTCGTGTGAACGACCCGAGATGGATATCATGGAAATCCTGAGGCAGATACATGTGAATAGCGTTCCCGTAAATTTCATCAAAAAATTCAACAAACTCCAGACAGTGATTTGTTCTCCCTCATCACCAAAAAAGAAAATCTTATTAACATATGGACTCTGAATAGAAGAAAAGACTGACTGCTGAAATCCTAGCCTCAGGCGGAATTTTCCCTATAAAAACTGCTTGTACCAGGATGGAGGCGTGTGGGCAGAGAGGAAAACCTCTGCTGAGGCTGACCTCTTTGTTGCACACCCAGGGCCGACCCCGGGCTCGGCTCTGTTCTTTCCTTGTGGCTGGCTAGATAAAATTTGATTGTAAAATAAATATTTTATTTTTCATATTAATTTGGCTGGACAAATTTTCATTTATAACAAACTTGGTGACCCCGACGTGATCTGGTTTGGGGGTATCCTGGGAGTTCCCTCTCCTGGATCCGGGCGGCGCCCTGCTGATTTTAGCAGCCGGACAGGACTGCAGAACCCCACGGAACCAACCAGATTCCAAAAGCAGCAAAAAAGCCACATTAAGGAAAGGATATAAACGGGCCCAGAGCTCTCGGAATTCGGAGCTAAATCTCCGAGGCTGCAGCAATTTTTCACTCGTAAAATCAACGTGCACGAAGAATCCACGCGGGAAAAGGAGCCGTGAGTACTGCGTGGTTGGGTGGCGCGTGGGTGGGTGTGTGTTTGAGTGAGACGTGGCATAGCCACGGCGCAAGTGCGGACCCCAATAAACCGCAGTTCCACTAGCCCGAGAGGGCGGTGGTCGGCTACGGGGGAAGCAAAAGGATTCGGGTTTAACTCACAACACGCATACGACCTGAAACTCTGGGAGTTTACAGGGATCCACTCACGGACGGGTCGGGGGAGGGAAGGTACGTTCTCGTGGACTCGAGAAATTGGTAAACCTCACCGGCTCTGGGCTCGGGGAGCCCAGGAAAACAGGTAAAAGAGAGCTCACTCATTTCCCAGCCGAAAAATCCACAGATCGGTTCGCTGTGTGGTCATTTAGGTTGGCAAGGTTCGGTCGAGAGAAGACCGGTTTAAACACTTGGTAAAAACTCAGTTCGGGGTAAGACTGAAATAAATATTTTAGCATGCGGGTAACTGACTTCTTGGAACAACTTGTGGACACTGACTTGGAATACAGTAAGAAAACTTTAAATATGAGACAAGTGAACAGTAAAATACCCCTTAAGTTAATGTTTTAAAAGGCTGCGCAGCTCCGTGTAGCCGCAGGCAGCGTGGCCCTGCAGTTTTTAAAACTCGCGCGGCGGCGGCTCCCGGTGGCGGCGGCTTCGGTTTCCCTGCGGCGGGAGGGGGAAGCGGAGAAGGCTCCGACTTACGCCGATAGCGGCGGGGGCGGGGGCGGCTCCGGTAGCGGCGGGGGAGCACGGCTCGGGCTTTCCTGCCACACACGGGCAGCGGGGGAGCCCGGCTCGGGCTTTCCTGCCATGCACGGGCAGCACTGGTCGCCGCTCGGCCACGTGGCGTGGGGAAACCCGGTCCTGCAGGCGGCAGTTTTAAAAACAGCACAAGCTGCTGCTACTACTCTGCAGGGCTGGAATGTAAGTGCTTTTGGCTTCTCAACCACGGGTTTTTGGGAATCGGTAGCGAATTTGTCTTGTTTCTGGTCAATATAAAGTTGTGCTGTGCATTTTACGCCTAAAATGAGAGTGGGACAATGAAGAGCTAGATTATGCCAGGCTATAGAGAACATGCCAGCGCGCGGCTGCTCCCTATTAAGACAACTGACTACAAGGTAAGTACGGGGCAGCTGCTACCCCCATACCAAGTTCCTCCATCACAAGCACAAGTCTCGGCAGCCTCCACTCCCCCGCTCCCCCCCCCCCCCCCAGATCAGTCTGCACCACCACCTAATACACAAGTCTCCGATGCAGGCGCTCCGGGACCGTCCCAACCCCCACACCCCCCCTCCACACAGCCCAGGGAAAGCCGGCACACACCCAAAAGAAAAACAAACAGGTAAGTGCCCCTGAATGTTTTTACTGTAAAAAGAAAGGACACCTCAAGAGGGACTGTAAGAAACGAATAAAGGATGAAAAGGTCTTTCAAGAAGAATAGAGGTGTCAGGGGCTTTATAATCTGGGGTCACAGACATCAAGAGAGCCCTTGATAAAATTGAAGGTTAGACCCCAAAAACAGGAACTAGTTGATTCTGGAGCAGAAAAAACCACAGTTCAAAGACTGCCTCCTGGATGTATCAAAGGTAAGGATTTCATGACTGTGACTGGGGCTAAAGGGGAGCCCTTTCAAGTCCCCGTCCTAAGGAATGTAGAAATAGAATCAGATAATAAAATCTGTGCTGGGGATGTTTTATTAGTAGAAGAAACAGAATACAATTTATTGGGAAGGGATTTAATGGTGATGTTAGGAATAAGTATAATTGCAAAAAACTCACAACTCATGGTAAGTTTATACAACCTAACTACTGAAGATGAAAAGAGAATTGATCCCAGAGTTTGGCACATTCCAGGGGAAGCTGGAAAATTAGACAGAACCAATTCACATTAAAATTGAGAGACCAGAGGACCCCATAAGGGTAAAAACAGTATCCCATCTCCCTAGAGGGAAGGAAGGGATTGAAACCAATAATTGAAGATTTAATAAAAAGAAGCACTTTGGAGCCCTGCATGTCAAGACATAATACACCTATATTGGCAGTCCAAAAATCAGATGGTAATTATCAGCTGGTACAAAAACCTAAGAGCAGTAAACCAGAGAACAAAAACCCTGTTTCCCACGGTCTCTAATCCATATACTTTACTAATAATGTGTCCCCAGATGACAAGTGGTATAGTGTAATCGACCTAAAGAATGCCTTCTGGACTTGTCCTCTAGCTAAGGAAAGCCGTGATTATTTTGCCTTCCAATGGGAGGACCCGGACACACATAGAAAGCAACAACTAAGATGGACTTCTCTTCCTCAAGGGTTTGTAGACTCACCAAATCTCTTTGGCCAAGCCCTAGAAAAAGTGCTTAGCGAGTTTGTGCCAGTCCAGAGAACCAAACTATTGCAATATGTAGACAACTTATTAGTAGCTGGCTCTAAGGAGGACGAAGTAAGGACTGGAACTATAGCTCTGTTAAACTTCCTGGGAAGACAAGGGTTGAAAGTTTCAAAGTCTAAATTACAATTTACTAAACCTGAAGTGAAATACTTGGGACATTAGCTGACAAAGGAAAAGAAGAAACTAGACCCAGACCGAGTGGCAGAGATAATTGCATTGCCCCCTCCCCAGACAAAAAGAGAAGTCAGGCAATTGCTGGGACTTTTGGGCTTTTGCAGACAGTAGATTAAAGGATACAGTGAAAAGGTAAGGTTTTTATATTACAAACTTACCACAGACAGACTTAAGTAGACCGATAAAGATGAAGAGAGCTACAGAGGATTGAAAGAAACCCTCATGGCAGCTCCAGTATTGAGTCTCCCTGACCTAAAAGGCCCTTTCAGCTCTTTGTAGATGTAAACAACCACACTGCCCACAGAGTTCTGACCCAGGACTGGGCAGGGGCAAAAAAAAAAAAAAAAAACAAAACAAAACAAAAAAAAAAACAGTTGGATATCTCTCCAAACTCCTGGACCCTGTCAGCAGGGGATGGCCCACCTGCTTACAAGCAATTGTGGCAGTAGCAATATTAGTAGAAGAAGCCAAAAAAAGTAACATTCGAGGCTTCATTAACCATTTACTCCCCTCACAATGTGGGAAGCATCTTGCAGCAGAAAGCTGACAAGTGGCTGACAGATGCCAGGCTCCTGAAATATGAAGCTATTTTAATCCATTCCCAGGACCTGGAGCTAAAAACTACCCCAGCACAAAATCCTGCCCAGTTTCTGTTTGGGGCAGTCCAAGGGCATCCTCCCCATGACTGTGTTGAAATGGTAGAATTACAAACCAAAATACGACCTGATTTAGAAGAAGAAGAACTCGAAGAAGGGGAAAAATAGTTTGTAGATGGGTCTGCCAGGGTGATAGACAAGAAAAAATCAGGATATGCAGTCATAGATGGGAGGACAGGAGGGGTGATAAAATCTAAGCCCCTGAATGCAGGGTAGTCAGCTCAGGCATGTGAACTGTATGCAGTATACAGGGCTTTACTGGGTCTTGAAGGGAAAAAGGGGACAATTTTCACTAATTCCAAATATGCATTGGGGGGGGGTGCACACCTTTGAGAAAATCTAAGAAAAAAGAGGTCTGCTAAACACACTAGAAAAAGAATTGGTTCATGAAGAAATAATTAAGCAAATCCTAAAAGCCATTAGAGGGCCAGAAGCTATTGCTATAGTCCATATAAAAGGACACCAAACCGGGATGCAATTCAGGACTCGGGGGAACAATTTAGCAGATAAAGAGGCAAAAAGTGCTGCTTTGCTAAAGGTAAGTGCCCCAGAGATTAAAAAAAAAAAAGGGACGCTCAAGAATTCCCCCCCACCCCTCTGGAACAGAGACAGAGGCTTATCGAAAGATCGGGAGACAGTTAAAAGGAGGTAAGTGGAAGTTACCAGATGGGAGGGAATTATTGTCAAAGGAATACACTAAGAAGATTAAAAAAAAAAAAAAAAAAAAATTTTACACCAACAGACACACTAGGGGGCCCGAGCTCTGGCAGAGCAGTTCCTGAAATTCTTCAGCTGCAAAAGTATATGTAAATTGGCTAAACAAGAAGTACAAGGGTGCGTAACTTAGATAAAAATACCACACCCCATAGCACCCTCTGAGTTCTGAGCCACTCAAAAGAATTAATCAAATGCTAGGAGTCCAATTAGCCAAATTGGTGTTAAAAACAAATGTCATAAATAAAATACATCCCATTAGCCTTATTAAACATAAGAACTATGCCTCATTCTGAAATGGGATTTCCACCTTCTAAAGTGTTACATGAGATACCTTATACCCATAATATGCCTGTAGGGCACCCGGGAGTAAAGAATAGACAGATACAACCATACCCGATAACATTAAATAAGGATCTCAAGGGGGTGATCATGCAACACAGCACCCCAACCCCCCCCTTAGACTTTTTAATATATACAGCAATAAGTAAAATACATCCTGAAGACAAAATACTGGTAAAAACATAAAAAGAGTCAACATTCACGCCTCATTAAGGGGGACCCTATATTATCCTTTTAACTACAAATACTGCTATACAAACTGCAGAAAAGAAGCAAACACACGCGTCAAAAAGTCGATCTTCAAGACCGGGCACCAGAGTGGAAAATCACTCCCCCCCAGGAACTTGAAGATAATCCTGCCCGGCCAAGTAAAAAACGGAGAGCATCTCTATCAAACATTCTTTGCCAGAAGTGTAACTATTATCCTCTCATACATTTCTCTTACAAATACTGTCATAAAGTTTAAAATGTTTGTTACTGACTTAAATCAAGTGAGTTGTGTGGGAAGTGCTCTGAGCAGGAAGAAAACCTGACTAGCCGTTTTCTAGTAATAGCCACAAGGCTAATATTGTTCTAATTAGATTCAATAATCTAAGTTTTAGGGTTTTTTTTTCTTTTTCTCATCTCAAAAGGGATTAAGAGGGAAATTACAAACAAACGCTAAAATTATTATTGTTGAGTGTCATAGATTGAACAACATACCCTGCAGTGCAGACACTAGTAAACTACACCAGTGAGGCATCTTTAAACAGGATATGCGGCTCGGCCTTGGTATGAAACCACAGACAAAGATCCCTGCTGCCAAGAAGATGCCTCACCCCGCCGCTGGATGCACCCCAGTGGGCGCTGGGAACGGCAGAGGGATCCCAGCAGTGGAAGTAGTCCCGGCGAGCCTGAGCCTAACCTTGTGCCTCAGTAACCTCCCAATCCTGAGAAGGGGGAACTCAGTGACAAATACCCTGAAGAAATCGCCTCTTACCTCATAGAACTGCAGCAGGGGCAAGCCTAATAAACGTTGTCTTGACACAAACACTCAACAGAGAGTGTACAAATTCAAAAGAAAATCAAAAACATACCTTGAAAACGGACAGTCAGCTCATAAACCGCATCAAAAAGAGCACAAATAGATATAGTTTATAACAAATATATTAGTACTACATGGGTTAGGAAAAGCAAAAGTCTGTTTTGTAACTTATTTTCAAGCTAATTCACCGTGTTATAACCCAAACAAATTTGGTATGTGTATAATAGAGAAAACATACCGAGTGGGTGCTAGATAAATAAGTAGTTGAGACAAATAAAAGAAAGACACAAACCCACAAATCTTACCACAAAATCCCAAATGAAGACTAAAATATATATAAACTCTGTAGTTTTATATCGAATAAAATAAAAAAGTAGAGCGCAAATTAATAGGTTAATATAAAAGGTGGGGGATTGTTATGTGTAGTAGATATAATTTGCGCCATTTCTAATATGATATATGTGATATTGAATATTTGTTAGAGTACACATGTTTGTATTAGGATTTCCCCCCTCACAGGCACAGGTGAGACTGGGTGTAGATTGGAAACTGATTTACAAGTAAGAAAGTACTCGCCAAGAGATGGGCCATGTCTGGGGAGATACAAAAACCCCAGGTGCTGATCGTTCGTGTGAACGACCCGAGATGGATATCATGGAAATCCTGAGGCAGATACATGTGAATAGCGTTCCCGTAAATTTCATCAAAAAATTCAACAAACTCCAGACAGTGATTTGTTCTCCCTCATCACCAAAAAAGAAAATCTTATTAACATATGGACTCTAAATAGAAGAAAAGACTGATTGCTGAAATCCTAGCCTCAGGCGGAATTTTCCCTATAAAAACTGCTTGTACCAGGATGGAGGTGTGTGGACAGAGAGGAAAACCTCTGCTGAGGCTGACCTCTTTGTTGCACACCCAGGGCCGACCCCGGGCTCGGCTCTGTTCTTTCCTTGTGGCTGGCTAGATAAAATTTGATTGTAAAATAAATATTTTATTTTTTATATTAATTTGGCTGGACAAATTTTCATTTATAACAGCCAGTATTATTTATTTCAGTGCTGGACGCATGTGGGATAGCTCCCCAAAGGACATGCGCACCTCCAAAAATTCCCAAGTCTGTTTTATCCCGTAACCTGTTGCATATGCATAAAAGACATATACATATGTGTTAAACTGTCTTATCAATTTTATGAGCCTGCGCAGTTATTCAGTCACGTAGTTGTAATGTAGTGTTTGCAACCCAGATTCAGTTTTTCCATCTGCTTCAGCCCCAAGGTTCAGGTGAGGGCCCCACTCCTTATCTCTCTTCAGCTTGGATACTTGCATTCCTTTCTAAGTAGCCTTGAATCTCCTTTGTTCTCTCTGCAGGCCTTTTTGCTAGCACACAAGTTAACAGACTACACAAGCTTGAACAGCAGACTTCAGCTAAATCCAAATTGGTTTGTACTCCAAGTTAAATTTCCAACCCCCTGTCTCATTTTCCTCCTTTTCTAGAAAGCTAGTAAATTCTTTTACTTAGGAAAAATTTCTGATAAGAAGTGTCCCTTAATGCTTTGCTATGTACATTTGATAAGGAGGTCAACACAACTATTCACTGTCTTCCAGTTCCAAATTAGCACTATAAAAGATAACCCTAAACTCACCCCAACTAATATCAATAAAACTATAATGGGGTGGCACAAGGTATTGAAAACCCCAGTTGCAGTTGGTGACCAACCAAAGATTACATTCCACCATTGATGATCTGCATCTTGTTTTATTCTTTGCAGAATTCTACTTATTTTTTTTTGTTGCATAATGGACCGTAATTAGAGATTTTTCTCCGTTTTTCTGAATCTTCTTCAAAATTTCAATTAGGTCTTGGTGTTTAATTAACTGTCTTACCATTGTAAGGTCCATTCCAATAGGAGTAGGTGATAGGCTGTGATACATTGCGTAATTGTTTCTGATCAGCTTGTGGGATGTCACTGGTGCCAAATACAAAAAATCACACCCAATAATCTTAACAAAATTACAAATACAAAAATTTCAGTGATTTGTACTAGGCAAAACTACACTGTTGTTATTGATGTCTACAAAAGTACAAGCACTTCTTAAGCATACACAACCTTTACCAGTATACACAAGCACAGTTTTCTGATTAGTGACTGGATGAATCTCGAAGTGGCAAATACTTTGTTCAGTGTCAAGAAACGCATCTTGAGCATCAATAGTGTTGCTTTCACAGATGAATCTTAGTTGTTCCCGGGTAATACAAGATTCTAGGTTTACCGTTTGCCACTTCTCATTCACCTTTCGTTCCCACACTCTATGTTCCGAGGAATAAAGCACCATTTTCTCATGGTTTAATCCTAGTGCGATGATGGGGTGGTGTCATGTTTTGACACTGGCACAATGCCAGTGCCCCCATGAAAATGCAATCTCTCAATTGAATGCTGTGAAATGCAATTGAGAACAGAGCAAAGCAGGCCCAAGCTTAATAACAAGAAAAAAACTTTATTAAGCTACTACTACTATACTACTATAAAAAGAAAAAAGAAAGGAAAAAAACCACACACAAAAATCAAAATTAAAACCTTTCCAAGCATTCCTCCTCCCACCACCCACCTCCAACAAACCACAGTGAGACACAAACTGGACCCAAATCAGGTTTCCACCCTCCAGACAATTGATTCTCAGTCCACTGAGGGAGAGAGGAGTCCCTCCTGTGCCACAGGCCCCCTAAGAAACACAGCTGCCACATCCTGTGTTTCCATGTCACCACATGGCACTGCCCGGAGAAAAAAGTTTGCCAATGGTGACCCTCTCCTTTCCATGCACAGTGCTCTCACCACCAATGCATGGATGGACAGACAGCTTTTAGGATTTTTCCTTTCAAGGATGCCCTGCCAAGAGGGGAAAAACAACAGTTCAGTTTTTCGTTTTTGGGACCACAGTCCCCCCAATTTTCCCCTGGGGTCGAGGGTCCAAGAACAGAGATCTTCTTCTCTTCTTCTTCTCTGAAGACAGGGGGCACCACCACAAACCTCCCTGACTTTTCTCTGTTCGCTCCACTTCTGTCTTTTCCCAGCTGAAGCAGGTCTCTTTTGCTCACCGGCATCCTCCTAAAATACAGTCTCTCTTAGAGGAGAAAATCAGTTCAGTCTGTGGCTAACAAGAAAAAGTCCAGCCAAAAAGCCACTCCATCATCTCCTCCCACCTAGAATTTCTCCTTCTATCATCCCAGGGTCCAAGCTGTCTCTCTTCCTCTCTTTCAAACCGAGGAGGAGAAAAATTTCACAAAGCTTTCATTTCTCAGGAAGAGTTAAAAGTCCTGACTCCCAAGGATGGTTTGCTGCCCAGACTCCGGCTCCCACAGGCAGCTGGGCACCTTGCGCCCCCCCCCCCCCACTCTTCTCCTTCCCTGCGGTGAACTGCTGACAAAACCACCGGGGGGGGGAGGAATGGAGACATCCCAGATTTCTCCACCCTTCCATCTGCAGGGGTGTTCCAGTCCCTTCCACCCTTCAGCCTACCTCAGTCAGGCCATGCGCCTTCCCCTCCCCCACCCAGCCACGGGCTGGGCAGGGGAGAGTCCTGCACTGCACGCTGACCGGAACCAAAGAGAACGAGTTTTCCTGGGAATTCTGCTTCTAACCCCTCTGTGTTCTCAGAGGCATGTCCACCTTCAATTGGTCAATGTCCAAATTGACCTTTTCCTTCCAGAAAAATTCTTTTTTCCGTGTCAAACCATGACAGGTGGATAACATAAACAGTGGCATTATGTATAGTAAGCACAAAGGCAGTGGCCACATTAGAAGCAGGATCATAGGTAAAATTTACCATAGTCCACCAATATTGAAACTTTCTTTTAAAATCAATTGCATTGTCCCAAACAATCTTTTTAATCTCAGCTGGAAATTCACTTTAACCCCCTTCCCATCTGATCAAGGCTGCTGTTGCTTGCATCCATAACTGTGCTTGTATACAACTGAAAGCTAAAGATACATTATCTTGAACCATACTAAGTGCCTCTACTATCACCTTGTGGTCTTGGTCCCCGGGCCTTTTCCCATTTCAGAAGCACTTTTGAAATCTGCCACTGGCTAGTTCTTAATGCCAATAAAGATGACTGTAGGTGCTGTTTTAGTTTTGTTATATCACTTGTTGCAGTGGCCAACTTGCTCATTAATATTTCTGAGTCAATTCCGTTTAAAACTCCCAAACCTGTCCCTAACATCCCGGTTAAATCCCTTCTAATTCTGCTCCTGAGGGGTATTTGTCTTTGTCTTTGTAACCACATTGTCCAGCCCTCAAAAGATGTCCTCAGTAAAGAAGAGCAGGCTGGTTGGATTTCTGATATGTTGATTTGCATCAGCAATTCGACACATTTGAGAGATCACTCTGGATTAAACAACAGTTTTTGATGCATATTCCTTACTACGTATGGGCCTATTTCATAGACCTTAGGTTTGATATAAATGAAAATTTGTCCAGCCAAATTAAAATGAAAAATAAAATATTTATTTTGCAATCAAATTCTATCTAGCCAGCCACAAGGGGTCGGCCCTGGGTATGCAACAAAGAGTTCAGGCTCAGCCGAGGTTTTCCTCTATGCCCACATACCTCCATCCTGGCACAAGCGGTTTTTATAGGGAAAATTCTGCCTGAGGCCAAGATTTCGGCAGTCAGTCTTTTCTTCTATTTAGAGTCCATAGGTTAATACGATTTTCTTTTTTGGTGATGAAGAAGAACAATTCAGTGTCTGGAGTTGTTGAATTCCTTGATGAAGTTTATGGGAACGCTGCATTCACATGTATCTGCCCAAGGATTTCCATGATATCCATCTCGGGTCGTTCACACCATGATCAGCACCTGGGGTCCCTATATCTCTCTAGACATGGCCCATCTCCTGGCTGAGCCACATCCTTTTACGTGTAAATCGGGTTTCAACATACACTAGGTCTTGCCTTCGAGGGTGGGGAGGACTCCTAATACAAACATGTATACTCCAAATATTCATTATTACATATATCATACTAGAAATGGCGCGAATTATATCTACTACACATAACAGGTTCAAGTTTGGTTTGGGTTTGAGTTGCTTGAGTACTGGTTTGAGTTGTATGAGGTCCTGCTGTTGTAAGAGATATAGCATGTATTTTAAATTTGAATGAGAGCCTGTTAGCATCATGAGCCCAGAGAGAGGTCACCTCTACAGGCTGTATTAATGTGAAATTATACCAACAGCCTGATTTACTTGGGCTATCACAAACCTCCCGGTGCTTGTATGTAGGAAAAGCTGAAACACTAATTTGATTTACTCTCTTATGGGTGGTCCCATTGATCATCTGGCATCCTACCCTGATTTCTTCTCATCTGATACCTTGAAGTGTCCACAGTCTCCATTCTTGCCACTCCTGCTTCCCATATACCCAACTCTCATGCATTACTAGAGTTGATAGGTTTAAATCGTTTACATCAGAATATTTTCCCATGGATCCAGTGTACCGAATAAAAGCTTGGGACCAAGGCTACTCAGCATCGTTTTGGATAGAGGTACCCTCTACATCTAAGATTTGAATTGCCATTGCACACAAAAAAAAATCTGCAAATGAAATTACTAACTACTCCTGGCCATAATGTACTCATTTTGTCTGAGTAAGTTTTAGTTTCAGATCATTGTGTCACTTTTCAAGGGGCTTCTGGGGCCTTCTTCACTCGAGAAAGGTGGATCCAGGCATTCTGCTCCTTAATCTTAAGTGCAGTGAAAGTGGTGAGAATCACCTGGAATGGTCCTTCCCACTGTGGTTCCAAAGTCTTTTCTGTAAGAGACTTAACATATACATAATCCCCAGGCTGTGTGTTATGCACTGGTCCATCTAGCTCCCTGCTCCGAGTTCTAATTTTTTAATTTCTCTGAGCTCTTTACTTAAAGCCACCAAATATGTGGCCAATGTCACCTCTCCAATGGGGGTGGACATCCCTTTTTGTAATCCATATAGTCTCCCATAAAGCATTTCAAAGGGACTCTGTAGGAAGGGGACTCTGAAGGGGGGTGGGAATCCTACAAGGACACAGATAAAAGATGAAAGGCGCTCTCCTCCTCGGGACTAAATCCTGTTTATTCTAAAGGAGCCACCTCAGATCCAGGCGATGCCTCAGGGGATAACAGTGGCAGAGGTGTCTAGTGACATCGGGAAGAGGAAAAAGATTGAATGTCTCCTCCCAGGGGGTTTTGAGTTCAGGGAAAAAGGGGGTATGGCGGAACCGAGGGGCCACATCCAAAGAGACACAGGTGAGGAGAGGGGGAGGGGGGAGCAGTTCAGGGAGACACCATCACACCTGAGGCTGGGGGGGGGAGGGGAAAGGTGTGTGGAATAGACCAATGTGACATAGTGCAATATAAAAACTACTCAGTGCAAATTTCCAATCACCCAGTGCAAAACAACAACTAAATAACTATTTAGTGCATCACAACAGGACTCAACCTTTCTTTGGCTCTAGGTTTAGTTCGAATTTGCAATAATGACAGTGGAAGATCTTGGGGCCAGGGTAGATTAACTTCCTGCCCCAGTCTTACTATTTGTTGCTTAATCAGATGATTCATTTTCTCTGCCTGGCCACTCGATTGGGATGGTATGGAGTATGAAGTTTCCAATCTCTGCCTAGGTGGCTGCTAATTTGTTGCACTATCCTTGAAATGAAATATGATCCTCTATCTGAACATATCATGGCTGGAACTCCAATGTCTGGGATTATTTCTTGTAATAATACCCTGGTCACCTCCTGAGCCTTGACAATCCTAGTGGGGAAAGCGTCTGGCTACCCTGAAAAATGTATCTGTCAATACCAATACTGATACCCCCCTTTTCTTGGGAGTTCTGAAAAGTTTTGGCCTGGGGGTATTCTTGGGGTTAGTCTGGAGGCAAAGATCACGCTGTTGGGTCACTTGAGTAATAGTAGCATATAAATTCCTGGCAAAGATTCTCTCAATCAAATAGGTGTTCAGGGCAGCAATTCCCCTGTGTGTTTTCTGGTATTCCTCCCTTACTAGTGACCACAACAAATGGGAAGGGATTACTAGATTCTTGTAGTAGCCCACCCCTCTTTGTCCCATATCCCTTCCTGATCTTGGATTAACTTTCTGTCTTTATTCTGGTTTACCTTCAAAGGCCATCTGGAATTAGGGTTCCCTCAGTGGGAATCTCACCTTTTGCTGCTTCTTTTGCCTCTCTGTCTGCCAGACCATTTCCTTTCTCCAATTCTGAGCTCACTTTCTGGTATGCCTTGATATGCATTCTCAGGTAGCTGTACAGCTTCTAACAGTTTCATTCTTTCTTGTGCATCCAAATTGCTCCGTGTGCATGCACAACCCCAAATGCATACCTTGGGTTTTCCAATTCACAGTCTTTTGTGCAGAGATGGTTGTTGGTAGCAGTCCAGACTCTATTACCTGCAAGTGGTGACAGCATACCCAGCATGTCTCTTTCCGCTGATGACATAACTGCTCCCATTGGTGAACCAGGTCTCTGCATTATCGAGGGGGGGTATCCTTCAAATCTGGACAGCTGGAGTAGGTGACCTTGATAGGTTCCAGGCAGTCATGAATCACTGGTTCTCCTGTATCCCACTGAGAAAAGAAACTGGGTTCACAAGGTTAGTGACTACAATCTCTACATCATTTTGTTCTACCGTTATGGCTTGGTACTTCAGGAACCTTTGTGGGGAAAGCCAGTGTCTGCCTTTTACTTCCAGCACTGCAGACACTGTATGGGACCCTAGCAGAGTCATCTTCTGGCCTAGGGTGATCTTACTTGCTTCTTTTTGGTCTTGCCTTAGAGTCCTTTGCCCAGCACTGACCTCATAACCCAGGTAGGTGACTGTTTGCTTCACTATCTGAGCCTTTTTCTGAGGTACTCTGTCACTGTCGAGGCAGGACGGGAATGAGAAGACTCTGATTCAGAAGGCTGTGAGAGTGAAAAACTCCGATTTATTCAAAATACACTGCTCTTTTATACAGAGCTTCGCAAAGGTTAAATCCATTGGTCCTAAAGTGAAAACAATTTACAACATTGGTTCAGAGTGCTTGACGCACAGTGATAGAACTTAACTATAAACAATGTGAGAACAAGAGAGATAAAGAATTATTTACATTTCTTCCCAGCTCTTTCCCAGGCTTTTGCCTGAGTAGAAACTCAGTTTCTTTCTTTGACTGAATCTGAGTCCCACAGTACTCTATACCCTTGTAAACCCAAAAAAAGTTCAGGAGGCTTACTGTCTAACCCACATATGCCTCTTGGGTTCAGGTAGTTATCAGGAGGTTCTCTACATACTGCAGCATCTGTGCCTCCTCTGATGGAGCTTCCCAGGACTCTAGGTCTCTTGCAGGTTGTTGTTCTCCGAATATCCTGGGGCTGTTGTTAAACCTTGGGGCAATACCATATATGTGAGCTGAATCTTAATCCCACTCTTGGGATTATCCCATTCAAAGGCAAGTAACGCTGTGCCACTCCTTGTGTCCACTCGGGGACTCCCAGCTTGCTCTGGCACAGCAGTCGGCTGGGGACACTCTCCCATGCCTCGGGAGATCGGGAGGGCGACTAAGGCTTTTGGCCTTGTGGGGTGAGACAGTTAAGACGATGGTGGAAGTAAGGAGTAGACTCCAGTCGGAGGTAAAGTCCAGGTTTATTAAGGAGAGTTCCAAAGGGATCCGCAACCCAGGAGAACCAGCTGACTGAAGTGGCGGACTGGGCTGTGCAGCACATTATAAACGGGGTGGAAACATGGGGGGACATCACCCACCCACCAATGGGAATGTTCAGGGGAGTGGAAGGTGGGGAGACAGACACATGGGGAATTCAATAGGGGAGGTGGGAAGGAGGGACCCCTGGCCCCCATCCAATCACTCAACACCCTTTGTGGAAGGTTCTGGATGAGTGAGATGGGGAGTCAAGTGATGGACAAGGCACCATGGAGGGGACAGGGGAATGATCCAGCAAAGTGGGGGGAGATTGAAATCAGGGAAGGAGGAGGGGATTGACATACAAGGAAAGGGGTAGTTCAGGGTAAAACCATGGGGGAAATGGGGGGTAAAGGGATGAACCATAACAGAACTGGTACAAAACATGAAACTTAAAAAAACAATACAACAGGCAAGAATTTTCTGTCTGGCTTCATGGAGAGGGAGGCAAAAGAAGGCATCCTTCAAATCTAAAATGGTTAACCAAGTTAGTTCAGGTGTCAAACATGTTAGCAAGATGTATGGGTTTGCCACCACTGGGTGCAGATCAGGCTTTTTACTGCCTGACCTTAACTGGTTGTTTCCCTTAACTTGCACAGGAGGTGCATTCTTTGCCCTCCCTGGTATGTTAGAGGCCCATACCTCAGGAAGCACCTGATCCATTATTTTCTTGTTAATTTCATCCTCATTTTCACTTTTGGTCTCACTAATTGTTAACATTAAACTTAGTATTTCTACATATTGTTGATTCTTTACCTCCAAAATAATCTTCCAATTTTTAAATGTAATCTTTGCTTCCAGCTGCTCCAACAAATCCCTACCCAACAGTGCCTTTGGAGAGTTGGGCATAGACAAAAAATTATGAATCCTCACTTGTTTTCCAAGTTTATGTTTTGATGGTTTGCAAAAATGTGCTTTTTCAGATTGGCCAGTTGCCCCCTTACGATAACACAATCATCTGTTATAGGCATCAAGGCTTTATTTAACAGTGAGTATGTTGCCCTCATGTCTACTAAAAATTCCATTTTCTTAGTAATTGGAATAAATCACGTGGGACTCCATTTTATTCATGGTGAAAAAGCCACGTTTATTAAAAACCACACACTTTTATAGACAGCTACAATATAGGTGGACCTGATTGGTCCTCAATCAATGTCCCTCACACCATTGGCTAATTAGACACACCACTCTCTAGTAAACATTCTTACGAGAAAACACCAGCTGCAAAAATTAAGAATTGTTTTAATTCCTTCTCTGAACTTTCCTAAAACTTCCCAGGGCAATGCCTGGGAAAGTTTATCTGACTTCTTTGACCAGTTGTCAGTAACTACTTAGTCCCCATTTTTCTACCTCATCCCAACTCTTTGCTGTCACTATAGGACACATGAAAGCACAATGCAAGCTGCTGCTATTGTAAAGGTAAGAAATAGGAAGTTTTATTTCTGACTCCGACATTTATACTTTTCCAAAGGTGACAGTGGATTGGAGGGTGAACATACCACCTCTCCAACGACACTGGACCAACTACCAGTGCATCAAATTTCTCCGCCTCTATGAAGGAATGCAAAACAATAGGTTATTTACAGAAAGTGTGTGAGAAAGTTTTCTACAATAATGTAAACTCAGAAGGCTTTAGAAAATCTTAAAAATCAGGGTGACATCTCAACCTATTCAGCTTAAAAAAGAAAAAGGAAAAGAAAAATGAACAAGGTTCAGTGTCCATTCATGGACGAATCATCAGAGCGATCACTCGCATTGTCTGCATCCGAGTCATAACTCAACAATCCACCCACTCGATGCCTTTCAGGTTAGTCACGGTTTCCATGTTGCCCGTCAGCTGGATTCTGTCTCTGTGGTTGCAGGTCAGGGCGAACACACTTCGAAGGTACCCAGCGTGCCCCTGTATCTGTGGACACACAAGCATACCTGCACCCCAAAGCGATAAGGTCATAGGGACCTTCCCACTGTTTGGTGACTAAATTCCACACTTGAACCTTTGCTCGAGGCTGATGTGCCTCGTCTGCAGCCTGCAATGAGAGATGATGATTCAAAATTACAGGGTTATTTGAGTTCTGCTGCACTGTAAGATAATTGATGGTGTACAATGCTTTTTCCAACTGACTGTGAGGGGTTTCATCCTGCATTCCCCGTTTTTGTTTTTGAAGAACCCGCTTCAGAGTACCATGAGCGCATTCTACAATAGCTTGACCAGTCAGAGAATGAGGGATACCAAACTTGTGTGACACACCCCACAACTGCAGGAGCTGCCGCACCTTTTGTGATGTGTAAGCAGACGGTATGCCCAGAATGTCAAAGGCCTGCCTCCAGTGGGCAACAACATCGCAGACCTTTTCTCCAGTGTGAGCAGAAGCCCACATTGCAGAAGAGACCGTGTCCACCAGGACATGCACATACTTGAGCCGGCCAGACTTGGCAATCTGGGTGACATGGGTCTGCCAAAGCTCCAAGGCCCTAAGGCTGTCGCCCTGATTCTTAAGTTTTTCTAAAGCCTTCTGAGTTTACATTTTGTTGGAAAACTTTCCCACACAATTTCTGTAAATAACATATTGTTTTGCATTCCTTCATGGGGGTGGAGAAACTTGATGTACTAGTGGTTTGTCCAATGTCTTTGGAGAGGTGGTATGTTCACTCTCCAATCCACTGTCACCTTTGGAAAAGTATAAAAGTTGGAGTCAGAAAATAAACTTCCTCTTTTACCTTGCAAAATAGCAGGTGGCTCGCGTTGTATTTTCTTGTGTCCTAGAGCGACATCTAGTGACCGCCGAAGTGTACTGCAGCGTAGGCTGGGAATTGTTGGTGAGGTCTTTCTGTTTGTTCAGCGCTTTGCCTATTGCTGTTTTTGGTAATGGAGAGCTTTGAGGACATTAGGGAGGAGTCTGTGGCTTTGGACGTTTGGAGGGAGGTGCTGAAGCGGAAATGCGTTCTTTTTTATTGGGATGATTTTGAGAGGCTGTTTTTATGGGCAAGGAAACACGGATTCTTTCCCAGTCTTGCTTAGGCCCTTTCCTGGTAGAATTGGTCTCCCGTGGGAGATCGCCTCATGGATGCCCTGCTTGATAATCGTTTTGAAGATGTTGGGCCGCTGATGATGCTGTTCAAGAGGTTGGATGCCATTTGGCAGGGGTCTGAGATTGGCAGTTCTCGGGCTTCTCTGGGGGACCTATCTGTCTCGGATGCGGTTGCTGGGGAAGCCGAGTCTCTGTGGGGTGGCCCTGATTCCCCTAGCCCCGGGGGAGTGAGCCGGAAGGCGGCTCCTCCTCTGGTGTGGTTCGGGCTCCCAGCCCACTGGCTCCAGGCGTCCGGTCGGTGGAGCCGGTTCGGCCGCCTCGCCCGGCCCCGCGTCGCAGGTGTAGTGGGCTGGGCGGGAAAGCACTTTCTCTTTGTGCCTTCCCAGCGCTCGGGGGTGAACGGGGGCCCGTGGATCAGCCCCCGCCTCGGATTGCATCTGACTTGGTGACGGTGCATTGCCCGAAATGTGGTGTTACATTTCCCCTGGAGAAGATGCAGGCGCGTTTGCCCGGTCCGGTCTCGGGTTCGTCTTCTGAGGAGGAACCGGCTCCAATCCCTGAACCTGCGCGGCGTGCTGGGCATGCGCAGGTGGTGGGGGCCGCCAAAGGCGGGGCGTTGGTCACTGTTCTATCAGACCCCGCCCTGGCAGGGGGGCAGCCTGTCCTGTCCCGCCTGATGGGGACGGTGCCCTCCTGGAGGCTGCGTGGCGCGGGTCCCACGCTCCTTGGGGGCGTGCCAGACTCCCTTGTGTCGTCCCGCGGTGACGTGTCTCCGCAGGTGGCTCACGTTGTGCTTTCTCGTGTCCTATAGCGACACTAAGGCCTCTGGGGTTTACCCCTGCCGGTAAAGGCACAGCAAGTACATGACAGTCGTCACAGGACTTAACAATGTCACGACCCTCAGTTGGCATCAACTGAAGCTGCTTCTGCAGAGTATGTGCATTCTGATGGAAAAACCTATGTGCTGCCTCAGCCTGCACGAGTGTATCAGGCTGAGGTGGTACCCACACTGGGTTAGCCAACTTGTTAGACCTTGCATTACCTTCCACTATAAAGCCTGGCAAATTGGTGTGACTCCTCACATGCAGAACATAAAATGGATGAATCCAGGCCTGAATGGCACACCACAAGGCCTTCAGTAAATGAAACAAGGCAGGATTACTGACCTCCTTCAAAACCAAATGTCCCAATCGCTGTGCGATGTCAGCCACATAGGCAGAATTCGTGACCAAATTGAAAGATTCCTTGGAAAATTTCTCAAATGCCATGATAGCAGCCCTCAATTCAACCAATTGGGCTGACCCATCCTCATGACCTTCCAGGACCTGCCACTCAGATCCATCCTTCCAAGTAACAATGGCCTTTCCTGTTTTCCCCGAACCGTCAGTAAAGATGGTGGATCCTTGCACGGGGTCCTGACTATTTTTGGGTCGCAAAGAGATTTGTGTGGATTTTACCACCTGCAGTAGCTTGTGGCTGGGCAGATGATAAGTTATCTGCCCTGAAAAGTTTTCCAGAGCACTTTGCAGGGACATGCTGTGCGCAAAGCTGAAACGCAGATGAACAATCAAAACCCCACATGTCCAATAAAGATTTGTAGGGAATGGAATGTTTATTACAGCGCTGGATGCATGTCTGGACTCATTGCCCTTCAATGGACATGCGCATCCCTGAGAAATCCCAATCCTTTTTTATTACCCTTAACTAATTTCTATAGGCATAGAATTTCACAATAGGTTCATGTATATTCATTC